>NC_141053.1:51264804-51864804 GCF_041138505.1 Cibotium barometz
TTTTGTTTGCATTACAAGTTGTTGGTACATCCTGTATAAACATGAAAGTGAGCACAGGTAAGAGGTGGTAAGGCATAATTACTTCTTGCACATGCATGCCATAAAAAAATACTTATCCCTTCACAACTTACAAGACCCTCCTTAGTCCTGCAGGGCATTGGTAGAAGTACTGTCTTATGAGCTTATGAAGGGTAACACATTTCTGCCTAAATTAGGAGCAATATAGTAAATAGATCATAGGTTGTTGACTTGTTCATCTCTTACGCTTGTTCTTCAAGGCCCCCACTGACGACGAGGGATTGTTGTGCCAGTTCCTCTTTCTTTGGTTGATGAACCAGTTATTTATTTGCTTTAATTGCAATCCTGTCTCCTGGACGAGTCTGCTCTTTTCATCCTCCTGAAATAACAAGCAAGACAAGATATGGGTATACTCAACTGGATTCATTGGGAAAGCATAAAATTGCACAATGCATTTACAAGGAAAGCAATCAAAACCAAGATGGTCATGTGAGGACTTACAAATTGAAGTCAATTTCTGTCTTCTGTGTGATTGTATTATGACGTCACATTCTAATTACATTGGCACTTTCGAACTTATGGAGCCCAATAATGAAAAATTTTCATGGTTTTCATGTTAAATATAATATGTTTCCTAGGGTTTACCCAAAGACCAGGTTGTCATTAAGGTGGAGAAAAGGTTGTGAATTTCAGAAAGGCTCAGTAGAAGTTTCCTGTTCATGAAGCTTAACGAATTAAAATTTTGGCCTCTAGAGAGAACCTCCAACTTAATAAGTGCCTTCTTTTGTCCTAAAGCAGCAGCAACATGCGCACAGCCAGGTGTGTAGAAGAGGCTAGTGCGAGTTACAGCTTTTTCAAGTAAAAATAATTTTATGAATGATTGCAACTAGGGTAGGGTGGCTGCATACTGTGTGGTTGGCTTGAACAACCACTTGTTGCTTCTATAGAGCCCTTCTAGTGAGTAATTGAGATCAAAGGTTGTCTGGTTATATGCTCCTAACGTATTCTACGCTGGGTGTCAAAAAAAAATGGACTCAGTTTGTGAAGTTTGTGGTTGGGTTGATGAGTGGCATTGACATTTGGATGTTAAAATTATTCACACAAATACTCTCTTATTAAGAGGGTCCCTAATTGATCATCTCAATTAACCTAAGGGCTAGGCCTTAAAACTCCTCTTAGTAGCATTCACCTGTGTTATCACCAAGCCTCTACACTACAGCACAGCAGTAGTAGAGAGCATGCATGTCCTCTGTCCCTCCATCATCATCAGCCCCTCCGTCTTCACCACCCTCTTCCCCTCCATCAACTATATCCTCCCACTCACTAAAACAAAGTTGCGCAGGGAAGACACAAACCAAAGCCTCCTTACTCTTTTCTCTCCAAAAATTGGTTGGAGAGTGAGGGAGCCAGATGATACCAGCCCGCGAGATCGCCCAGTCACACCCACATGCAATTTGTCTAGTGTCACCAACCTAGACATTTCCCAGTACGAAAGGGGTTTGGTGGACTCCACGATGTCTAAATATTTGGAAAGTACAAGCTTTGGGAATGGGGGATTATTCTGGAATACAAAGGATCACACTCCTAAAATCTAGGAGGGTTAAGTGTGTGAATTGAAAAAACTTGGTCTTTGTGTGAAGTGAAGCTGCCCCCCCCCTTCCACCCTCCCTCTCTCATCCTTCGCCGCCCTACTCCCTTGCCTCGCATCTGCCCCCTCGTGCCCGCCCTTGCCATTTGCGCCTCCCGTCGCCCCCCTTCTCATGCCTTCACCTCCTCTTGCTCCCATTAGAGCCCCTGCCCACCTGTGCTTTTGTGCATCCTCTCTCCCCTTGCCCCCACCTTCGCACCCCCCTGCGCCCCCCCTCCCGCCTATGTCCCCCCCTTACTCCTACCCGCCAGCTCCGCCTCCCTCCTCTCTGTCATGCTTGCCAGTGCCGCCTAGTCCCCCCGCTCTGTTCTTGCCTGCGCCCCTCCCCCCCCTTCCTGCACACCCCCCCCTCCCCGCGCGTTCGTGCCTCTTGTATTGTCGCCCCCTTTCTTCCTTCGTCATCGACAACACCCTTAGCTTGTGGGCTTTTTCTCTAATTTTGGCTAGTTTCGGCCTCTTCTAGTCTTCGCCCCTAGGAGGACTTCATGGCAGCCGCTCCATCTCCCCCGACCGAGGCTGTTGTTACATGCCTTTTGTTTTCTGAAGTGGACTTGCAACTTCTCGCTACGACTATCGCATCCCTAGAGGCCTCCACTTTGGTTTGCAAGATTGTTGGCAGCCGCCCCGCGCGTGGCCAACTTAGAGATCTCCTTCAGGCTAGCATCCTAGGTGCGCCAGCAAAGATCGTAGATATTCATACATTGGGGCATGGCTACTACCAGGTTCAATTTGATTCACCAGTGGCATCTAATCTTGTCATGCAGCTTGTAACATGCGGAAGCTTTGAGGGTCTTCTTTCAACCCTAAACACCACTTAGAACATGCTGATGCAAAAACGCAGAGAGAGAGAGAGAGAGAGAGAGAGAGAGAGAACTTTTTAACGTCGTAGGAAACTATCCCAAGAGACCAAATTGATCTATTCGACAAGATTTGAACTCAAGACCTTTGATTCAAGAGGGAAATGAGCTAACCAATCTACCACACTTGGAATTTCAGTATATTTCTGATGGTACAAAAAGGTACCTAAATCTGCAGCCCTAGGCTGCCTTCATACAAAAGGTGTAAATCACCAAAATCTGTCCTAGACTAAGGACCCTAAGGATCCACTCCATAAAGGGGTGAATGAATACAATGATGAGCACACTTTGTTATTTATAGCCTCTTAACCTTAATGGAGAGCTGGCCGACTGGACATAAAATCATACAAATGATGCACATGTAGCTGCCCTTTTTCTGATTCAGCCGACACCCCTTTCTGGTCTCAGCCGAGAGCTCCTGTTCTGTTTTTTTTGGTACAGCCGATAGGGGTCCAAGTCTATTCTCCAGTCCAATACTGCTCCTTGTGCTCCAAGTCCTAGCTCTATCTGGTTCATACTCTTTATCTGGCTGCCTCTTCTGGACCAGCACCTGAGAATGTCCATGGCATCTTTCATGCACATGACATCCCCCTCTGCTAAACTTGATGACGGGATTCCAACCTGTTCTTGGATGACTTTCATCATCCCAATCTTTTCCCGAAGTCCCTCTGTCATGTATCCATCCCTGGCAAACCCTTTTCTCTGAAAGCCCGGCCCGGTTCTCCAAAACCACCTTGTCTCATTATAAGATCTATGCATTTGTTCCATCTAGTCCACAATCCATTCCTGCCCTGACTCTACCTTGGACCTGTACACCATCATATGGGACTGATTCAGTGTTTAGCTTTGTTGAGCCTGATGCTCTGATACCAATGTAACATGCAGAAGCTCTGAGGGTCTTCTTTCAGCCCTAAACACCACTTAGAACATGCTGATACAAAAACGCAGACAGAAGGGAGAGTAGAGAGAGAGAGAGAGATTGTTGGAATTTCAGCATATTTTTGATGGTACAAAAAGGTACCTAAATCTGCAGCCCTAGGCTGCCTTCATACAAAAGGTGTAAATCACCAAAATCTGTCCTAGACTAAGGACCCTAAGGATCCACTCCATAAAGGGGTGAATGAATACAATGATGAGCACACTTTGTTATTTATAGTCTCTTAACCTTAATGCAGAGCTGGCCGACTGCTGTCGGCCAACTGACTGGACATAAAATCATACAAATGATGCGCATGTAGCTGTCCTTTTTCTGATTCAGCCAACAGCCCTTTCTGGTCTCAGCCGACAGCTCCTGTTTTGTTTTCTGGTACAACAGACAGGGGTCCAAGTCCATTCTCCAGTCCAACACTGCTCCTTGTGCTCCAAGTCCTAGCTCTATCTGGTTTATACTCTTTATCTGGCTGCCTCTTCTGGACCAGCACCTGAGAATGTCCATGGCATCATTCATGCACATGACACAGCTGAGCCCCACTGCATTGCGTACGGCCCAGTCCTTCTTTGCACGGTGGTAGCACGGCTTCGACCTGGCATCTGACCCTCTAGCTGGAGTTTAAGGCTTTCCCGTGACAATCTGCTTTCTAGGCCTCCGGAAGGAATACCTTCCTCTTCTCTCGGTGATTGGTGATGCCATCGGGAGAGCAATGGAACCCCCCCCCCCCACTGCTGCCTTGGCCCTCGCACGAGCAATCGGGATTCCATCTCTCCGCATCAGTGTTGCCTCACCGGATTCTGTGCCTCACATGATATCTATTCCTAGCCTTCCAAGCGACCCCATTATGGAGAGAGTGGAGTATTTCGGCCTTCCAGGCCAATGTTTCATGTGGAGGCAGATGGGTTATATCTGGCCAGAGCCTGCCCCTCGGCGTCAGTCTAGGAGACCGCCCTCGAGGCTTCATTGTGGAATCAGGCTAGTGATAAGAGTTACTGGAGATTTCTTTGAGATAGCTGGCCCCCACAGGAGGAGAGACAGTATTCGCAGGTTGCGTGGCACGGATGGAGCTATTGTTTCTGATCCCCCACATATGAGAGCCATTGCCATGGATTTCTTCCGATCTCTTCTCACTGGTAGGTGTTGGATGTGCATGAGAAAGTCTGGAGGCACACAAGAGAGGTGGTTACCCCCTCCCTTCAGTCTTTCTTATTGACTCCTTTCACTTCAGAGGAGCTGGCGGAGGCTGTGACGGCATTACCTAGGGGCAAATGCGGATGGGCTTTCTGTCTCTTTCTTTCTTCGCCATTGGGACCTCATGGAAGGTGGCCTTGTGATGCCTTCAATGAGATTATGCTCACAGGTGCCATGCCAAAGAGGCTCACAGAGGGCTTGATACATTTGATTCCCAAGGAGGGTGGTGATAGATTGGAGATCCGGAAGTGGAGACCCATCACCCTTCTAGGGATGGCCTATAAGATTTTGGCCAAGGCCATCATCACTAGGCGACTTCAGCCTTCTCTCCCAGACTTGATCCATGACACTCATGTACTGGTTTTGTTTAGGATCAGAGCACTTTGGACAACATCTTTACCTTTTGGGAGGTGACAGCTTCGGCCGGGATGCAGCAGCAAGACCTCATTGTGCTACTTCTAGACTTTGAGAAAGCTTATGACAGGGTGGACTAGAGCTTTCTGGAGGGCACAATGAGCTAGATGGGATTTGTTGGAATTAGGGTTGTAGGAAAGCACACAAAGCTTGGAGAAGAAGAAGCAAGAATGCACACAACACACAGTGTATTAGATTGTGTCAATGTACAAAGATAAGTTAGCCCTAGAATAATGGGCGTATATACAAGCCGGGGGAAAAAACCTCCTAAAGAGGGAAAAAGTGCCTCGGCGGTCCTAAGTGTGTTCACACACATCACTGCCTATATATATGGCAACAAATCCCCCCTGGGAGTGATGGTGTGAACGAGAGCTGGCACTCATGTATAGAGAAGTGTCATGCCCGAAGTAGATCAGTCCACAAAGGGGAGCAAGCCCAAAGCTTTGCGGAAAGCTTCAAACTTCTCACGAGGAAGCGCCTTTGTGAAAAGATCGGCGAGGTTGTCCTGTGTTGGCACATATGCCAAGCTGATCTCTCCTACTGAGAGTCTCTCCCTGACATAGTGATAATGCACCTCAATGTGCTTTGTGCGAGCATGAAAAACTGGGTTTCTCGCAACTGCCAATGCGCTCTGACTGTCAGTGTAGATAGAGGTGGCAGACTCATGTCCAACACCCAAGTCAGCCATAAGCCGTCTGAGCCACACACACTCAACCGTAGCTGTGAAAGCTGCCCTGTACTCAGCTTCACAACTAGAAGTGGCCACAGTAGGTTGCTTCTTGCTCAACCAAGATATGCATGAGCTACCGAGCATGAAACAAAAACCACTTGTGGACACTCTTGTGTCATAGTAACCAGCCCAATCTGAGTCCGAAAAAGCATGTAAATCTGGCGGCAACGATCCCCCCTTGGGATAAAACAGCCCAAGATGTATGGTGCCACTCAAGTAGCGAAAGATGCGTTTAACTGCCTTCCAATGCTGAGACCCCGGGCTATGTATAAACCTACTCACTTGTGAGACTGCAAACTGAATGTCCGGCCTCGTAATGCATACATAAATGAGGCAACCAACTGCTGTCTGATAGAGTGTGACATCAAAGTGATCTCCAGCATCATGAAGACTCAACTTCAAACCTGTCTCCATTGGAGTAGCAATAGGCTTGCAGCCTTCAAGGCCAAATCTCCACAACAATGTCTCAATATACTTTGTCTGACACAAAGCAATACCTCCATCACACTGCTTAAATTGTATCCCCAAATAATGATGCAAATGCCCCAAATCTGACATCTCAAAAGAGGCATTCAAATCAACCTTAAAATCAAAAATATGACTCTCATTTGGTCCTGTGAGCAGCATGTCATCGACATAGAGAGCAATGATTAGATGTACATCATCCACACGTTTAACATACAAAGTGCTTTCTATTGGACTATTCTGAAAACCATGTGCAGTCAAATATGCATGTATCTTTTCATACCAAGCTCGTGGAGCTTGCTTTAAGCCATACAAAGCCACTTTGTTTTCCTGCCCTCTTTGAACAAAACCACGAGGCTGTGATACATACACCTCCTCATGCAAATCTCCATTCAAGAACGCAGTCTTTATGTCCAACTGATGTACATTCCAACCATTATGAGCTACCAATGCGCAAATGCTATGAATGGTAGTCATACGACAAGTGGGAGCAAAGGTCTCATCAAAATCAATGCCCTTTTCTTGAGCATAATCCTTTGCAACAAGTCTAGCCTTATAGCGATCAACACTACCATCTGGCTTTCGTTTCAACTTAAAAACCCACTTACATCCAATGACCTTTTTACCAATAGGCAAATCACACAAAGGCCATGTACTATTCTTTATTATAGCATCATATTCACTTTGCATTGCAGCCAACCAATTTTCTGATTTTTGTGCCTCATCAAATGAAAGAGGTTCTTCCTCTTCACACATTAGACACAGCCAAAGCATAACAATCTGATGCATAAGAGGCATGCTGAAAACCTGAACGAGTACGACTAGACATAGGTGCATCAATTTTACTATCACGCAAGGTTTGCACCAGCCATTTAGGCATACCTCTAGCTTGCTCATTTTCAGCCCTATCCTCATAAATTACATCCTGTAAATCTGCATCAGAAATAGGCTGATCTATGATGTCGTTTGAGATCTGCATAGGCTGAATATTTGCCTCATTAGGACTTACATTTGAATTCCCACCTGTAAACAGAGGCAACAACGTATCAAATACATCCTGTGAGCTCACACCTGTCTCTTTGGTACATGATAACAAAGGCTGCACAGCATCTTCCACAAAAACAACATCTCGACTAATCAAGATACGCTTAGACTACGGATGATACAAACTGTAACCCTTGCTCTCAGCACTATAACCAACAAAAATGCATTTGACAGCCTTATCATCCAATTTTCTACGTTGTTGCATAGGCACTAAAGCATAGGCCAAGCAACCAAAGACACGCAAGTGACCAATAGAAGGCTTCTTGCCATGCCAAGCTTCGTATGGAGTAACAGACTGCAAGGCCTTAGTGGGACATCTGTTGAGTACATATACAGCACACATGACAGCCTCAAGCCAAAACGCATGTGGCAAAGCTTAGCTCTTGACCATACATCGTGCCATCTCTATAAGTGACCTGTTTTTCCTCTCAGCAACACCATTTTGCTGAGGGGTATACGGCACTGTACATTGGTGTGTTTTATCCCACGACTAGCCAAAAATGCATCAAACTCTTTAGACATGTTCTCTCCCCCTCGATCAGAACGGAGGGTGCCCAACAATTGGATGAAGCTTTTATACTGGAGCTTGGCGAGGCTATCCCTAGCAGGCAGAGTGGTGGTGGTGAAGCAGGCACTACTTGCCACCATGTGGTACATCACTTCGTGCTAGGCTTTTTCTCGGGCATGTATTGGCCAGGTACAGCGTTTGATTTGGAACTTCTTGTGGGCCGAAAGTGATGGGAGGCTAGCCAGAGCCAAGGTGGCATGGAGAGTGATCATTCAGCCACGTAGCAGAGGGAGGCTTGGCCTCATCGAGATTTTCTGTCATGCATCAGGAGTGCAGATCGATTGGCACAAGCCGTGTGGTTTTTGGGTAGGCTCTGGCCCGACTTGGCGACTGGTTGAGGCTTTCCAATGGATCCTGAGGGGCACCCCAGTCCGCTACCTCGGTTGCCAGGTTGGCATTGATATCCCTTCCGAGGAGCAACTCACTCCACTTCTGGAGCTCAGCGAGGCTATCCCTAGTAGGCAGAGTGGTGGTGGCGAAGTAGGTACTACTTGCCACCATGTGGTACATCACGTCGTGCTGGGCTTTTTCTCAGGCATGTATTGGCCAGGTACAATGTTTGATTTGGAACTTCTTGTGGGCTGGAAGTGATGGGAGGCTAGCCAGGGCCAAGGTGGCATGGAGAGTGATCATTCAGCCACGTAGCAGAGGGGGGCTTGCCCTCACGGAGATTTTCTGTCATGCATCAGGAGTGCAGATCGATTGGCACAAGCCGTGTGGTTTTTGGGTAGGCTCTACATCCGCCTCGACTTGGCGACCAGTTGAGGCTTTCCAATGGATCCCGAGGGGCACTCAAGTCTGCTACCTCGGTGGCCAGGTTGGCATTGATATCCCTCCCGAGAAGCAACTCGCTCCGCTTCTTTTGAGTATTCGGAAGAAGCTTTTATACTGGAGCTCGGCGAGAAGGTGGCCAGGGAGAGACTATGGTGGCTATGGATTTGGGAGAGCTGACCTCTCACGCAGCTGTAGTGGGACCCTGCAGAGTGGACTTGGCATGATCCCGCAGATCGGGAGGAGACTCCGGATGCCCCCTTCTTTGCATATACAGCGTGGCTTGGTTGCAAGATCCAGATGCCTGAGATAGATGGCACACCGGCAGCAGTTGCACACTGGCAGTCTCAGGGCCTATCACAGTGCCTCCTTTCAGATTTCTGGAGGCTTTGGGACAACTATCGGCTGAGGAAGATCACTCTCTTTCTTTGGCTGATGGCACACAGGAGTTTGGCGGTCGGTACTTGGCTAGCAGTTGGAGGTCGGTCAACAGCTTGTCCGAGGTGCGTTGTCCGAGGTGCGGCCACCCCCAAGAGTCTTAGCGACATTGCCTTTGGGATTGCGCGAAGGCTCAGCAGATTTGGCAGCGGATTCTCCGCATCTTCGCTATGGACAGGGCATCGACCCGGATCATCACTTGGGGTATTGTCGCTTGGGCCATTGAGGCTAGAGTGATCAGGACTTATGAGGAGGATGGGGGATAACTAGCCCTTCAGGTCTCCCACCATCGTATTGCAATAGTACCAGTCACAGCCCCACCGATAGGTGACTGGCAACCAGGCTCATGTCAAAGATGGGAGATTTGCAGTAGCATAGCAGCCTGGCATATCTAGAGTGCTAGATGCAGTGAGGCCATC
The DNA here is from genome assembly GCF_041138505.1 of Cibotium barometz. Classification (NCBI taxonomy): domain Eukaryota; kingdom Viridiplantae; phylum Streptophyta; class Polypodiopsida; order Cyatheales; family Cibotiaceae; genus Cibotium; species Cibotium barometz. Next base: position 51,274,299 of record NC_141053.1, read on the forward strand.
GAGGGTACCCAGACTCCGTCGGTGGAGACCATCAGGAGCATATGGCTTGATATCATTCACACTCTCCGCGGTCAGTGGGGGAAGCTGCAGGGAGGTTTTGACCGCATGCGAAAGCAGCGGGAAGCCTTCTTGAGACTTTGGAGGCCTGGTCCTTTCCTCATAGATAGAGGCGGTGACCCCATTTGGCATTATAGACCACCTAGATGGTTGTTCCCCCCCCCTCCCCCCCCTGAGATAGCCTTCTTCTCACAGAGGGGCCAGCCCAGCCGGAGGAGAAGCATCTCTTCCCCTTTGATCATTTGTTTCCTGCCCTTATATGAGGCGAGTTTGTATCTAGCCCGTCGTGGTTGTACTTAGCGTGCCCCCCCCCTCCCCCCTCCCTCTGCCTGTGTATGAGATAGCCTTCTCGTCATAGAGCGGCCAACCGGAGGAGAAGCATCTCTTTCCCTTTGATCATTTGTTTCCTGCCTTTGTGTGAGGCGAGTTTGTATCTAGCCTGTCGTGGTTGTACTTAGCCTTTGTGGCTGTTTTTTCTTTAACTAATTGAAGGATCTTTTCTCGGAAAAAAAATAATAATCTAGGAGGGTTACATTTTTTGAACAACCCTGAATGGAAATTCTGTTCGCGTCATTACATCTGTAAACTAGGGAAACGGGGGGACTTGCTTAAGCACCTATGACATAATGTCTACGAGTTGAGATATTTTTAGAGATGAAGTTTATGGGAGGAACCACCTCTTAAATTAGGACGTGTGGCAAGACAATGGATCAAAATGAGATAAATGTCCTCACCCTTGTCACCTCAGCTCTACACTTGTCATTATAGCTTTTACTTGCCATTCTAGCTCATGAGAGCCCCAAATCTATAAATTGGAGCCTCCTCTCTTCATTTGGGTATGCTTGACTGTTGCAAACTAGCCTCTATGATGTTGACGACTTTTATCTATTCTTGGTGGTTCTCTATTCCAAGGTTATGGCTCTCTACCACTACTATAGGCTGCCCCAATGCTGGCTGCTATCTTTATCTCTCTTGAAGGCTGCCCATGAATATACCCGTTATTGGGAACTATTTGAAGGCTTCCATCGCGAAGAAATATTGACGTCAGTGTACTTGCTACACTAGACACTGCATTTGTTGTACTTATGTATCTATTGTACCGCCATTGTACCTATTGTACTAGCTCTATTGTTGAGTTTTTCTATCACATATGGCACCCTGAAGACCCGTGGTGATGGGGAAGATTAGTACCCTCACCAGAAGAGATGGTTTACACACATTCATGGTAGCATTAGCCTCATTGGATGACCCATTCCAGGTGATCACCGATGTGAGTAACATCACTATTGGAGTGGTCTTGCAACAGAATGGGCATCCACTCCATACGGATGGCCAGACGGAGATTTACAATCAATTGGCATTCGACGTGCTCAAGTGTTATGTTCACGACTAGCAAGGTAAGTGGAAACAATTTTTGCCTTAGTTCAAGCTAGGTTGAATGACTCTTTTTCTTTAGCTGTTGGTGAGGTAGTTTTTGGAAGACCGTTCCAGTGTTTTTTGATGAGGACGTCATCTTTGTGCGTGAAGCTAGGAGTCTTACCAGGAGATTTTGGAGTCGGTGATAGATAGGTTGGCTAAAGCGCATGAGGCCTATACTCAACAGCCAAGGACAGAAGTGATGATCTTCTCAGAAGGAGATTGGGTATATCTATGGTATGAAGCAAATGTTGAAATAGGTTGGCAAGTGATGCCCAAAGTTATTGTTTCAGAGCTTTAGACCCTTTCCCATTCTAAAAAGATCAACGAGGTTTCTATGAAGCTAAAGCTACCTCCCACTTGGACGTGTTCCATCTCAATTGGCTAAAGCCTTATATAGGATCTCCTCTCTCCGTTGTCCATGATGAACAGGAACTAGACATAGTGGACGAAGCTGAAGTTATGGTTCCGAAACAGATCCTCTTACATCGTTTCAAGCACGGCTCCGGCCTACAGTTCCTCACGAAGTTTCAAGATCGAGGGACACATGAAGCGGTGTGTCTTGACAAGATTTTTTTCGAAGATTATCCGGCATTATTGACGGACTACTTGGAGACTTTGCAAATGCTGTCAAGTTAAGCAGATGGGGAGGTCACATGCATCTTGCACTTGGATGCCAGGTGGAAATATCAGTACAATAGGTGCAGGACTTGGAGTGGTAATTGGCCCCTTGTGAGCCCTAGTCCAGGACGAGCTAGGGTTCCACTCTAAGCATCCAGGGTCAGGTGTACAAGTCTTGTACATGGTCTTGGTAAGGTGTGCATGTTCTGCACAAGGAGCAATACTAGTCCCTACTGTGAGTCACCCTCTGGAATGATGATGGGTGTTCCGCACATTGATAGGCTGGCAGCTAGATGCAAGGGCACCTAGGAAGCATATAGATGCATGTAGGAAAGCATAAAGTGCAGGGGCATGGGTTTACCCATGCCGCCCTACACTTGGGCCACTTTGGGGCAGCCCATGGGCCATGGATTTGGCCCACAAAAGTCCCACAGCATTGGCGGCTTGCCGGCCCAGTCGGCCAGGCCTGGGGGGATTCAGCAACAAGGCGGCCAAGCCTTATGGGCAGAGACACAAGGCGGGGAGCAGCCCATGATTGCCACGTGTGAAAAGGGCCAGCCTTTATGGATTAAATCAGGTCGTGGAGCTATATGAACATGCCGACAACCTCTGAAGCCCACTGACCATCAGCTTTTTGTCATATAAAAGCATAGGCTTGTCCAAGGTCTAAACTATCTCATTATTCACAGAAGTGCTACAGAACTCCAAGGGCCAAGACAACCAAAGGGAGCCTGAAGCAAGGTGAACTTGTAGGTCAGAGTTAGGTCATCTTTATTAAGAGACTAAGGTTATGTAAAAGGGGAGGAGAAGGGTGTGTGTGTGAATGGACTTATGGTCCACTAGCTTACCTATTTATAGGTGGAGCTAGAAGGCATTTGATAAGCATGAAGCTTAGTTGTATTTTGAGCAACTTAATAAGCAAGATCTTTTCTTGTATTTTGTGAGTCTCTCTCCTCCACATATTTAATCTAGCATGAGCACCACAAAATTCTAACATGGTATCAGAGCTAGGCAACTTGCAAGGTGTAGAATAGGTCAAAAAAGTGGTTTTTAGAGTGCAGCTCATCTACCCCCAACCAGTGGTGGCCCTCCAGCAGCTTGATGAGGATGAATCTCGGCGTGCTATCAACTAGGAAGTTGAAGAAGACTCTTAGGCGCTCAGCTTCGTACCATCAATTGTGAGGTTCACTCTCAGGACGCCACGGCATTGAGCTCTGAGCAGGCCGGCGCCATTTTTCTGCGCAGCTGCTGCCGTACAGCCATTCGCCGTGTGTAGGCGATTATAGGCTGTGTGTGCTTAGGGCTTTTGAAGCCCATAGCCTCAAGTATCTACAGCTCAAATCTCAGCCCCAATGACTGCTACACGCGTGCACTACAGTCAAAAAACCAGGCTGCTCACTTGGTAGCCATTGAAGCTTCCATTAAAGCTTCAAAATTAAGTGTCCTTTTTTGCACTAATCCTCTCCTCTTAGCTTCAAATCTCTTAAGTGCTTCTTGAAGTGTTTTGCTCCAGATTTTCTGATGTTGTGGACATACACCATGAGGTATTCATAAGCCTCATTGCCATCAAGCTTCATCAACATCTTCAAGTGCACAAAGCTTCTCAAAGTGTGCTTATAAGCACTAATAGTGTTGATTAATACTAATGAGACTACTAATCCAGCAAAGGGGAGCCATTCCAAAGTGTTTCTAAACACTACGAATGTTCTTAAACACTAATGGTGAATCTAATCACCAATGCAAGTGTCATTAGACGCTAGAAAAGTGCTCTTAAGTAGTAATAGTGTTGCTCACTTGGCAAGTCCTTGTCAAGTACAAGATGATGTCCAAAGGTTTTTGGCTATTCATCTCCGGCAATAAGGTTATTGATCGATCTAAGGCTGAAGATATTGAAGATGATGAGAGGGCACAAGCCATCATCATGCTTCATCTTGATGAGGCTCTCATTCAGCATGTGGACCAGCTTCCTACTGCAAAGGAGAAATGGGATGAGCTTGACAAGCTCTATGGAGCTCGTGGTAAGAATTCCAAGATCTCACTTAAAATTGAATTTTTCAGCTTGGAACTCAAAGAGGGAGACGGCATTGGAGCCTTCATCTCTCACTTGAAGGGCCTTATGGCTCAACTTGCATCAGTGAATGCGAGAATGGATGAAGGTGATGCAGTGGCTGTTTTGCTAAAAGCAGTCAAGAAGGTGTACCCCACCTTAGTTACCACCCTGAAGAACATACCTAATCCCACCCTTGAAAGAGTCATTCAATCTTGTCTTGATGAAGAAAAGAGGCCAAAGGGAGGAGGTGAATCTTCAAATGCAACAACTTTATCGAATATCGAACAAGCTTTGTTACATCAAGTGATCAAAGTAAGATGTGTCCATTGCAAAAAGGTGGGTCATTTGGCAAATAATTGTTGGATCAAATATCCCAACAAAATGAAATGTAACAAGTGTAAACAAACGGGATATATCACTTCCAAATGTCCTAACAAAGAGTCAGAGGCTAACTTTGTATCAGCCTCTAAATCCACTGAGAAATTGTTTTAAATCTCCATGTAACCACACCTATATTCCTAACCTTGTACGCCTAATGTTATAAAGGCATCCTATGTCCAATACCACCTATTCCAGTTTTTTTCATAGTTGGTATTGAGGGGGGGTATTAAGAGACTAAGGTTATGTAAAAGGGGAGGAGAAGGATGTGTGTGTGAATGGAATTATGGTCCACTAGCTCACCTATTGAAAGGTGGAGCTAGAAGGCATTTGATGAGCATGAAGCTTAGTTGTATTTTGAGCAACTTAATAAGCAAGATCTTTTCTTGTATTTTGTGAGTCTCTCTCCTCCACATATTTGATCTAGCATGAGCACCACGAAATTCTAACAATCTTCAGGCAGATTTACAACCAAGGAAGATCTCCAAGAGGTTGGTCTTTTTCATCATTCAATAAAGCAAATACACCAGTCCTTGGTGGGAGCCCTTCAGAGGGTATTTGGGACCCAATCGGGTGTACTTGTCTTTGTTTCTTCTCTCTCTCTCTCTCTCTCTCTCTCTCTCTCTCTCTCTCTCTCTCGTACTCTGGTCTCTGCTACATTGTGCAATTGTCAAGAACGAAGGTGCTGAATATTCCTTTTCAAAGTATAATCTTGTCTGTAAGCTTCTCTTTCTCTCCCATGAAGTATACTCCCATGGGGAAAGTAAGGCCCTCAGAGCTTGTTCATGATATTTTTCTCCTTGGGTAATAAAATACTCCAAGGGAGGGGTTTGCCCATTCCGGCCCCTATGTGGACATCTCTCTTTTTCAGTTTTGTGGAATTAAGTGGCATAGCAAGTCACTCTCCCAAATCAGGGTATTTTTTGTTTTTCCTGTTTTTGAATTTAGGAAGTGTTAATCTCATCAAATGCATATCGCTACTCTTGTAAGGGACTAGCCATTGGCTTTAGGTAAACCCATTGCAAAGACCTTCCCATCCTCATAAGGAAACCGTGTCAAATCCACTTGGAAAGACTCTTCTAGTCGGTGGAAGAGGGCATCCCTCTCACCTTGTGTTTATACTCAATCATTGAGTAATAGTTGCATAAGTCATGGACTATGGTTCAAAGGGTTAAAGGGAATGAGAAAAATGTGGAATGACCAGCCTCTTTGTAGAGGCCAAAAGTAGGCACCTAAAACAAGTGGGAAGAGATGCTATTAATGTTATGTAGCTCATACCAAGTACATGCCTTTTGTAGGCCTTAGGACCTTATGTTTTGATTCTCACATATCACACTCACATATAAGCACATGACACATGGCATACACTTTATCTTATAAAATTATAAGGGGTGTTCACACACACATATACATGAATAAGCTTAGACTCACACTCATACATACACATGTACGTTTAGCCCTTTGGGGGCAATTCACACATGGATATATAAGCAGGGGTACACACACAACCTTCTAACTCCATCACTTGCTGCAAGGGAGCGATCTAGCCATGCGCACCTTCCGTGCCATGCTAATCCTCCAATCAACAAGTCACCGAAGTACCAAGGCTAGCTTTGAGTCACCCCCCTAGCTCCTAATAGGGATACAAGATAACATGGAGCCTTTTATAAATGAAGGCACACACAAACACACAATACAAGTCTTTTTCGGGGGACAACTTGTGCAGAGAACCCTTATTGACTTAACACACAAAAACGGGAAAATGATTTTTAGGAGATTAAAACCCCCTTGTTGTAATGTTGGTGATGAATCCTCTTCTGATGGTGTTGCCAAGCCTCCACAATTAAATTAAATGTAGAAGGGGCCAAAAAGAAGACAGGGTTGTATTGGCTTCAATTTTATTGAGGAGCTCAATTTTTGCAAACGCTCCAAATATTATGGAATGAAGATGCTTCAATTTTTGCCAATTGTTGAGATTTCTGAAAACCCCCAAATGTTGGTATATGCAAAAGTCCCCAAAATTATTGAATGTAGGAGTGCCTAATTAGAAGATTTTCACCTTCCTTTTGAGATGCCCCAGAATTTTGTTGTTGTGTGACAATTTGATGTGATGGTTACTGGAGCATGCTAGGCAGGAGCATAGTGAAGTGACCACTTCTATTGGGGACCAACGCTGGTGGGGCATGTAGCTGATGTAGTGGCTTGTATTACTCTAGGGTTATTAAAACCTTAGAGTAGCACGTGGCAGCATCAATTTGAATAGGGCGCCGCTTGTCGAAGTTGAGGTCAGCAGGTCGGTGACGGACATATAGGTGTGGACTCGATAGCGCAAACAGTGAATGGACAACGCATGAGGCAAGCGTCTAAGTTGCTGACATGATGACAAGTGGCACTGGTCGGCTAGCAATGATATGGTAGCTACGTAAGATGATAAACAAAAAAAAAACGGCATGGAGAAAATGAAAGAAAGTGAAGCAAATATAAAACACAGATGTAGGCCCATGTACAAGATCTGTAAATGCTGGAAATTGATGTTTATTGCTAAAATCTGAGCACGAGGGAAGCCTGTAGGTGCTGTACAATGGTGAGAAGCAGTAGCAGCAAGTCCTCCTCTCAGGTTGTGCACAGCAAGAAGAAAGGGAGGGAGGGTGGGAAACTGGAAGGAGAGGAAGAAGATCTCTCCAAGATGTAGTTCCCTGTCCTCAGCACCTAGAAGAGGGCTTCGGCAATCAGAAAAATCAGCAATCTTTGCTTCTACGCTGAAATCTGCAGAAAACGCAGCAAACTGTCAAAGCCTTTGCTCCAAAACAGAAAACACAGCTTTCTTCTGCTCATCACAGGTCAGCGTTTTTCTTTGATACCATGAAAGAAAGTGAAGCAAATATAAAACACAGATGTAGGCCCAGGTACAAGACCTGTAAATGCTGGAAACTGATGTTTATTGTTGAAATCTGAGCACGAGGGAAGCCCGTAGGTGCTGTACAATGGTGAGAAGTTGTAGCAGCTGCTAATGACCTCAACTGAATGCTGAAAATGAGATGAATTGGGGGAAAGGGAGCTAGCCCTTATATATTCCCCCAGGATGCTGGTCGGCTAGTTGTAGCAGGCCGATAGCATGGTAGTAGCATAAAATGCTACAAAAAATGCCTAAAAATACAAAAAAAAGTAGAAAAATGCTGAATAATCTCTGCTAAGATATGCCAATGCAGGGCATCATAAATGGCCAATACAAGCATGAAAAAAGGTGATGTAGACCCTCTGGAGATGATATAATCCAACACCTCCTCTTCAGCGCCAAAGGGGCAGTCCAATACCAGCACGCTGAAGTAACACCTCCATAGTAGCTCTCGGAAGTGGTTTGGTGAAGAGATCAGCCACATTGTCCTTGGTAGAACAGTAGGCCAGTCGAAGAAGGTCCAACTCGATCCAGTCGCGTACAAAATGATAATGCATTTCAATCATAGAAACATGGGACGGGGAACGGGACGGGGAGGGGGCAAAAGGTCGTCTCGGGGACGGTGAAAAAAACGGCAATTTGAAAACGATTGTTTTTTTGCAATTTTTTTGAACACTTGATTTACACTTAGAAACCAAGACATTAAGCACAAAATTGCACCAAAAAGAGGAGAAATGCATAGTCGTATTAGCAAAAAACTATAATGGGGCGCCGATGGCGTGATAAACAAAAGTGAGTGTACAATCTAAACAAAAATGCCAAATGGCATAATGAAAGGCCCAAGGAGGGTGTACACTCAAGGCAAAATGACTAAGTGCCAAGATACAAGATTGCTAGCAAAAAAGTGGGGCAAGAGTCGAGAGTCGAGACTCTAGACTCAAGAGACTAGGCAAGAGGCTGAAAAGGGTGAAGATCAATCGTGACCTCCTCAGTGAAGTCCTCCATAGGCTGGTCCTCAAGTGGAGGGGGAGGGGGAGGTGGGGGGAACAATGCCTCAGGCACAACCTCAAGCTCCTCTAAAATCTCGGCCCTCTGCTAATCAGAGAGATGTGGGTCCTGCTGTGCCTGCTCCCATTCGGTGAAAGGATGTGCCTTCTTTGTCAAGCCCTTGCAAAGCATTCGCAAGTTGGCACTGACAAATACCAAATCATTTGCACGCTGTACCTCGAGGCGGTTCCTCTTCTTAGAGGCAATGTGGCTATAAACTGACCAGAGTTGCTCTAGGCAACTGCTACTGCAAGCCTGCGAGAGTACACGCACAGCAAATTCGTGCAACTTTGGAGTTTCCGCACCATAATCCTCCCACCAAAGTGCAGACCCTATCTTGAAGCGGTCCGCCTGTGCATCTACCAAACCAAAAGCCCCCCGCTTCTCTCTATAAATCTGTAATTGGTCCTTGATTGTGCGGCGATCCTCTTCACTAGTGTAAAGGCGATCCAAGGTTTGTCGAAGGCCTTTGCTCACCTCTTTGTCCTTGTGTTGCCCTTTGCCTTGAAACTCAGGATCAACAATGTAGGCAGCAGCATGGAGGGGAGAGTGGTAGGCTTGCCACCTTTTCAAACATAGGGATTTGACCTGTTTATAGTGAGGCTTGACTTTGAACATTGCTTTTAGCTTCTCTATCATGCGATCAATTGCCTCGTACACTTTGCCAATGCATGGTTGAGTGGAATCCACTACCCTAAGGAGATCAATAATCGGTTGCACCATCTCCACAAGCGCCTTGGCCTCCTCCCACCATGCCGCATCGTCCGCCCTTTCCCTGCAAAATTTGCCGACCGTCGTGGAAGCCTCTGAAGTGCGTGCAAACTCATCACTGAGGAAGAGTCCCCTCAATGCCCCTCTACATGTACACAAGCGGCCTAGCATGAGAAAGTTGAATGCAAACCTCGTCTCGGAATACTTAAGAAGAGAGAGGCTTGACTTCTTGGAAAACTCGTGCTGCACCCTTTGATGGTTGAGGACAAAGGTCACTATTTTATTGGCACCCTCAATGACAGGTGCAACCCAATCCAAGGCCCCTATGTCTTTGATAAGGTTGTTGAGGCAATGGGCCATGCAAAAACACACGGTGATGCGAGGATAAGTTGCTTGGAGAATTGTCCTCGCCGCCCTATTTGCCGGTTCTCCATCCGCACATATGGCAATGACATTCTCCGCTCCCACCGTCTCTAGTGTTGTTGCCCACTCTGCAGCAAGTATCTCGGCACTCTTCCCCGTCCCGGAAGCATCATGGGAGTCGACAAAGTATGTCTCCCCTCGTGAGTAGGCAACAACTCCATGGATGGAGCGCTTTCTAGTGTCACTCCACCCATCAACGACGAGGGTAACACCATTTTCAGCCCATTGCTCTTTCATGTGGTTGGCCGCCACCTCCACGCTTGCCTTCTCCTTCTCAAGGAGAGAGGTGCGGATGGTCTCCGAAGAGGGGGGAACATAAGAGGGTCCATACTCCGCTATCAATTTGCACATGGCCCGAAAGTATGGAGATCTATCCAAAACACCATATGCAAAACACAAACAAAATTCAGATTTTTACCATCATTTAGTCTTTTAGTCTTTAGAGCATGATATTTGAATAGTATATGAGCAACCCTACGGCCTAAAGTAAAAACGCATAATACATAATAGTATAAATATTAAATAATAATACATATGCATAGTGCCAAGGACTTACCGTGCCGCCCGAAATGCTATGTGGTCATGAAAGAAGAATCGTGCCACCGCCATGTCCACCTCCTCTTTCAATTGAGGGTTCCAATTCTCATCAAGAGTACTTTGGCGTCCCCGGGAAGCGGATGCCTCTCTTGATGAACGAGGTACATGCGGCATTGATGTCCTCACAAAGGATGTGGGGTCGACGGCCACTTGAGGATTGCGTTTTGCCAACTCGGCCGCCTCATAAACCACAAGCTTTTCAAGGAGCTCCTTCTTCTTCTCGGCCGAAACCTCCTTGCAAAATTGCACTTCGTTGCCGGGCTCATGCAAGAAGTGAGCACGCACTTTGTGGGCACCGACGGTTCGCTTGTAGCCGCAAAGCTTACATACCCATGGTCTTGAACCACCCCCTTGACCGTATTGCAAGCACTCTACCTCATCCCACCAACTCCATCGATGTACGGCGGGCCTCCTCCTTCGTGATGGAGCGGGTGCTGAAGTGGTGGAGGCGGCGGCGGACCCGGGTTGAGTAGAGGAAGGGGTTTGAGAAGAGGATGCCATAGTGATAGAGTAGAGCTTGAGATGGATGGTAGAGCTTGAGAAAGAGTCAAGACGGAGAATCGGGATGGAGATGTTGGAGAAGGAGAGCTTGGAGAGGGTGAGCTTGGAGAGGGAGAGCTTGGATGTTGAAGAAGGAGAGCTTGAAGAGGGTGAGCTTGGAGAGGGAGAGCTTGGATGTTGGAGAAGGAGAGGTTGGAGAGGGTGAGCTTGGAGAGGTTGGAGAGGGTGAGCTTGGAGAAGGAGAGCTTGGAGAGGGAGAGCTTGAGCCTTGGGTCTTGGAGAGGGAGAGCTTGGAGAGGAGAGGGCTTGAGGAGAGCATGGAGGTAGAGGTCTCTTATATAGAAGAAGAGGGGAGCCATGTGGGAGAGAGAGACTCCTGCCAATGAGACCTTCGAGCGGCTGATGAGAACTGCCTGAGAACACTCATAGCATAGGAGATGTCTGGAAGGGTGTTGGCAAGGTAAAGCAATGAGCCAACAATCTGTCGGTACTTTGTGGAATCCACCAAGGGTGTATCATCCTCCTTGCATAACTTGGCATTGGGATCCATGGGACAAGAGAGGTGTACAATCTGACAACCCATAAAGTGTGAGCAGCTTTCTCACATACTTCTGCTGAGAAATGAAGATACAATCATCTTTTTGCCAAACCTCCAGCCCAAGAAAATAATGTGGAAGGCCAAGATTAGTCGTCTCAAATGTCTCTGAAAGCTTGGACTAAAACTGTGTGACCAACCTAGCATCTGAGCCAGAAAGAATGAGGTCATCAACATACAAAACAATGACACAAATATCTCCATCAAAAAGAAGCACATAGAGATTGCTGTCAGCATATGCCCTCTCAAAGCCAAGAGATAACAAGAAGGCATCAATCTTCTGATACCAGGCATGGGGTGCCTATTTGAGACCATAAAGAGTCTTTTGCAGAAGATAAACATGGGTGTCCTGTCCCTTAATCACAAGACCAGGAGGCTGCTCAACATAAACTTCCTCCTCTAAATCTCCATTCAAAAAAGCGGATTTGACATCCATCTGGAACACGGGCCATCTAAAGTGTGCAGCCAAAGCCAAAACAATCCTGATGGTGGTATACCTGGCTATAGGAGCAAATGTCTCATCAAAGTCTTCACTTGCCTTATGAGAATATCCTCGTGCAACAAGGCGGGCTTTGTACTTGTCCAAAGTACCATCTGCATGAACCTTGACTTTGAAAATCCATTTCACACCAATAACACGACGATGTAAAGGCCGTGGTACCAAAGACCGAGTGTTATTCCTCTCAATAGAGGCCATCTCTGCTTCCATGGCTTGCCGCCACTGCGGCTGTGAAAGAGCCTCCTCTGGACTCTTAGGCTCATCAATCTCTTGGAGAGAACTCATGAGAGCATAATTCACTGTGTGATGAGATGTGGAAGCCCGAGATGAACGGCGAGGTCCAGGGGTGGTGGTAGAGATTTGGGTATGGAGCTGTGCATCAGTGAGACCAGAATCTCTAAAGAGTTGCTGAACCCACCGAGGTAGGCCAGCCTTCCTCTCTCAAAGCGTGAAGAAGAAGATCCAGCTACAGTAGAAGACTCATCCGATGCTGCTGGAAGTGGTGATGAGGTAAGCACTCGTGAGGGTAATCCCGGAGTCAAAACAGGACTCGTAGAGGGACTGGGAGCTGCAGAAGCTAATGCAACGGGAATGAGTGATTGTAAAGGAGCAGCTGGCACCGGGGTTGCTGCAGGGGGAGGAGGAGGAGCTGGACGTGGAAGAGGTAAAAGATCACTAGCATCTGCCGGGAATGGATCATCCAGAAAGTCGGAAGATGCATTAGGTGGAGAGGAATCAATGCCAAACAAGCTCTCATCAAATCTAGCATCACGGGAAATGATGATGTCATCAACCTCCGGATCCCAAAAGCGGTACCCTTTGGATCTCAGATTGTAGCCTGTGAAGATCATCCTCTTTGACTTCGGGGTGAGTGTGGTCCTTTCTTATCTTGGACATGCACATAAGCAACACAGCCGAAAACACGAAGATGAGATACAAAAGGCTTGTGTCCTGTAAAGGCCTCCAGAGTCATCCCCTCAACCGCTTTTGTGAGAGAGCGGTTAATGAGATAAACTGAGGTAGCCACAGCTTCACCCCAGAAAGCAGGAGGGAGGCCTGCATGATGCAACAAAGCACGAGCCATCTCTTTGATGGTCCGGTTCTTTCGTTCCACAACTCCATTCTACCGAGGAGTGTAAGGAACTGTAATCTATCAGTGAATGCCCTTCGAAGCAAGGAAGTCATCAAATGGTACAAACTCGCCACCATTATCAGTCCAGAGGAATGAAACTCTACCCCCAGACTGATTTTCCACCATCGCGATCCAAGTCCTAAAATTGGCAAAAGCATCTGACTTGTGAGCTAGAAAACATACCCAAACTTTGTGAGTGAAATCATCCACAAGAAGAAGAAAATATCGAGCCCTGCCAAGAGACTCAACCTCCATAGGTCCTGCAAGATCTGCATGTATAAGCTCCAGTCTTTAGGTTGCTCGATGAGTGGTCTCCTCTTGAAATGCATCTCGATGATGCTTGCCCATCATGCAGGATGAGCAGATGTGTGAGAGAGACCTGAGCTGAGGTAGTCCATTGACAACCTGCTTAGAATGGAACTTCTGTAATGCAGCAATGGGTACATAACCGAAGCGAGAATGCCACAAAGAAGTATTTGCCTCAGAAACCAAAGCCAACACAGGTGAGAAAAGGTGATGAATATGGGAATCAGTGTGAGGGACTTGGGAAGAAAAATTGGTGATCTTGTAGAGACCCCCATCATGAACTCCATTGGCAACAACCGAGAGAGTCTTCCTGTTGATTACTTCGATGACCTCATCATTAAAGTACACACCAAGTCCCTTCTAAGAAGCTTTGTATACTAAAAATAGATTTTTGGAAATTCGTGGTACATGCAGAACATCATGTAAGGTGGCAGAGGAACCCAAAGAAACATTACCAACACCGGTGACAGGAAGCAAAGAGTTGTCGCTGATATGAACTGAAAAAGAGATAGTCTGGTAGTCCTCCAAGATATGGGTTTGATTGGTCATGTGGGCAGAAGCACCACTATCACCAACCCATTCCACCGCTTCAGGTGTGACACTAACCTCTTCAGGAGAAGTCATATCTGTGATCACGAGGAATGAATCCTTTGAGAAAGTGGATGAATCTGTGACTGCCATGTATGCAACTTTGGCAGATCCCTCCTCTGAAACTTTGCCTTTATCTTTGGTGTTGTCCTTGTCAAATGCTTTAGAAGCATCCTGGGCTTTATACTTGGCTTTTGCTGCTCGAGAATCATCACGACCAGCAAAGCAACGAGCCTCAGTATGACCTGTCCTGCCACAATAATCACATTCATTGCTTTTGTCCTTGGATTCCTTAGAATCCTGTTTACCCTTGCCTTTGCCTTTGCCTTTGTTTTTGTTATTGTTGTTGTTGGAGTTCCCTTTTCCGTGAAGCATGCACTTGTCGTGGAGATAACTCACGACTTCCTCAAAAGGGGGGGGAAGATCACGGAAATAAATATTATCCCTAAAAGAATCAAAGGAAGCAGGCGACTTACCAAGAAGTTTATGGAGGGGATTGTTGACGGTGCGCCCATACTCCTCAAGTTGCAGCTTGATACGGGAAAACTCTCCAATCTTCTCAATCAGGTTATCTGACTCAGTGATGGTAAGCTTCTCCAGATCTGACTCCAATTTGGCAATCTTCACTGTTGAAACTCTCCCATACCTCCTCTGGATCTTTGTCCACATTTTATGAGCATTACTCCGGGAGGAGACAAACTGTGCCTGTATGGATGGAGTCATGCAATGGATGATGATAAGACGAGCCCGAGCATCCAATATGCTTCTCAAAGCAGGGTCCACCAAGTGAGGTGTGCAGATAGCCATCCACGCACCGGCTCCTTCCAGAGCAACAACTGAGTGTAGAAAGACCAAGTATGATAGTTGGTTGTGGTAAGCTTCATGGAGTCACTGACTTGGGGAGGATTGTAGGATGGTATGTGGGTAGGGGTGGGAGCAAGACCTGGATGAGAGAAACTCAGAGAGGAAAGATTGGGAATAGGAAGCACCTGTGGAGCGGCGGGAGCAGGGGATCCAAGCTGTGATGGTGCTGGAGAATCAACAGGAGAAGGAGCAGCAGTAGAGAAACCTCGTGAAGCCATGTCCTCTGACAAGAAACCTTCTTTGAAGAAAGGGGTTGAAATAAATCGGCAAGTGCTGAACAATGGTGAGAAGTAGTAGCAGTTGCTAATGACCTCAACTGAATGCTGAAAAATGAGATGAACTCGGGAAGCCCTTATATATGCCCCCAGGATGCTGGTCGGCTAGTTGTAGCAGGCCGACAGCATGGCAGTAGCATAAAATGCTACAAAAAATGCCTAAAATACCAAAAAAAAGGTAGAAAAATGTTGAATAATCTCTGCTAAGATATGCCAATGCAAGGCCTCATAAATGGCCAATACAAGCATGAAAAAAGGTGATGTAGACCCTCTGGAGATGATATAATCCAACAGAAAATGGGTAAGGTACAAATAAGGATTTGATACTAATTGAAGGTGTTAGGCCTAGGGTTAGCACAGGCTGGCTATGGAGGTGTCAAGCCTAGGGCTAGCATAGGCTAGCTGGGGAGGGTGGTACTTCATCTTGGATATATATATATATATATATATATATATATATATATATATAGAGAGAGAGAGAGAGTAGTAGATTGCAAGACTCAACAAAGCTTTGATAATGTTATGTAGCTTACACCAAGTACATGCCTTTTGTAGGCCTCGGGACCTTATCTTTTGACTCTCACATATAAGCACATGACACATGGCATACACTTATCTTATCCAATACACGAATAAGGTCACACACACACATACATACACATGTACATTTAGCCCTTCGGGGGCAATTCACACATGGACGTATAAGCGGGAGTACATGCACACGACACACACGAGAAGCTCCAAGATACCCAATAGCCTTGGCTTGGGGGAGATCGGTGGATGTCGGAAGCAGTTGGGAGGTGAGCTAGCCTTCTACCTCATGATTTGGTTTAGGATTAACCTTGGTTTTCAGCTGTGTTTAGGGAAGATTTTGGAAGGTGGTCTTTAAGCAGTTCATTCATTCCCGTAGATTACCAGCTTGAATTGAAGAAATAGTGGGAGCATTTTATGCAGAAACATGGAGAATTGATAACTTTTTCTGGAAGCTTTTGCTCATGCTCCTGAGGACCATCAATCGATAGTTGGGAGCAGGTTGATGTGTGGATGGTTTGAAGCTGTCCTTGCACAAAGACCTTTGTGCACATCGGCACCATGATCTTTCGAATACAGTTCGTCTTGCTATTATTGTGGACACGCCGGAGAGTTCCAAGTCAGGACTCAACAACAACAGGGGCAGCAGAATGGCAAAGACAAGGGTAGCTAGTCCAAGGCCAGGGATGGTAAGGACAAGGCAAGTAGGGGAACCTTGGTGACTCGCCTTACTCCTAAAGTGTGTTGCACCAAGATGGCTGTTGGACAATGCTTTTATTGTGATTTCACCGAGCATATTGGAAGGGACTGTCCGAAGAACACGAGGAAGCAGAATGGTAAGGGCAAAGAGAAGTACAAGGAGAAGGCCAATTCGTCAGTATCTATAACACCGACACCATCTACCCCACCTTCCGCTCCCAATAGTACCATAGCTGCTCTTCAATTGACCCCGTCTAGGAGGATCTCCGTGGCTCCCTCTACCGGCATGGTACGATGATGTACCGAGGGATGATTCATGGACATTTGGTGTCCATACTCTTTGATGGAGGAGCTCGAAAGGACATCATTAGAGACTGTGGTTGAGCAGTTGAAGTTGCCTGCTTTGCTACAAAACAGACGTGAATGAAGACAAAGAGCTCAAAAAACAAAAACAAAAAACAAAGACAAAGATGTGCCTCCACGTGAAACACGCCCGCCTCTTGGATCTCCTTAGCTCAAGCAGTCAAGCTCTAGTCTCACCGCCTGCCAAGCTTGCCTAATAGTATCCGTGGCAAAGAGCACCCACGAACTTGGAGAAGCCGATGACCTGGTCTGAAATAGTGGTAGCCACTAACAAGCTGTTGTTCCATTTCCTCTTGAGGGCCACAATTAATGGGAAGGAAAAGATCGCGGCCTCAACATCATGCTTGGTTGAGGTGTGAAGCACGACCATAGAGATGCAAAGAGGGGCTACAACCTCCATGTAGTCTGTTGTCTCGATCGGGAGGCACTGGCTGCTCCATAGTCTGAGGGGGGGCACTAGCAGACTATCTAAAATCGAAGAGGTGGCAATGATCATTTCCACGAAAGAATTGTTGAATTGACCGACACCATGGGTCTTGCCGGGTAGGGAGCTGCCAACAGCTGGGTGGCGTGAAGAGTTGATTTTCAGCAGTTGATAAATTGGGAGCGAAGGTGCAACCTCCCCATCGGAGGGGAGACCCTCAATGCGGTGACCCTCTGACATGGAATGAGGCGGCTCCTCGTATGGGACCCCTCTAAGGGAGTGGACGGGGCCTGTCCCATGCAAGCCTCTTACCTTTGGCTTCTCAACTAGAGCATCTTATGGTGAATGACGGTTTGGGATAGGAACTGTTACCTAAGGCCCTGCACTGAGAGAGCTGTGCTTTCCTGTCTACCCACCGTCATCATGGGCGTTGGTGGGAGATCTGCTGCCACTTCGGCTCGGTGGCCACGTCTGCAGCTGTTGCACTTGCTGAGGGAAGGTGCTGTCTGCTTGTGCACGGATTGGGGAGGAGAAGAGGTAGGGGATGACTGGCAGAGAAAGGAACCAATCACTTGATGCATGCTGTGTGCCGACCACTTGTACGATGCGGAGGACAACAATGCACCATCTGACCCATCTATCAGCAAACAGAGCATGGCAAAGCACTGCCCCGGCAAGCCAGAAAGCTCAATGCATTGCAGTAAGTGGGAACCATCCAGCCATGGGATTGTAAGCTGTTGAGAGAGGTTCTCCGGTGGGGTTAGAAGTATCCGAAGGGAAGGAAGTCCTGCTGCTCAAGCAACAGTCGCTGCCGTTGCCTCGGAGGGGCTCTTAAGACTTGGCAGTTAGAGCACCCGGTCATTGGGAGGTTCTCTAGGTATTCCTTCGGAAAGTCGGGGAAGCAAACCATAACCAGGAAGACAGTTTCATCCATCAGTGGGTCAGTGTTCGAAGAAAAACTGTGCTGCAATGGGACTCAACGTCATGGTCTTCTTGGCGATCGGTGGATCCAAATGCACCCATTACCAAGGAACTCAATGTCAACAATGCATCCATGCTTGTCCGCAAGGGCGGCTAGCATGTGGTCTCCTTGTCGTCCCGAATCTAGCTACAGGTGGGTCTACTGGCACCAAACTTGTAGACTAAGGTAGTGGCCTCCACAGAGGCCACAAAGGAGAACAAGAGCTTTTAGAAGAAGTCCCCGGAAAAGATTTGTATTGTGTGTTTGTGTGCGCCTTCATTTATAAAGGGCTCCATGTTATCTTGTATCCCTATTAGGAGCTAGGGGGTGGCTAAGAGCTAGCCTTGGTACTTCGGTCACTTTTAGAAGGGTGGGCAAAAAGAAAAGCAAAGTAGGGAAGATGCCAGCAAAACCAGAAGAGCAAAAAACAACCAAGAAGCAAGAGAGGAAAAAAATCCCACTGAATAGAGATGGTGAAGGGCGAAAACACAAAAGGAGGGAAAACAGGGGACTGGGGGCTAACCGCAGAGTCAAGGTAGAGGCAGCAAGGGCAAGGAGGGGAGGCGCAACACAAAATGGGGAAAGAAGGGTATCGTGTTGGAGCTGGGGCAAATGGGACGGTGTGGGTTTTCTTTTGGGGAGGGGATGGGGGTTGGGGGTGGTCTTCTTGCAGCTAGTGAGGCTCTCATAGCTTTTCAAACAAATATATCTGCCTTCATCGTTCTTTTCCTAGCTCTTCTGCCAGTCTTCATTTTCTTCTTGCTTTTTACTTGGTCTCTCGACGGATCTTCCTTTCCTTTGTTCCAACTCTCCTTTTGGCTCTTTTCTTTGCTCCTTCCCGGCTCACCAGTTGGGCTTCTTTCTTTTTTCAACTTTTTGTTTGGTCATCTTTTGAGGCCTTTTTGCCAAATCTCTCTCCTTCTAGGGCTTTCCTTTCTTTTTGTGGCAGAGCCAAGCTCCTACCCTTTCTTTCCCAAATCTTCTCTTTGTTTCTGGTGCGCCACCCAGGTTCTGGCACCTGTTCCATCTTCTGGTACCCTGGAACACTCCGCAGTTACGTGCTCGATCTTTCCTCCAATGGCGATTTGGTTCTCTTCCCAAGCAACATTGATGCTTCCACTTGGTGCCACGGACTTCCTGTTCTTGTGACTCCTTACTCGTCTCAGTATTTCTTTGATCTTGTTGTTTGCTTGAATGTTATGATGTCGAAGCGCTATTTCTACTTGCCCAAACCTTCTTTCAATTCTCCTTTTAGATGATAGGAATTCCAAGTGCCAAATCTTATCACAGGTGCAAAGGACTAAGGGCTGTGTTCGGAGGGTTTTTCCTATTGCAGCCTCCAAAGTTCTTGTTGCCTCCTTGCTGGTAGGTTCTTTCAGATTCTCCCCTTCCTTCCCTGAGCAGATGATAACATTGATAGTTGAGGCTCTGGTTCTATACCAGCAATCCTGCGTGAAATGGCCAATTTTGTTACAGTTGGTGCAATACCTCTCTTGGCAGTTTTCAGTTGGTCATATCACAGTGGGCACACCGATCATCTTTTCTTACAGTCTCCTTTTTCTTGGTGAGCTCTAACACCTACTTGGTAAGCTTGGCAACCTAGTTCTTCAAACCTTGTTCTTCCTTCTCTTCTCATCTATTGAGCTTTCTGAGGTCTTCCTCTTTGCCTCATCCTTTTTTCTTTTCCTTCTTGGCTTTTCTTCTTCTTCTCTTTCTTTCTTCCAGCTCACTTTCTGAAGTTATTTCCTACTCGCTCCTCCTGCCCTTGAACCATTTTCTGCTTGCATTTTCCATTTCCACGGCCTACCAGGGTCTTGGTTTTGGCAAAGCATTTATACTTTTCCCCTACTGAGGATTCAACTCGTTCATAAATTTGTTGTGATTTCATGGAGGGTGGAGTAGTCATTCTTCTACATATCTCCTGTATGTGCACCAACTCCATGATTGTGCTTTTGCCTTGCTTGATATCTTAGAGCAGGTCTTTTTTTTTCTTCCAAGAGAATATCTTTTCATTAGTTAAAGAAAAACCTGCCAGAGTGGCAGAGTACGAACACTGCAAAAATGCAGTCAATATATACAAAAACATGACAGGTGGAGCTCCCTCCACCGCTGGCCGCTCTCGGAGGAAGGTTTCATCAGAGGAGTGGAGGAAAGCCACACTGGGAGCCTATAATGCCAGGAAACTCCTCTGTCCTTCCTAGAAAGGAAGGGGTCCAAGTGCAAAGGAACACACTTCTGCTGCATGCACTCCGACTGGCTGATCAAGTGCTCCAAGTGCCCTTTCAGTGTGAATGAGATCTACCCATATGGTTCGGATGGTTTCCACAGGTGGCATAGTCACTCCATCAATGGTACACCAGATGTGCCAAGCTCCTAAGCTGCTTACGAGCTCCCATCGCTGGGCTGGTGACCGTCCTGGGCTCCCATGGTCGACGAACTAGGGAAGTGGCCTCTGTAACCACAGATATCCGGTGATGGGTAAGAGCCAAGTGCTAAGCTGCTCCCGCCATCCTCATAAAATAGGGCCTGTCCTTCCTTTTGCTATTGAGGCGACTGCACCCCCCATGACTGTGCAGGCAGTGCTCGGGTCAGATGTGAAGAGGTGGAGGACGTGGTGCCAGACTTGCTGGGCCTTGCCCAAAGATAGTGCCATTGGCTCTCCTTAGGGGGTGCCTGGCCGGGCGTCCAACGATTGCTAGCCAAGTTCCAACTACAAGGGCCAGTAGTCAAAGAAAGTGTCACCTTCCATGGCCGGAAGATGCCCTTTTTCAGACGATTGCTTACATTCACTGTATCAGAAACATGGATCAACACAGGCTACTGAGACTCGCATGGAGCAGTTGACAGCTCAGGGGAAGAACCGAGCTTGGTTCTCGAGGGTCACTACATGGTTCTCTGCACATGCACTTCAGATGGAGCACCTCCCACCACTGCAGTATAGTCTCGATGCACTGACATTCCGTATCACACGCGAGGAGACGAACTGTGACATGCGAGGGATTGATTGTAGTAAACAACCTTAGGCTAATCCTAAACTTCACTTAATGATACTGAACTTTGAAGAGATAAAAAAAAGGTGTCAATGCAATGCAATGCAGCTATATTAAATGGGTGAGTTACAATGAAGGTCTATAAATAGATCTATGCTGTACTAAATGAATATCCTTCTCAGAATGAGAGAGATAAGCTGAAGGCTGATGGTGAATGACTGTTCCTGTCTCCAATGCTGAGGTCCACCCTTGGAATGTTGGCTTTCCTCTATGTAGGAGGTAGGAGATGACTTAAATGCTGACTGTATGCTGAATGCTGAGTGCTGGATGCTGAACTCCACTAAAATGATGAAGAGATGATGGAGATGATATGAACTGAATGATGCACTGCCTTTTATATGCTATAATGATGCTGGTCGGGCTGGTATGCTGCTGTCGGCCAGATGATTGGACCATCACGACTTCATTGAATGCTCAATATGCTCCATCGGCTGCAAATAATACCCACGAATTCTGTCCATTCCAGTTGGCTGGCTGTAGATGATCAGTCGGTTGCTGTCCACAGTCCACGACTGGATGCTTGAGTGCCCTAAATGCTCTTAAATACTTTGCACCTGTTGTGGATGCTGTAGAAGCCCCAAACACAAGCTCATGTTGGGATATATGCCTGGATAAATGGATTAATGCTTGTTAAATGCTTATGGATGCCATGTCACTTGTACAACCCATAGGGTGTGCACGTGACATTCTCCTCTGCTAAACTGTTGCTGGGTGGTACACCTGGCAACCTTTCGACTCCTCTGCTGATCCTCCTCCACTGAAACCACTGCCCCTTCTGACTTCTTGTCAGGACTGAGGTTGACTACAGGTGTTGAATCCTTTGAGCCAAAGACTTCTACACTACGGGAATTGAATGGCAAATGCTGCCAAAATTGCTTGGAAATCCTCGAGTCACCACTGACTTGTCTGTGGAATCCTTTCACACCCCATCTCCTACCTCCTACATAGAGGAAAGCCAACATTCCAAGGGTGGACCTTAGCATTGGAGATGGGGTGTGAGGATTCCACAGACAACCCATAGGGTGTGCACGTGACAACAAACCAAGTCATCATGACATATATCCTCAGTTTGCACATTCATGCTACATGGATTGCACCTTCAGAGTTACCTACGAAGATGCACTTATGTAGAGATCACTTCTTGAGGCTCACACATGATAGGTTTATACAAAGAGCATGCTATCTCGATGTTCACATGCCACATGCTATGAGGATAGGGATTGATCAGATACATGTCTCTTCCCACCGCCTCAGAGTGGACACTGGTAGAGCAGAGGGAATACCTAGGGAGAGCTGGATTTGCAGACTCTTCCTGACTGGAGTCAACACTGAGGAGCACCATATCTGTCATTGTCTGGTTTATTATGAGATACGAGGGAGATTCTATTGCCTCTTTGGAGAGGGATTCGGTCCACTGACTCAGATCATTGATTACTCTGACCAACGATGCTTGGGGATCTTTCTTCTTGAGCTTCGTAGACACAGAGAGCCCCTTCTCAGAGAGCCTTGCCCACGAGCACCCCTTGGACTTCGGCAGCAGCCTATTACCAGTTTCTTCTAGATACACACTAAGGATGATGAGAGGTTGGATCCCACCACAGCTCTAGCCCTCCCTAATGCAGATCCCATACCGCCACCACGGACGGGTAATTATTGTTATGAGACTGACAGGAAACATTATAAGGTAAAGACTAGAAAAGATTATTTATATGTAAAGACTAGAAAAGATTATTTATATGTAAAAGATTTGCATATAAATAAGGTTCAAGGGATTTCAAATTGGAAATACTTAAAACAATGATTAATAGGCATTAAGGTCAATGTAAAAGAGATGTAGATGGTGCCCAAAGGCCACAAAAGCAGGTGTCCCCTTCTAGCGGGAGTTGAGAAAGCATTGGAAAGTGGAAGGGCCATGCTTAGCTAGCCATTGAAAGGTCAAAGGGCTGAAGTTGGAAGGTCATGCATCACCTAGGCCTATATAACCATGTGTTTAGGGTCCATTTGGAATATGGTTGGGTGGAGAATCAAAGTTTTAGTTTTACAAGTCCTCAAGCTATTGATGCAAGGAGCATTACATTGGTATCAGAGCTAAGTTCTATCTCTTTCATGTTTTCATTGAGCTACTCATTGCTAACTCTAATCTCTACTCCTTAATCTCTTCTCTATTCATTTTCATAATCCTCATATTTCTCAAATCTTCTCTATACAAATACTTATTGCTTAATAGATTGGGCATACCTCTTGCCTAATTGATTGAGCATACCTCTTGCCTAATAGATTGGGCATACTTTGGAGATTCTACATGAAGCAAGTGGAGTACATGACAACCTTGAAGAATCATTGAAGCAAATATCAACAAGGAGGAATCAACGGAATTATTCTTCACATCATTTGAGATAATTCATAATTACTCAACCAAGTAAGGTCGTTGTGTTGCATCTTTTTTGCTTTGTAAGAAACTTTCCATTTTGCTTATTGAGTAAATGGCTTCTCAAGGTAGGAAGGATGAAAATGGAGAGAAGAGGGAAAACCCAATGCCCTCTTTCCACATGGAAGATGATATTACAAAAACAAATGAAATAGATATGCAAGATTTAGATCTTAATGAGTATGAGAATGGAGAGAATGGTTATTTTCATTGGGGAAACACTTTCGACGAGAAGCTATTTGTATAATACACTAATATTTGAGCATAAAGAAAATTTTATTACATTGTAAGGAGAGCACAATGTATCATCTTCTTCTTTGATATGTAATATTGAGCTCCAAAATCTTCATCAAGAGAATGTAATAGAACACATGTTTTTCTATTATGGAATGCCTCAGTTTAAAAAACATTGTGAAAAGTTTGATTCAAGTATTGGTTAAGTAGTTAATTCTTCTTTGAACAATTTATTAGAAGCATTTAAAGATGTTTTTCCGGAAACATTGCCAAAAGGTTTACCTCCAGATAGAGGGATAGATCATCCCATAGAAGTTTTAAAGGATTTAAAGCCAATTAGTAAGCCACCTTATAGAGTAAGTTTAACTGAAAGACAAGAAGTTGAAAAGCAGTTGGCTGAATATTTAAAACAAGGCTTTATTCGGCCAAGTAAGTCTCCCTGGGCATTGGTGAAGAAAAAGATGGATCTATGCGCTTGTGCATAGATTATCGTAGATTGAATGCAATCACAAATAAAAATAATTTTTCTATTCCCAGGATAGATGAGTTGCTTGATCAACTCAAAGGTGCTAAATATTTTAGTAAGATATATTTAAGGTATGGATATCATCAAGTAAGAATTAGAACTGAAGATGTACGAAAAATAACATTTAGGATATCTTTTGGGCACTATGAGTTTTTAGTTATGCCTTTTGGTCTAACTAATACTCCCGCTACTTTTATAATGATGAATACTATACTTCATCCTTATTTAGGAAAGTTTGTGGTGGTTTTTATTGATGATATATTATTCTTTAGTCAAAATGAACAAGAATATATTGAGCACCTTAGAAAAGTATTTCAATTATTGAGAAAAATAAATTATTTGCTAAAAAATCTAAATGTGATTTCTTCAAAAAAGAAGTGTAATATCTTGGACACACAGTTTCTGAGGAAGGGATTATTATGGATTCCGATAAAGTTAGAAGCTATATTGAGATGGAATGTCTCATTTAATATAGATGAGTTACAAACCTTTTTAGGACTTATTGGGTTTTGTCGAAAGTTTATAAGGAATTATACTAAGATAGCTATTCCAATGACGAACTAGCTTAAAGAAAAAGGAAAATAATTTAGTTAGACTCATGATTAACAAACTAGTTTTGAAAAATTAAAAGTAGCAATAGCTACTGCTCTGATTTTGCAAATAGTGGATTTAAATGAAACATTTATATTGGAAATATATGCTAGTAATTTTGCTAGAGGAGCAGTATTATTATAGAAAAGAAGACCATTTGTATTTGAAAGTAAAAAGTTGGATAAAGCTCGAAGTAACTATTCAACTTATGAGAAAGAACTATTTGCAATTGTGCATGCTCTTAAAAAGTGGCGTCATTATTTGTATGGTGCCAATTTTGAAGTATTGTCTGACCATGAAAGTCTTAAATGGTTAAGTACTCAAAAGGAGTTAAAAGGTAGGAAGGATAGATGGGATGACATCCTACAAGAGTTTGATTTTCAAATCAGATATAGAAAAGGAAAATGTAATGTCGTGGCAGATGCTCTAAGTTGAGTATCCATGATAAATGATTTGAGTTTTACTCAACTAGAAAGTGAGTTGATGGCTCGCTTAAAAGGAAAATGTGCTAATGACCCTAGCTAAGTAGTTTGGAATTACTTGATTAAAAAAGATAACTCTTAAATAGAGAGTAAAGAAAATACAACTCCTAGTGATAAAAGAGTGTCACTTAAAAAAGATAGTGGTTCAATGGAATCACTAAAAGAAGGGTCAATAAGTGAAAAAGATCGTTGGAAAAAAATTTCATCGATAATGGGTACTTGTTATATAAAGGTCACATTTGTGTATCAAAGAAGAAAATATTTTATTAGGATATCATGACAATCTAAGTGCGGGGTACCCGAGAATTTCTAGGACCTATGTACTTGTTAAAAGATAGTTTTATTGGGCATTTTTAAAGTAGGACGTCTAAAATTATGTTATAAAATGTCCTAAGCATACCAAGTTAATAAAGTTGAGCGCCTAAAAGTAGGTGGATTATTACTACTACAAATACTGGAGGGTAAGTGGGAAAGAATTTCTATGGATTTTATAGTAGGACTATCCCGAACAAGTAGAGGGCATGATTTAGTGTGGGTAGTAGTGGATAGGTTAACTAAGTTGATACAATTTATACAAACTAAAAAATAAGTAAAAACACCACAATTGGCTAGAATGTTTATCCATCATCTATATAGATTATATGGATTGCCAGTAGATATAGTAAGCAACCAAGGTACAAAGTTAACAAGCCATTGTTGGAAAGAAGTGTTTAAAAAGTTAGACACTATACTTAGTATGAGTACGTCTGAACATCCACCAAGCGATGGACAGACAGAAAGGGTTAATCAAGTCCTAGAAGATATGCTTCGAGCATATGTTAATCATAAGCAAAATAATTAGGATGAGTATCTTCCATTATTAGAATTTGCTTATAATAGTGCTAAACATTCTGCTACCGATTTTAGTCCATTCATGCTAATGAATGGATTTCAACCTAGAGCACCCATAGCTGTTGCGTTACAAAAAGAAAAATTGCAGAGTGTAAAAGACTTTCTCAAAGACATGCAAGACATGTTAAACGTTGCAAGAAGCAATGTTAAAAGAGTGCAGGATCATTCTATTAGTTATGGAAAGGTAAAAGAAGACTAATTAATTATTTTGAGGAAGATGATTTAGTCTATGTAAAAGTTTCTGAAAAGTCAGAAACTTTAAAAAGTGGAAAAGTTTCAAAGTTGAGTCCAAGGTATTGTGGTTCTTATACAATGATTAAAAGGATTGGAAGTGTAGCTTACAAGGTAGCTTTACTTGAAGGATCCAGAGTGCATTCTATGTTTCATGTTAGTAAACTGAAACGCAAGATGGGAACCAATGACAACATCATTGGAAAAGAAGCAACAATTGATTTCATAGAACCACCTATTCTTCGACATGAGCTTGAAAAGATTCTCGAATATTGAGAAAAGAAAACTAGGCATTCTATGTTTAAAGAATGTTTAGTAAAGTGGAACGATAGACCAGAACAAGGATCAACTTGGAAAAAAGTGGCTACATTGAAAAAAAGGTTTCCTGAGTTTGTTTTTGAGGACGAAAACTTATCTTTTAAGGGAATGGAAATGTTATGAGATTGATAGGAAACATTATAAGGTAAGGCTAGAAAAGATTATTTATATGTAAAAGGTTTGCATATAAATAAGGTTCAGGGGATTTCAAATTGGAAATACCTAAAGCAATGGTTAATAGGCATTAAGGTCAATGTAAAAGGAATGTAGATGGTGCATAAGTGAAGTCCAAAGGCCACAAAAGTAAGTGTCCCCTTCTAGGGAGAGTTGAGGAGGCATTGGATAGTGGAAGGGCCATGCCTAGCCATTGAAAGGTTAAGGGGAAGATCGTGCATCACTTAGGCCTCTATAACCATGTGTTTAGAGTCCATTTGGAATATAATTGGGTGGAGAATCAAAGTTCTAGTCTCACAAGTCCTCAAGCTATTGATGCAAGGAGCATTACAATCATCCTCGTTCGAGTGAGCCGATACTTTATAGCAGGCTAGACGTCCACCTCCACCCAAACACCCACCATCTATGTGTCACCTTCAGTAGATACAAGATATGCTCCACTGACACACTGATCAGCCCCTTCCGACCGAGTGGATATGTCACGGATATCTGATCTGCTTGTATCACCCATGCTAGATATCCTAGATTTCCCTCTACCCATCCTAGAAGCTGGGATCTTGGATATCAATAAGAAATAGCTCATCTTGAGGAAGCTCTTGAATGCAAAAATAACAAAGTAATTCATCACAAGGATTAAGAACCTACAGGATCACAATGAGGAACCAAGATCTTGCATGTAGGTCAATAAGGCTCCTATCCTAAAAGTATATGATACTCTAATCACTTCATTGAATATACATTGAGAATACTTAAATCAAGGATTCTACTTGTGAGGATTTTATTGCAATTCTTCTATAAGAGGAGATTCGTCAAAAAGATGCCGCTACCACCAAGAATGCAAATTCTCCCCTACCAAAAAGAATGCAAAATTCTCCACTACGACAAAGAAATGAATTGTAAAAGCATTGGTAAACCCTCTTCTTTGAAGGAAGAAGAAGAAGATGATGTGTTAATATTGCAACAAACCTAGTCTCGTTCTGAATGAATGTAAGAAGATACAAACAAAATTATGAGACAAACAACATTTTGAAGCCCATTAAGGAGTGTATCGAAAGCATTGACATAGATATGCTCTTTGTGTCCAATGTTCTCTATATAATACACATCAAGAGAAATCTTCTCTCCGTAGAGCAGTCATCATTGATTGTGACCTAAGGGTTTGCTTTGATCAAGATGGTGCAACCTTCTTCCATGCCACTTATAGTCACTAGAAATGTTTTGGGATTTTTGAGGTTTCGGGGCAAAACATTTTGGCCTTCGACTAAGAAACGCCAAGGTTTTGGATTTTTTACTATATAATTTTGCATTGCTAAAGTTCCCAAAAATAGGAACTTTTAACTTTGAGAAGCAATTTTTTTTTTGAGAAACCAAAAAAATCAGGAGCTTCTGAAACGTTTGTTGCATTTCGGGGTTTCTCACTCCAGAGATGCGTTTTCATGTGACTATGATGCCACTACGACAATGTTATTCACAGATATTTTAGCACTTTAAATATACAATCTTGAAAGAGATCTACAAAAGTGGTATTGTCGCCACACCTTTTAGTATTCTGACATATGCTAGATTCATGTGAAACTTGTAAGATGAGCAAGCACCATCAATAACCAATTTCACAAGAGGCGTGCTGTAGAGCTAAGTTTCCTCTTTATTTTATCAATAATGATCCTTGTAGAGATGCCTATAATACGCTTAGAAAGTATTTGTTACTTTAGCTTGTTGATTAAACATTGTAGTAGAAAGCTTTGGGCATATTTTTTGAAGGATAAAGCCAAGGCTTTTACAAAGTTTGAGATGTAGCTATCATCAGTCTCAAGAATGAGACAAGAAAGTTGTTGAAGCAATCTAGGTGGAGAGTTCACTTGACTAAAATTCACAACCCACTACAAGGAGCGAAGGATCAAGCATCAGCTTATTACTAGCTTATTACCACTCATAAACCCAAGATAATTGGTGTTGCAAAATATAAGAACGGTACCGCACAATTGTGGAGATGGCATAAGGAGTATGCTCAAGAGAAAAAGTTCTTTGTAATGTTTTCCTATCTAATGCAACGTGATTAGAGATTAGTTAAAGATAAAATATAGCTTAAGATAAGATGTTTGAGTGGAAATCTATGTTTTTTACATTGATAGTCAAGGTCTTCTTAATGAGGGCCTAAAAATATACAAGTGAAGATGCACATCCCTAGTATAGGGTTGTGTTTGTTAGACGAATAGTTATATCTTTTTAAATGAACAATTGTGTCTTGGATGAGACATGTTCTTTCATAGTGACCCTTGTGAAAGATTGTATCCTTTCAAGGTACCTTTTCACTAATACTGAGTGATTCAAGTGTAGTGTGGAGAGATTAGTCACAAATCATGAAATTTTCTCCCACTTAAAATAAGATCCACAATGCGAAGAATGGTTGTTCTGTTTATTGTATCTTTTGGCTCGAAATGTCAAGTCCCATGTTGTAGAATTACTTCTCCAGTCTTTAATCAAAATTTTCTTCTTGAGATTGACTTCTTGCATATCTCTCTCCATATTGAAGAATCATGAAATTTGTCATAGATACATGAACATCATCTGTATGAAGTTCCATGCCAAAAATAGTGGTGTAAAATGAAACTATCAGAAGCATTGAAAACTTATTCATCATTGTCGAGAACAATACCAACACTGTGTTAAACCAATCTTATTATTGTGTTGTTGGTTCTTAAAAAATACATTGAATTGGTATGAGGTCTGCCTTTGTTTCTTCAAAGAATTCAATCATTAATGAATCACCCTCTTGAGATAATAAATCCAAGAACTTGTATCCATTGGTGTCCGTCCCAAGGAGAAGTCGGTACCTTGTAATCTCTGGGAAAGTCTCTAAAGTAGGGCTAGTATGAACAAGAACTCCATGAGATTTTGCATTCTTGCCTTTTAAATTATCGGAGCATTGAACTTGTGATTTGTTTTTTGAAATTGAAGATTCCACATTAGTATTCTCATGAGCATTGGGGTGCTTCAGGTACTCGAATCATCTATAGAATAGTTGGTACAAAGACAAAGTATCGAAGCATCTTGAATCAAATGTCCATTGTTGAGAGTTGTCAAGTCTCTTGGAGGTGTCCCCTTGTGATGATTATTGTTATGATGGAGGAAACTATGGCTTGCTATTGTTATTGTCAACGATATTGATTTCGATATGGAAAAGAAGATGGGTGAGAATTGTGATGCTAAAAATATTGAGGCTTCAAAAACTCGTGGGACCAAAAGCATTGTAGTATAAGAAGATTGTCCTTTATTGAAGGATTTTTTGTTTGATCCACAACTCGCTTTGCGTAGCGAATAACCAAGGCGAAGGTGGTAGGATGGACATATGAATGCAAGGTGGGTTCTTACCCTGAGATGAAAGCACGAAGGTAAGCATGAAACTCTTCGTTGGGAGTAAGGTTGTAAATCTCTAGCTAAGAGATATAATTAGATAAGGAACTAGTTTGTTCCAATGTTCGAAGATTAGAATGGGCTTGAAAAATTGGCAAGTATAAACTGCATAAGGATAGCACATTCAAATTTAACGCACATTACAACACCTTTGCCGTTTATGTCACCAAAGGAAGGCATTGTCTTTAAGCAAGCATATGGCTATGGCAACTTTCTTATAAAGCTATTGTTCCAAAGTTTGGTGATTTCGGTGATCATTAGAAGATTCTGGGAGCTTAATGTCCGGCTTCTTAGTGTGACTTCTTTCAATAACTGATAAAGAGCTTTTAAATTATTACCTTGCACTTAAGGGGGAGGAATACGATCAGAGTTTTCGATGCTAAGGGTCGTTGATGATGACGAAGAAGAAACTAGAGAGTATTTGAATGGAACCTCGTAACTCCATAATTTGTAATCACCAATGAGGAGGAGTTGGAGATGAATCCTGTTGGGTATTTTGTTCTTAAGACATTGCTGCTGATACTGCGTGAGATTGGGAAGGTGCGTATTGGAGGTTCACCTCCATCACCATCACTCTTTCTAGAAATAAGGTTCAGGTTGACCAAACAGCAAGGCATGAGTTGGTCATTGTCTGGTTTATGGTGTTTTTTTTAAAGACCACGGGATAAATGTTAATCTGGCAGGCGACTTCCCGTAGACAGGCACTAACAACTCCTCCATCACCGTGAGGATGGGTGATGTACGTGGCCATGGCTGGTTGAATTGCTTACGTAGGTTTTTAATGACTTTTTTTTTTGGCAGGTTCAAAAGAGAAGTTTTTTTTTGTTTTATAAGGTTTAAAGTTTAAGCATAAGCCTTATTTATAAGGTTTAAGCCATATCGATTGAGGAAATCATTTCACCAAACGATGCAAAGGAAGAGGTGCTCTTGTAGTTCACGGCCATCAAGGCAGCCTGAACATAAGCCTATGTCTGAAAAATCTAGGGCATTGGGCAAAATTGACTACACGATTCTCTCTAAAACACAGGCTATGCCTGATTTTAGAGATTTTCCTGATTTTTAGGGTTTCTATGTGTGGACCTTTAGATTGTCGGCATGTCCCATCCTAGGACTTGAGAGCTCTAATACCACTGTAAGGTTTTTCTATCTAATTAAACACAATTAGAGATTAGTCAAAGACAAGATAGAACTTAAGATGTTTTGCATTAGTCAAGGCCTTCTTGAATAGGGCTTGTGAAGAGGCATAACCCCATTGTAGGGTTGCGATTCATAGCTATGTTTTTAAACGAATAATTGTCTCTTTGATGAGACATGTCTTTTCATAGTGACCCTTGTGAAAGGTTGTGTCCTTTCAAGACACCCTTTCACTAATAATCTATGATTCAAGTGTAGTTTAGAGAGATTTAAGAGAGTGACGTGCTGTGATATATTCAAGACTTTTTAAAAACCTTTAATCCTCAAGCCAAATTAAATTATGCATCCATGATAGAGATGATGAAGGTGCAAGAGGCCACAAGTTTGGAGGAGATGCAAGTAGATCCAAGATGGGAGCCACATATACAAAGTATGATTCTATCACACTTACGATCTTTTGGATCAACCACAAAAACTCAAGGTCATTAATGCCAGGTGGGTCTATAATGCCAAGTAAATATTTGACGACTTATTGGAGAAGTATAAGGTGCAATTCGTAGAAAAGAAATGTTCATAGGTCAAGGGAATTGACTTTTAGGAGACATTTATCCCCATATCTAGATTGACCACAATTTATACAATCTTAGCCTTAGTTGAGATTAGGGTTGTTAGATGCTTCAGAGAGGTTTGGTACGAGGTGGGTATGGTACGCACCCCAAAAGACTCATATTTTTTAGAGACGTTAGATGCATGTTAGAGGCATCTGTTATGTGTGTGTGTGTGTGTGAGAGACTCTCAAGAGTGTGACAAGTGTGGCCCCTGGGAGAGGGTGTGTATTAGAGAGAGTAAGAGGGCATGTGTGTGTGAGAGAAAATGTGTCATGTAGGATGTGAGAGGGGAAGGGGGGCTGCCTTGGGCCCTTAAAGCCCATGTCTAGAGACTCAAACAGGCAGAAACGAGCAAAACAAATTTGCTGACTATGGACGCCTCGATCAAGGACTCAAACGGCTCGAACCGTTAAGAGACGTGCTTCGTAACAACTCTTGTTGAGATGCAAATGGATATAAAATGATCTTTTTTGAATAGACATCTCATAGAGGAGGTATATGTGGCACAACCACTAGAGCTTATGATTCCCAATTCAAAAGATAAAGATTTTGCTAAATATATGTTTTTTACGTTGAAACATGCCGAGAACATGCCCCTTGTATAAGTTGAAACATGCCCCTTGAGTGTGGTACCAATGGATGGATATTTATGTGGATATGTCTACACAGTTCCTGGTGCCTTGACAATCTACCAACTTAACCTCTCTATTCATGATTAACTTGTACATAAAGTAAACTGAATCACAATTTGCCTTGTCTACTTGTAGGTGAGCTACCACTCTGATCCTATGCCAATGACAATGCCTCTCCAAAAGATCTCTCTAGTAAGATATCCACACGGATAGTATATTATCTTGACCTCTCTAACTATCCATGATTAACCTACGTAAAAAGTGATATTGAATCTCAATATGCTTTGAACAAGCATGGAATGTAAGATTCTTTGTAGTTGCTATGCAACTTTGGTTTCTACATTGAATCTCAATATGCTTTGAACAAGCATGGAATGTAAGATTCTTTGTAATTGCTATGTAGCTTTGTATTTACTATGCAGGTTTGGTTTCTACATTGCCTTTGGCTATTGCTAGAGTGATCTCATGCCACCTAAAATTCTCCTTAACCATATCGTGTTATATGAAGCAAAGATTGTTACTATGTAGAAGAAAGAAAGAAAGTAATATCATACCTTCAGAAAACCCAACAGGTCTATGAGACCAAAAGTAATATAGCAATAAGTTTGAGCCATGGAAAAGACTTAAAAAAATTATAGGTTACTTTTTACCGATCCTTGAGATACCTCCATATTCAAGAGAGAAAATGGTAACTTGTCATTGATCTCCTACGTAATCTAAGTCACAAAATATAGTTAAAGATTTAGTCAAAGTGTATGTAATATCATACTCATGTGTACCTCGGAAATATTTTACTACCCATATCCTTGCCTATTGATTCAAGACTTATTTGAGAACTTGCTCCAACACTGCAATTGCATAGCTAATGTCTAGATGTCGAATGCATAAGAAGATGAGACTCTTCTAGAGAGTCTACTAATGGAGATGTATCTTCTGAAATCTCCATGGTAATGCCATATGCCTTCAAAATCTCCCGAACAAAATTACTTTCAACCATGCCAAATGCCTTCAAAATGCTAATTAATGAGATAATTAAAATAGAGGAGAGAAAAGAAGAGAGAGATTGGGTGTTAGGTTTTATTTATTCATGTGGTACAAAAGGGTTGCATGAATGCTTGTGCATGACTTAGGCATTTGGTCAGCCCCATAGGGTGACCTTGGCCCCTTCTACATATCTTCTACTGATGAACGATGATTATGACTTGCTTAAAATAAGTTGATGAATGCTGAATTCTATCTTATGCCCCAGTAGCATGCTATTGTCAGCCTGTTGTATGGACAAAAACCCTAAAGATACACTGAAGAATTCTGCGTTGATTCATATGGTCCTGCCCACACTGCTACCTACTGCCTAGCTTCTAGCCGTTGTATAGGGTATATTGCCAACCGGTAGGCCCCTATACTTTTCCCCATACGATGCTACTACTGCTCTGCTGATGATGATGATAATGTAGATGCTAATGAGACTAATGATGATGTTGTAGATAATGTTGATATTGCTACTGATGATGATGGTACACTGATGCTTATGATGATGACCTAACTGCTAGATTAATTAGGGATTAAGATGTTCATGCTGAAGATTAAGCCATGGCATGGACATGCACGTGGCATTCTCTCTGCTGCTACACTTGAGGACGGGGTGGACACTCTGTCATCCTTCTTCCTTGGATTGCTAACTGAATGGCGATAACTGATAAATGAATGACTGCTGAAATATTAGCCATTATGAAAGACTGATCCACCTTTGCTTTTCCCTTTTGTGATACATGTGAGTTTGCTGAATTTTTAACATGTGATACCACCAAATGACGTGTCAGAATTCCTAGCATTCTACTTCAACCTTTTGACTAAGCTCAATAATAGACCCACTGTCATTGTTAGAGGGCTCTCCATGTCTACTAAGCATATGTGATTGCTGCTCTTGGTTGTTGCAGCCACATTGTTGTTTACATCAACCTCTATGGAATCCTTTATTGGTGTTTACTAACTAATCATCTTATCAAAAACAACATCCTTGCTCACGCACCTCACGTGTAGTGGAGTTATAGCATCTATAGTTGTTTTGCTTAAGAGAGTAGCCAATAAAGATAGTTTGTTTTTCCTTGGGCTCCAATGTACTTCTCAACTCATTTGATACATGTATATATACAATGCACCCAAACACTTTTAAGTGTGTTAAATCTAGTTTTCTCCTAGTAATTTTTTGTTCAAGCATGATGGCATAAAAACTATTGTAGTGAGGGTTCTATTTATAATGTAGCTTGCAATTGCTAACTGTTTCAGTCCAAAAATAATGAGGCATTTATTTCTAAATGTTAATGTCTGTAATGACACATGTACCATGTGCAAACATTACGGACTTTACTACATGGATGTTTACATCCAATGTAAATATTATTTTAATTCTTTCGATTCTGTTTCCCTTTAGGCAAGCTTACATCCATGTAAATATACTTCCAGTTTTATTTCCCTTTGCAACCTTGTGGCACTAGTTATTAAAATCTTCTAACATAACATCCTCACTTGTAGACTTTGATCAACCATTTGATCGAAAGAAAATAGGCTATAATGTTTAAAACATGAAGTATATTAGTATGGAACTTCATTTGACAATCTTACATAGACAATAACACCTTACCAACATGCATAATAGGATGCATAATATTATCCCATGTTTCTACATACCCAGATTTTTCTATTTTATGCATCTCTAAACCACTCACCATGATTGATCATGTGGCTAGAAGCACTTGAATAAACATATAATACATCTCCAGGATTCTGTGTTACATCAGCATAGAATACATCTCCAAGATTTTATGTATCAGCACAGACCTAAGCACCTAAATCAACATAGAATACATCTCCAAGATTGTGTGTATGAGAAGTCATAGAACTAAGAATATGTTGCATAACAAAAAGTTGCTCACTTCTATCTTTGACTTACTATCTTAAGGATGCATAGATCCTGTACTGTAACTTCTCACTTTTGATGCCATCCTACTTTTTATAGTAGTCCCTTTCTAATTGCCTTAGTAATCCATCGTAATAGTACTTCCACTTGCCATCCATCTCGGCCTCTTTGACTCTCCCTACCTCTAGATTGGCCTCTTCAATTGTTTGTGCATTAGATTCATGTTGTTTGTTTACTATAATTTCTATTCCAAAATGGAACACACCTTGACCTCTAGATGAAGATCTATCTCCAAACTCTTGTATATTTTTAAAAGAGGATTTACTCCCAATATTTATGTCCTCATTCATCTGCTTAGTGATTAAAAGGACTATAAGGACTTTAAAGTTTGGAAAGTTTTCTCGAGTTTTGATAAATATTCAAAATCGATCATAGTCTTTGCCAAGCTCACACAATGTGACTGGCACTAAGTTGGCATCATCGATTGGAGCTAATAGAGGCGAGTGAAGAATGTGGAATAGAAGAGCACCATGCGTAGAGTAGAAGCACATCACCACGCACAGAGGAGCGAAAAGGCCAACAACCGGTCCGATCTCCCCCCCACCTGAAGATCTTGTGAACCACCATAAAGATGGGGGATGAGGGAGAACAATGGGAATTTAGACCTATATATAGAGGTCAAGTTAACCCCAACCCACTATGTGGGGTTATTACATTGCCACATGGTAGCATGAAGAGTAGGAGGGCAAGATTACATTCCAACACCCCTCTTAGAAGTGAAGCCTGACGCCATGAAGAAGGCAAGGCAGGAGCCGAATGAGGCTTGGATACCATGAAAGAATGTGGAACAACAGAACACTACACATAAAGCAAAAGAAGCAGAGCACCATGTGCAGAGTGAAAGGCCAACACAACAGGTCGGGTCCCCCTCCCATCGAAGATCCCGTGAACCACCATAAATGTGGGAGATGAGGAGAGACCAATGAGCATTTAGCACTTTATAGAGGGGCCAAGTTGACCCTAATCCACTATGTCGGATATTACACAGTCACATGGTAGTGTGAACTTGTGAAGAGTAGGAGGGAAAGATTACATTCCAATAGAGGGAATCTACAAGCTCTTTCACTTTTAGTGAGTAATTACTGATACTTATCTTATTCCTCTACACATTATGCAAATCGTGCTTTCACTCCATCTTTCTTGCCTTGATACTTATGCTATACAACTTAACCAAGGTATCCGATGCATCCTTTGGTATTGTTGCGTCCTATATATGGCCGATCATAACATCCAACATGATAATAGACAAACAATATATTACTTTGCTAGCTTTTTCATACCAAGCCTTAAAGGCTTGCATCTGTTGTGGAGAGGCATTTTCTTCCAGACGATATGATACCTTCTCGTCACTTGAACTAAAGTTCCAGTATCTTTTTTACATGAGAAAGTTTCTTATCCCTGAACTTTCATGCTTGGAAGTTATTCTTATCTAGCTTCTCGCACACAATCTGGGATAAACTGTCATGATTACCTGCATCAACTTATTGAACAGTACTTATAGAAACTTCTAACTTACAACAAACCTGTAGTCTCTAATATAGTCACCTCTTGGCGATACTGTAAATCTATTATACTTTAGTTGTATGTGAATCAATCACATAAACATATATTCGCCAACTTGCAATCAAATCTGAGTTTCTTTTTAGAGAATTTCTTGCAACCTAATTTCTATCAAAACTTTGTAAAAATAGGGCATACACAATCAAAATTGGCACTTCCACAGTCGAAATGGGACCCGAAACGGCCTTGAATCCAATAATGCCCCTCTGCTTCATTGCGAAAGGCGGGTCAAGATATGATAGTGCAACTTAGTGATGTGCAGCCTGGTGCTCTTGACTAGCAGCTACATGTAGATATTTTCTTGCAAATTAAAGGGAAAGAGATGGAGTTACTGTCAGAATATGCAGCGGAAATGATATCCAAACTTGGGTAGACAAGAGCAAGTAGACTGCAGAAAATAATCAGCACAAGAAACACAGAGAGATGTGTGTAAACTCTTCTCTATACACAAGATCCCGGAGATAACTGAATGAGAAAGTGGAGGAGGATGGGGGGCAATATATACAAGCCCATGAGGACAGTCGGCCAGCTCTAAAAGAGGCCCACGACTGGACAAAACCCACGACTGCTAAAAAATAGCAGTCGGCCAGCATCTGGTGCCCCATGCCTGCACAGAACAAGTCGGCCAGCACTCAGACAGCCCACGACTGCTCTACAGATGCAGTCGGCCAGCTTCAGAGTGCTCCTGGCATCACCTGGCAGCCCTCCAGCCACTAGAAAAAAATGGAAAAAATAGGGAAAAATACGGGGAGTGAGGAAAAATGATATACGGGCGGGCACACCCACAACAGAGGCCCTGGTGTATACAAATAGACAGGAGATGACTTCTAACACCCCCTCTCAGCTCCTGGCTGTGTAACCAACCACTGGGAGCTGGGGTGCCGCCTGAGCAAATCCTGAGAGCGACTTCGTGAAGAGGTCCACCGTACTGTCCTCCGTCGAACAGAACTCCAGCAAGATGTCATCAGCAACAATCTGTTCACGAACAAAGTGCCTCTGGATGACCAAGGGTTCCTCCAGTGGAAGCCCAAACCTGCAATGTAACCTCCTGCTGCTCCGTAAAACTGCTCCTGGGCCATAAGTAGATCCCCTCGTGTCCGAATCTTCTCCCCAAACTGAGTCACTCCAACTTTGGAGCTTGACTCCATTCCCTCCTGTATAAAAGAGTCTCTGATCCTTCGCATGCCGCAGAAACCACAGGAAACGCGATCCTGCCTCCCAAAGAGACATCTGCAACCAAGAGCTCAACTGCCTCATCAGGAAGCTCCCGTCCAATCCGGTGTCCATCAACCAGATCAATGCACCATCCAGCTTCTGAGTCACAGAGACATCACACTGCTCACAAGGATCAACACCTGTTACGGTGCATAAACAAGTCCTGGAAACCTGATGAAACCTGTCAACCACCCCCTCTGAATCCGGAACCACAAAGCCTGGAGAAACCACCTCCTTCTGCAAGCAAACACCTGTCACCTGCCTGGCTTTTCGAAAGGTCCCCGTGGAAAGAACATCCTCAACTACTGGAAGTTCTATGTCCCGAACACGACGAGACATCAGAGCATAAGTGACCTGTTCAGCTTCCTCTGACTCACGAACACAAGAACTACCAACCTCAGTACTGGAAAGTTCCTGCCAACTGCTGCCATCTACTGGCAAGCTATCCACCACCTGGTCTCGGAAAGCCCGCACCTGCAGCGTATCCACACCTGAGTAGCTATGACCACACTGCCACTCATCACAATCTTGAGGACCTGGGAGAGAGAGTGCTGAAAGCCTGTAAACTCCATTCTCCACTCCGCCTTCCCAAACCACTTGGCCTGTTGCTTTGTCCCGGAGAGCAACAAAATGCTCATCAAACTCCACCCGTACGCCAGTCTTGCACACCTGATGCACTGACAACAGATGAAAACCAAGTGCCGGAACATACAACACCTGGGAGGAATGCTTCCCCCCTCTGCCATCGGGAACTATCTCCATCCTGCCCTCACTGTGAACTGGGATAGTGGACGTATCCCCAGTAAGAATATGACCAGAACACCTGCAGAGATCCTGTAAACTGGAACGGGAAGGAGTCATGTGCCTGGAAGCACCACTATCAAGAATCCACTCCCGAGCATCTGTTGCGGAGAGTCCTCCAATCTCCTCCCTGCCTGAAGAAAATGAAGCATCGGTGTCCATCACCTCCAGGTGCACAAAAGCCGGAGTCTTTATGAATGCTGAGGAGTCTTCACCCTTCTCGGTCTTCCGCTTGGGACACTGCCTCCAGTAGTGGCCTTTCTCGCCACAATCATTACAGGTCCTCTCTGCCTTTAGCTTCTCGCGGTCAGCGTCGGACATCTTCTCAGAAGACTTCTCTGATGAAGCCTTCCCCTTGCCCGAGTTACGGCCTCTCGACCGTTGGCCAGTAAAGGCCTCCGAACCTCCACCCTGAGGAGGGTTCGTGAATCGTTCCTCCTGGTCCAAGACCATTGGCACAAGCTCCTCCCAAGTAATGGTGCTGAGCCTGCCACTAGTGATCAACGAGGAATAGAAAGCAGAATACTGACCAGGCAAGTGGGAAAGTAACGTGATGGCCATATCTTCGGACGATATCTCTTTCCCAGCTTGAAGGACTTCCTGCTGAAGGGCCTGCAGCTTGTTAATGTGTTCCCGCATCGTCGAAGACTTTGCAGGATCCATAACCCGCATCTGCACTTCCAAGGATATCCGCTTCATGGGTGACACCCTGTTGTACAAAGAAGCCAAGTGCTCCCATATGTCTCTCGCCAGCGTCATGTGCTTCACATGGTTGATCACCTGTGGTGTGCAATTGAGGAATATAAACGACCAGACCCTGGCGTTGACACGGTCCCACATATGTGCCTGTGCCTCTCGGTCCTTCCTCGTCGATAATAACTCCCCTTCCTCAGCTTCCGGCCTTGGCACCCCTTTGATAATAAAATCAGCAAGATCATATGACTCCAAAACTGACTCCATCATGACCTTCCAGATGCCGTAATTGGACCCGTCCAACTGCCGATCCACTGGGAACGTGGGGAGAGTCGGAATCTTCACGTGCTTCTCAACCATCTCGATTAAATCCGCCATCTCGGAGAGTAACTTGAAAGGGTGGATGGGTGGGAAAAAATCTGAAAATCAGAATATATGCAAGTGGCTGTCCAGCCCCTCTGCCCGCCTTCCTCTTGCACCTTCACTTCCCGTTCAGCCCGAAACAGTCCACCGATCAGCAACCTGTTGCTCCCCCTCTTGCTCAAAAAAACGCCCAAGATCTGCTAGAGCCTGGGCTCTGATACCATGTCAGAATATGCAGCGGAAATGATATCCAAACTTGGGTAGACAAGAGCAAGTAGACTGCAGAAAATAATCAGCACAAGAAACACAGAGAGATGTGTGTAAACTCTTCTCTATACACAAGATCCCGGAGATAACTGAATGAGAAAGTGGAGGAGGATGGGGGGCAATATATACAAGCCCATGAGGGTAGTCGGCCAGCTCTAAAAGAGGCCCACGACTGGACAAAACCCACGACTGCTGAAAAATAGCAGTCGGTCAGCATCTGGTGCTCCATGCCTGCACAGAACAAGTCGGCCAGCACTCAGACAGCCCACGACTGCTACAGATGCAGTCGGCCAGCTTCAGAGTGCTCCTGGCATCACCTGGCAGCCCTCCAGCCACTAGAAAAAAATGGAAAAAATAGGGAAAAAATACGGGGAGTGAGGAAAAATGATATACGGGCGGGCACACCCACAACAGAGGCCCTGGTGTATACAAATAGACAGGAGATGACTTCTAACAGTTACCCTTACCCATATATCACTTACATAAGAGAGATGGATGGCTGAATTTTCTTCTATTCGCTTCTCTTCTCTACAACCATAACATAAAGATAAGAGTACATATATATGGGAAAGTACTCTCCTACTGAAACATATAAGATCGATCCATAGTGTCAACGTAACTACAACCATAACATAAAGATAAGAGTACATATATAAGGGAAAGTACTCTCTTACTGAAACATATAAGATTGGTCCATAGTGTCAACGTAACTACATGAGAGATGGCACTATAACTCTGCCATAACTCTAGTGACCCAAAATGGTTGTCCCACAACTTGTAAACGACGGGTGACCGTATCATCCATAATCTCACCACTCATGTTAGTGGCATAAGTACAGAGATGTCATCTATATCATGCTAATTAAGCCTCGATATCTCAACTATTGTATGTTAATAGAATAGAAGCTAGTGTATAAACTCATAATAATAGCTAATGACGAACTTTAGTAAGCCTATAAATAACTAAGATAAATTGTTGTGTAGTCACCTCACTTCCCATACCTATCATTTGGACCCACAAACTTTAGAAAGGGTATCCAAAGCTTAAAGTCTATCCACTCCATGTTGGTTTACGGGATAATAATCTACTCTAGTATATAGCTTATTTAGAAATGTGCCACATCTCATTTGAATTTTCTCTACATCATCTAGACTCCTTGGCCACCATCACTGTGAATACAAGGATGTTGGATGCTTGGGTTGCTTAACCATTGTAACTCCTCCCAATGGAAGCCATGCAAATATGATTTAGTTGATGTTAAGATTTCTAATATGGGATTGATAATGGTGATTAACAACATAGATTAAGCATAACTAAGGTGTGTTGTACCATGCCAAAAACTCCAT
The DNA here is from genome assembly GCF_041138505.1 of Cibotium barometz. Taxonomy (NCBI): domain Eukaryota; kingdom Viridiplantae; phylum Streptophyta; class Polypodiopsida; order Cyatheales; family Cibotiaceae; genus Cibotium; species Cibotium barometz. Next base: position 51,316,169 of record NC_141053.1, read on the forward strand.
GTGAGAGAGAGAGACACACACACACAGAGAGAGAGAGAGAGAGAGAGAGAGAGAGAGAGAGAGAGTGGCACACTCAACACTCAATTCTATTGCATATCTTGATGAACCATACACCATGGCTTCTTATATAGATAGCCATTGACCCAATCTCCTTTACATGTCATCGTGCCATGTGGCAAATCCTTTTTCACATTCTTTTATGTGGCTCTCACCATTCACACAATATCTTATGTGGCATTCTTATCTTACCACAATATCTTTTACATCTCTAGGGTGCTTTCACATACTCAAGCCCAATATTCACTCTCATACATTTTACATTGCACATTTCAACATCCCTTCTCAATGTAAACTTGGGTGTGTGCATACAATCTCTCCAATTAATTTGATCAAATCACCTCTCATCCCCATCAATTTGGCATTGCCAATCTTAACAATTCCCCTAAATGCAAACTGGAGTGTTCAACAAGTGTGTGTGCATGTGTCTAGCCAACCTAGATACCTCAAGTCCCTTGAAGTAATCTCACGTATCTCTTGTGCCTCCTCATGTTCACCTTCAATATAGTCTCAGTAGCCTTTTTCCATCCGAAAATTTGTTAATCTAAATCTCTAAGCATGGAAGTCATAGTCACAAGGGACAGGGGATGGTAACGGGATGATGCACTTAAAAAATACTTTTTTTAAAAGTTTTTCTACTCTACACTTATTCTACTTTGGAAGTACATCAAAATGAGAATAAATTTACACTAAAATGGTAAGCTTTTGAGTCATATTAAGTTTTTACAAAATATGCCAATCAAAGAGTGAAGGCATTAACGATTCATTATATTAAGTAGATAGAAAATGAGTCATGACTCAAGAGTCAGGACTAAGCCTTAAGGAGGCACAATACATGGAAGGACAAAAAAAAAAAGGCTAAAGATGGAAAGACTCAAAGTGCTAAAGCCTAAGTAGTAAGGCCCATAAATCATGATTCATTAATGATCATCCACGTGAAGTGCTCGCCCTTATGGTCATGGGTAGCTTGTACCAAAGGAACATTAAGCTCATCCTCATTGGCATGTTGTTGCTGCACCTCATCGTCTTATTGCTCTTCTTGTTGACTCATCTCCCACTCGATGAAGGGATCTGCCTTCTTGGTCACACTCTTGTAAAGCATTTGCAAGTTTAGTGATGAAGACAAGGTCATTGGCATGCTCTACCCCGAGTTGGTTCCTCTTCCTAGAGGCAATGTCGTTGTAGGTGCTCCAAAGTTTCTCCAAGCAAGAGGAGCTGACGGCTTGGCTAAGTATGCAAATGGCCAACTGTTGTAGCTCCAATCCATCCGAACTAAAGTCCTCACACCATAGAGCAGCACCAACTTTGGAGGAGTCTGTGCATCATGACAAGCATAGGAGTCATGAAATGATCTGTACATGGAAAGTTGGTCCCTAATCTTGCGTGCCGAACCGATGCATCAGACACAAGATAGTCCAAGATGATCGTTAACCCAACGTTCACCTCTCGGTCACTCTCCTGCTTGTTGACTTGAAACTTTGGGTCCACGGCATAAGCTGCTGCATGCAATGGAGAGTAGTAGAAATTCCACCTTCCTAGACACAAAGCATGGATCTACTCATATTTGTCTTCATCAGGCAACGAAGTCTTTCTACTTCTCTATCATGCGATCCATGGCCTCATAGACTTTGCCTATGCATGGTTTCATAACATCTACAATCCTCAATAGGTAGACTATGGGCCTCACCATAGCATCCATGGTCTTCACACTCTCCCAAAACAAAAGGCATCATCTGCTTGTAACCTACACTCTTGGCTGGTTTTTGTATGGGACTCATGCATGTCGACAAACTCATTTTGCTAAGGAAAAGCCCCCTCAAAGCACCACTACAATCCTTCAACCGGCCCAACATGAGGAAGTTGTAAACAAACCGGGTGTCGGAATATTTGAGGAGAGAGAGAGAGGGCCTCTTGTTCAATTCATGCCGAAGTTGTTGGTGGTTGAGGACAAAGGAGACCATGGTGTTGGCCTCCTCAATGAGAGGATTGATCCATGGCAATGCCCCTATGTCCTTGAGGAGGTTGTTTAGGCAATGAGCCATACAAAAGAACATCGTGACATGTCCATACATACCTTGGAGGATAGCTCTCACCGCCCTATTCGAAGGTTCCCCATCCGCACAAAGTCCATTACATACTCGGCGCCAATCATCTCCATGGTGGTAGCCCACTCCACCACAAGCACATCCGCGCTCTTCCAAGTGCCGGATGCATCATGAGATGAGATGAAGTACGTCTCTCCATGGGAATATGCAACCACACCATGAATACCCCTCTTGCACGGGTGTCGCTTAATCCATCCACAATGAGGGAGACTCCATTCCTCTCCCATCGCTGCTTTGTGTGCTCTACAATGTGCTTCTCCTTCTCGAGCAATGTAGTGTGCAAACTCTCAGATGAAGGGGGCATATAGATTGAGCCATACTCCCCAATCTTCTTAACCATGGCCTTGAAGTATCCAACCTATTCAAGAAAGCAATTTACTAATGAGAAGGGGACTAGTATGATGAAAACATGAATGATGAATCAGCGATGATCGATTGCACTTACCTAGACGCTTGAAAGGGTAATGTGGTCATGGTGGAAGCGGGCCACCACCATATCCACCTCATCCTTCAACTTGGGATTCCAATTCTCTCCCAAGTGTAGATTGTCGCCGTGGAACATGCAAGGGTTGAGAGGCCGTGGAGGTGGAAGGTGCTGGCATGATGGATGGAGTATCATTCTGACTCGATGGTGAAGGTGATGGCGTGCATGATGTCAATTGGCCCGATCCACCAGATGACTCCATCATAGAGGCTTGAGTTTCTCTCCCCATTGTCGTGATATCCATGGCCACTCATGGTGTCCTTCTTGCTACTTCGACCGCCTCATAGATAGCAAGCTCGTCGAAAAGTTTTCATCTCTTTTCGGGCGTGACATTCATGCAAAACCACACTTGATGTCCACTCTCATGCAAGAGGTGGGCTCACACTTTGTCGGCACCACCCGTTCGCCGTCGATTATTACGGGCAAAGCTTGCATGCCTGTGGTGGTGGCCGAGAACTGCCTCCATGAGCAGATGGGGTGTAGTTAACCTCCTCTCACCATGTCCATCCCGTCATTCTACGGGAAGCCCCGACACACATGAGGAGGATGCCATGGTTAAAGATGGCTTGTCACTTGAAAGTTGATAGCTAAAGAGAGAGAGAGAGAGGCTTGAGGGAGAGAGACTGGAGACTAGAGTGCTTGTGTGAGAGGCTTGGAAGTTGGAAGAGGCTTGAGGGAGAGAGACTAGAGTGCTTGTGTGAGAGGCTTGGAAGTTGGAAGAGGCTTGAATCTTGAGGGAGAGAGACGAGAGTGCTTGTGTGTGTGTGTGTGTGGCTTGCCACTTGGAGCTTGACTCTTGAGAGCAATGAGCAATGAGACTTGAGGCTTGACTTGAAGGTGTGTGTGTGTGTGTGATTGTTCTTATATAGATAGGTAAGTGGGAGACGCAAGAGTCTTGAAGTCTTGAGAGGCAAGCCACAAGGCAAGAGGGCCACTATGGCCCTTGTGACTATGGGCCGAAATGGCACAAAGGCCCCCAAGACGGCATCCCCAATGGCCATGAGAGACGGTCATAAAAATGATCGTTAGACTACACAACAGATCATTGCCGTCTCTCGCAGGCACTGCCCCCCGCAGGCGCCATCCCCCACACCGGCCCTGCCCATGGCGCCATCCCCGTCTCCTCGTCCCTTGTGAGGGACCCCTCCAGAGGGGACGTCCGACCGACCCCTTTCTTGACGCGTCCCAAAATGGCATCCTCCCGTCCCATCCTCCTGTCCCCTGTGACTATGATGAAAGTTGTTCTTGTCAGGCTTCTCTGCAACAATTTGGTTAATACCATCATTTGACATCTTTTCTCTGCAACATAAACTCACAAAAAACAGCACTCTTGTTTAACATGTATAATCTGTTGTATTCTCTACAGAGAGCGGTACTATACTACACCCAAACTATCATAACCAGTGACCTCAATTTGCATACATACACCCAATAGCAAGTGTAAGACCTCTTTGCAGTACACAGTGTCTACACACACAACCAAAAGCCCTTCCTACAGTTCCAAAAACAAAATTATGTAGAGAATCAAAACTTACCTGTAGTGCATGTGGACGCCTAGGAACTGAAAAATGAAGGTCTAGACACACCCAAAACACATTTTTGGTCCCAAAATGTTTTTGCAAAAGACATTACAGTTGCCCTGCAGCTCCGCTTCCACGAAGACAGCTCCTCAATCTGAGTTCGTTTGCCGGTGCCTCCTGAGACAAGGGTGTAGTAGCCAACATAAAGGGGAAAGAGTAGGTGAAGCTCTTACCCTCGTGTGCTTCTCTTACTTTTGCCACTTAGATTCTTAGCATGAACTAGGCTCTGATACCATGTTAAGATTCCTAATATGGGATTGATCATGGTGATTTTAGCAACATAGATTAAGCATAACTAAGGTGGGTTATACCATACCAAAAACTCCATGAAAGAGAAAGAGAGAGAGTAGCACACTCAACACTCAATTCTATTCCATATCTTGATGAACCATACACTATGGCTTCTCATATAGATAGCCATTGACCCAATCTCCTTTACATGTCATCATGCCATGTGGCAACTCCTTTTCCACATTCCTTTATGTGGCTCTCACCATTCACACAATAAATTTTACATTGTACATTTCAACACCCCTCCTCAATGTAAACTTGGGTGTGTGCATACAATCTCTCCAATCAATTTGATCAACTCACCTCTCACTCCCATCAATTTGGCATTGCCAATCTCAACAATTGATGCCTAGAAATTAGAACATAAGAGTAGAGCATTGATACACATCACTTATCATAATAATATTTTAAGTATAATTTTTTAAACATATTATCTATTCTTATTATAAGCCTTTTGGATAATTAATTAACAATAGTGTACCTTATGTGATACAATAGATGGCTATAAAGTCCCACACCTGTGTGCTCTTGTGAAAAAAGATTTGATGAATAATTTAGAACTGGTGAGATGGAGGTTTTATGTTAATAAAGCTAGGGTGTTTATAGAAGCTAGGGTGTAAACTCACAATAATGGGGCTAATGAACTATAAGGTGATGGAAATGGTAGTGTCTCTATTGAAGATCTAGAGACATAGGGTGGCCATGACTAGAATAATTCAATAAGTAGTCATAGTCCATGGTACTCTTTGGAGTATTGACTTGCCTATAAAGAGGTAAAGTAAACTTGTTGCGCAGTCATCCCACCTCACATATCCATCAAGGTTTACTTCAAACTCCATTTTGGACCCAAAAATGTTAAAAAGAGTATCCAAGATTAAAGTTACTCCATGTATAGATCATTATGGGATAATGATCCACTTTAGTATATAGTTTATTTAGAAATATGTCATCTAAATTTTCTTTATACCATCTAGACTCCTTGGGCGCCCCACCATCACTTGTGGAATACAAGGATGTTGGATGCTTGGGGTGCTCATCCATTGTAGCTTCTCGTAATAGAAGCCATACAAATATGATTTAGTTGATGCCTGGACATTATACTATAAGAGTAGAGCATTATATACAATTCTTATTATTTAGCAGAATATTTTAAGCATAATTTGTAAACGTAGTATTATTCTTATCGCATAAGTCTCCTATACTTAATTTTAATAAGGTAATTTTTTTATTCTTGGCATACAATTCACTACTTACAAAGAAAATGTATTTTTTCTATGAGGTTTCATCCATTAATGATTTTTTTAAACAATTGATACTCCATCCTTTTTTTCTAATCTATTTACACAATTTGTTACAACTAATTTTCTTTGTAATCAATCTAAGTGAAGATAGAATATCTTTTGCAAAGTTTATACTATAGAGAAACTATTTAGTGCTTGATACCTAAAAAACATTCAGCTTTTCAAAGCTACAACTCTATGCACAAGGCTTTAATTTATTGACATCCAACGGTAACCCCACTTCATGTATTAAAACATAGCATGGTTCTAATGCAAGGAGTAATTAGATAATTTTTTGTTGTTTCTCTTTCAATGTCCACAAAATATCACTTCCTTTTTATAGTGAAGGTAATTATTTTTTAGGAGGGTTTTCTATCTAAAGAATAGAATTATAATTTCTAAGGAGAGGTAGATTAAAAGTGGCTAATAAAAAGCTTACAATGGAACCCAAGATGATGGAAGAGGTAGGAGCATCATTAAAACTACAAGAAAATGAAAGATGTGAAAAGCTACACTGATGAACTATCACCATGGACAAATGAACATGATAATGGGTCAACATATATGTAAAATAAATGAGAGGTAGGGACTAGGGTACCTTTATAACACATCGATACAAATGGATTAGAAATCATCAAAATTCAAAGCAAACCAAGGAAAAGAAGACAACTAGGCTTTCATTGATGGCTACAATGATAGAGCTATACTTTATCAAAAGACACAAAGGAAGCTTGTTAATAGGGTAAGTAAGAGTGTACTATTCAAAAAGCATGGAATTTTCCAAAGATGATGCATACACTAGTTTGATAGTAAATGACTAAATGAGCCAATGTTTGCTTTCCTAATAACTCAAAAGACTCACAACAACATCATAAGTGCATCATGGCATGTGTCCACCTTACACAACCTTTTGTTATTTTATTTTAATGTACAATAAGAAAATGCATGCAAAAAATATCACAAAATGACTCAATGGCTAATTCCCTTCTTATAGAAGAAGATTGCACATGGCTATGGTTTTCTTGAGATTTGTTTGGTTTTTTTGGTCTTACGCTCTTAAATACAATTAAAGAAATCCATATGATCTCATTTTGGAATTAAGATCTCAAACTCTTAAATATAATCAAAGATATCCATATGATCTTATTTGGTATAGATCTCAAGCTCTTAAATATAATCAAAGATACCCATGTGCTTTTAAATACAAGTAGCAATTGTAAACAAGGATAATAAAAATCACTATAACTTGGCAACAATACATGTAACCAAGGAGTTTATGATCTATAAAAAATGCTACATGTGTTGTAAAAGTGTCATAATTTACATACATTAAGGCTTTCGTAATTTGAAAAATTAAAAGGTTTTAAATGTAAAGGGTAATTTTATCATCTCAAAACCATAAAAAGATGTTTGTGACACCTTGAGATAATTTTTAGTAAAGCCCACCGAATGTTACCTTACCTTTTGAAGCTATATGTACTAACCTTATATTTGATAATAATATTTTATTAAAACTTGTGGAAATCTCAATTGAAATTTTAATAAATGAACTTACAAGAGACACAATTAGGACACAAGGAAGGATCTAGAAGAGAATATTAAAAGGGACACAAGGACACATGAGAAAGGATCTAGAAGAGAATATTAATGACTTCCCACATATATTATTGACTGCTTTCCAAAAGTGAAAATCTCAATTGAAATTTTAATAATGAACTTACAAGACACAATGACACAAGAAAGGATCTAGAAGAGAATATTAATGCTTCCTACATATATTATTAAGTGTCTTCCAAAAGTGAGATTTTCAAATTTAAATCATCTTATGTTTATTTGTACTACATTTTGATAAGAACAATAGGTCTATGCAATGAAATTTCAAAGTTAAAGTATTTGAAAGAAAATTTCCAATTAAATAGAAGTATGCAACTTACCCTTTCTTCTATAGTATGTAGTTCCCTTTCTACAAGCTAAATTATCCATTTAGATATTTCACTAGGAAGATAAGGCTTATTGGCCAAACATAACAAAGATTCATTCCATTAACATAAAATAGAGGACTTGTTTGCAAATATATATTATCTTAACTGCTTCCCTCTATGTCAATACCATACCAAACTCACTTCTTTAAGATATATTTTATGGTACCCATGAGTTTGGTATTAAAAATATATTTTATATACACTTTTGTAAAACTTTCCTTCAAATTTATTATTGTCTTTGATAACACATTTTAGATGATATCGTTAGTATATTAACTAGAAATTTCTTGCTTGCTTGAGCTGAAGAAATTATGTCTACAAAGTTTTTGTATATCAATCAAGTATTACAATATGGATATTTATAAATGAAACCTCTAATTCATCTTTTTCTCTTAATATGTCATTCTCTTTTCTATGATTTATTCACCCTTCATGTGTTTTTTGTTATTGATTCAATTTCTTGTGATTGCTTTATTTTTTATCCTTATCTATAGGGTTAGGCATGCCTTGATTTCTCTCTTTCCAATTCCTTTCAAATATTGCAATTTTGTGCTTCTTCTTCTTCTTCAAGTATGCCTCCCTTTCATTATATTAATCACTTTATTACTATAAAAAGAAAAGCCTTCTTTTTCTTGCTAAAAAGAAAGTGATGCTCACTTTGCTGGTCATATCTTTTTTCATGAAGTGAAATTTACTATATACATTTTCAAGTAAATTCAACTACATAGTTCTATACTACCACCTTTAAATCCAAATTACAAACATTACACAAATATCATATAACCATTCCCATTTACTTTTATTTTTCCTTAAGAAAGCTATTCTTCACTCCTCTTCTTGTTTCTCAAGATGTGTATGTAAAATATTGAGAAATCCATAGTTGTGAACCTAGTTCAAGGCTACACCACTTTATCAAGTATCATGCAAACTATCGCTTGAGTTTAAAAACATGAGGCTCTTACATGTTGAAAGAATAAGTATTGATGAAGTAAAACAATTGGAGGTGATCTACAAAGAAAATACTTTACCAAATTCTTTTTAGTTGTTAGATGACCGAGTTTGATATTTTCAAATCAATTCAACCAATTATTTGTTCATTGAATTTGATATACATCTTGTGGTACATTGGACATGTAGGTAATTAACCATGTTTCACATGGTTCAATAGTTGATTGAATTTAATACAGATCTTGTGGTACGTTGGTTAGGTAGGCAATTAATTGCGTTTCACATGGTTCATCAACTCATTAAATTTGAAGCAGATATTACGGTACGTAGAACATCTAGGCAATTGATCGTGTTTCACATGGTTCAATAGTTCATAGTTTCTTTTCATGAAACTCTTTTAGAGGATTTCGTGAGGAGCTTCCACAAGGGTGTGAATAAATGTAAAAATTATCCTAGATGTATGTTACTCAATATTAACACTATCTTTGTTCAATATGTTGATGCTAGGGTCGATGTTCCTATTTTATTTCCCTTGCGATTATTCAACTCATATCCCAAGGAGTAAACTCACTTAATTGACTAGTTAGTGAATCCTTTAACACTAGGATTAGTTTCTCATGCATCGAGTCCATGAAATTATTACAATGGACAATGACCTATTGTTCTTAAATTACTTCAAGGGATGTGCAAGTGATTTAAACATTGCAATACTATAAATTTGAGAGCTACAACCCTAACGAAAACGTTCTTGGTATAAACGAACATATTTCTCCCAACTTAATAGGTCAACATTATCGTGACTTTGAGGGCTACAATCTTAGTGAAATGTTTTTGGTATAAACAAACATATTCCTCCCAACTTAAGGTTTAAAAAATTGACAAATGCAATCACTTGACTAAGATCTTTTTGACAATGTCTAGTTACACAGATCTTGATGATCGTAATAATAAATCTAAGTATTAATAACATCTTTCGCAAGATTCTACAAAACATTAGGTCAAAAAATCACTTTGTGTTAGCTTAATGCTAAATATTTTATGTCAGGGCCCATTTAGATAGAGTATTTTTCGGACTTGTAATTGGGTTTTCATACCTAACATAAATTATGCTCCAAGAAAACAATATAAAACAAAATGCTAAATGTGTAAAGTAAACTCTTAAAGTTAAAAGTAAGCTACACTATCATTAATAAAACAATTTATCAATCTTGAGGAAATTTAAGCGTTAGAAAGGTCCTTTAATTCATCTTTTGAGTGATTCGATGCAATATTTTCTTAACTATCACCTAATCTTATTATTCAAAGATTACCAATTTCATGTTCTTATCAAAGGGTGGGTTGTTACCAAATGGTTGTCTTATGAATTTGATGGTATCATTTTTTTGTGCCTTTTACGTGTGATGTGCATAAAGTCTAGAACCCTAGATCTTGCCAAAGAGGGAAGGGGGGCGAAAGACAAAATTTGGGTTTGGTTTTCTTCAAACTCTAGTCTCTAAATTTCTAATTGGTACCGTTAAAGAAGTAAATAGGTTTGTAATCTTCATCATTAAGTATGATTGATTGGTAACATCTATTATTAACTATATAAATAATGATTCTAACACCATTCAAACAGCCAGTACCCAAGAAGGACAACTAGATCCACAGCACTAACCCAAAAAGAAGAGCATCTTATGCGTGGTACTGCGTCATGCAAGCGTGGTACTTACTTTACGTCGATGCAGAAGACATGTGTGTCCATTAAAAAGAAAGTGTTAATGGGTATCACTTCAAGGGTACGGCAAATCTTTACCGTTGGATATGGCCATTTGGAATGGGTCTGCCACCAGGACTTGAGCACTGAGGTAGTGTCACCGGGAAGTTTGCCGGCTCTGCGCTTGCGGAGGATCTCTTCCCGCACGTCGACAATCCTCTCTTTGTAACCCTACACACACGAGCGCCCACACACGTTTACAGTGAAGCAATCAACACCCCTCATGATATGCTCAAAATCAAAGTGCACTTTGGCACCCCCAATGAGTAGATTGATGCACCGGTGCAGCTAAGTGATTTTGTGTACCGTTTTCAGCTCGCTCTTAAGCTCTTGCCTCACTCGCTCCATGAGTGTTCTCTCTGTCTCCGAGGGTATCAGAGGTCCAAAAGCCAAATTGCAGTCACTATCGTTGTATAATATACCAGGATCACTCTCCAGCGGGTCATCCTCATCGTCGGACATGGTTGCACCTGTGCCTTCTCCAGGCGATATACCTGATCTAAGCAAAAAAAAATACAAGCAGAAAAAAAACTGGCAGTCACATATACAGAAATGCAACCAGCACAGGAGAAAACTGAAGCAAATTATGACGTGACAGCACATTTCTGTACATCCACGTATGGCGTTTTCTTCGAGATCTCATTTCATTTCTTTTCAAGACGAGACTGGGAGACGCAAGTATCCCCTCTGTGTGTACTACTGGCATCTTTTTTTTTGTATCCACGGACCTGTAAGACTCAGAAGTGATTGCTCTAGCTCCCAGCACGCCCTCACTGCCTCCCGGGCCTGGAAGTGCATATGCTGCTGCAACTGCTCTGTAAACGTGCATAGAAGCAGCACATAGTGCGCCTGCGCAATCACATCAAACAAGCAGTACTGTACTTGTCAAAGTCGTAGCGAAATGCAAGCAGAAAAAAGAGAAAAAAAGTAGAATCTCGGTTGTATGCTTAGGTGAATAGCAGAAGAAAGCTGCCATTTCTTCTTCAGAAAGCATCACCATACACGCCAAAGGCCATTTTTCTGCAGAAGGGCGCATCGCCATAGCCAGCAGAGGAAAACATTTGTGGATAAGACGTCGCCATAACCACGGTGCTTTTTTGTTCAAGCGCAAGTTTAGTTTAATTATGGTGCAAGCAGAAGAAGGCAATTTTCCGCCATAGCTAGGGTTTCGCCGTTACCATGAAGTGGTCCAGCTCGTCTTTCTCTTCGCTGGCAAGGAGATGGTTCTGGCCGAGCATAGAATACTTGGCGAGGGTCTGCGGCGCCTGTGCGAGCTGCACATCGATGCGAGGAAGGTGGTCGACAGGGGTGGCTCCGCGCAGGCAAGCCAGATGAGCAGCAAGAAGCTGGTCGCAGAGAGGGTGCATCGAGATATCGGCCTTCAGCCTGGCGCTCTGCCAGATATTGCTCTGATTTTCTTGTTCGACGCCATCACCAACGTCCGGCTGCTGCACCAAATCGCTGCTGTTGGCCGTGTCGGAGTGGCCAAGCTCCAGCAACGCTCTCCCAGCCTGGTTTACATCTGCAGAAGCAGGACCGTCGGCGGCGCCCTCCTCCATAGCCATGGCCGCCATTGGATTAAGCTGATGATGATCCCCCGTCTGCTTAACCCTCGTCGCCATATCCATGGCCGTCGATCTCCCCAGCCAAGCCCTTCCGGCATGATGCGCGTCTTCAGACGCCTGTTGCGACTGGAGATGCAAGAAGCTGCACTGCACGCATTGCGACCCCGGCTCACAGCCACACCATTTCCTGCCCCTGCTTGTGTCTCTGCCGTCGAAAGCCTGGGAAGAGGTGGAGGAGGCGTTCCGGAGCTGCACGGCGCCGCTCAGCCATGTCGGAGCGCCAAGCTGCGCAGTGCCATGGTGCAAGTTGAAAGGTTTTTCGTCCATGGAAACGGAGGGTGGGGGGTCACGTTTGAGACCGTAAGGGTTCTGCTTCAAGAAGTTAGGGTTTCGTTGAAGCGTTGGAGGCCATGGCCATGGCGAAGTCCAGTACTGTTGGAATGGTAAAGAGGTATCGATGTCGTTTATGGAGATGCTGGGGAAGGGCTCCTGTAGAGGCAGTTAAAATTTCGCTGGAGCGGGTTAGGGTTTCGCGAAGGCGATGAGAAGAAGAAGGGGAGGAAGCGTCATTGTAGTTGTTGAGCTTTCGCTATGGCGTGAGAGAGGAAGAAAAGCTGATGGGGAGGGTTTGAAATTGCCTTTGTCGACGTTCACACCGATCCCGCCCACTCTCCTGAGGGGGGCCGGCCAAGTGGATGTGTACAACAGCCCTTTTTACCAGCCCTCTTTGCTTCTCATTCCACACGTGTCGCTCCCGCAGCATCGGGACCATGAGCAAATGGCTTCATGTGGCACGTGGCGCATCTGCTTGCAAGTTGCGCCGTCTCCCGACCAAGCCGTTCTTTGACTGCCGCATGCCTCTGAGAAGACACTGGCCGCGTCTGATTGGTCACGGGTCCCTAACTACAAGACCATGGAATAACCAAGTTTAATCGCTTTTTACCAATCAAACAGTGGTAAGTTGGTAAGTCATGCCGTGCAAGGGTGGTGATGGTCCTCATTGGTCCATACTTTTTCCACGCCATGTTTTACGGCCGGCACAGCAAGGGTGGTAATGGTGGTCCTCATGATGATCATGCAGAGCATGCTCCTCCACAGTTGCTTTTTGACGGGCATCACGCGCATTTTGAGCATTTTTGTAAAAATACTTGCAAATTTTTAAAATGCCCGTCAAAAATCACATTAAAATACAAAAAAAACTTGCTATATTTCACCAAACGCAAGGGCAAGGGTGCCGTCACTAATCAAGCCTCCTCTCCTCCATCCCAATGCTCGGAAAAAATGTTTTTTTCAACCCTTGAAATTAAAGTCAATGCTCAAACTTAATCGGGATCTAGACTTGAAAATCACTAGAAATCATACAAATGCCAAGATTTATAACTAAAATGTAAAAATTTCATCCCTTAAAAATAAAGGCAACATGGAATTGTAACTGGGATTCTTGAATTGTAGCCGGGAAAATTACACTACAAATCGGGTTATGTGAGCATTGCTCCATCCTCCGAAGAGACTAAGGATGGCGGCATTACTTTTTCCAAGCCACTTTTTGGAGAATGTGTGGCCAGTGATGATAGCCCTGTTTTAGTTGCGAGGATTGACACTAAAATTACATGCCATCCCATTGCTCTCTAGGGAGGAGTGGGTAGATTCCAACTCAACACCTCCTCGTTGGAATGTCCAAGCACTATCGTTAGGTCATAAACTTTCGGGAAACCTCACCGACCCCTGGGCATTCATGACCATCATGGTTCGGTTAGGGTTGAGATTGATGTTGACAAGGGTAGCGAAATAAGAAGGTAATTACGTGTCCAATTCCATGGGAGAATGGTGTGTACTTGCAAAGGCAGTGGGTGGTATTCTACTAGTAAAACACATGTGATGATCATGATATTACTATCCTATGCCCTCTAGAGAGATCAAGGATGGTGGCATTACTAAGCTGGCCAATGTCCTTTGTGTGCCTTCATGGTTAGGGGGATGGCTACAGATCAACCCCATAATTTTGGTATGTGTGTTTCTACAGACATGTCAGTGCACGGAGCTTAAGAAGGAGGGAAGGGGGAGGGGGTGCTTAGTCAAACTACCACCTACACTGTCACTTGACAGTCTAGGTATGGGAAAAATACAAAAGCACATGTACGGCTTGCAGTGTACAAGAGCAATGTATACCCGTGCTTTATATATAATACATGTGTGTGTGTGCACATACATACGTATGTATGTATGCACATACATACATACATACATGCACACACATACATACATGCATGCACACACATGTATACACACCTCTATCGATCTTTGTGTACATGTAGCCCAATGCCTTTTGGTAGTCAATGGTGACAGGGTTCACTTCCAATCAGACTAGAAAATTTGCAAGACAAAGGGAAAAAATATGCACTAGTGCAGTTTTCTCAATGCAATGGATGACAAGGGCAGTGATTTTGGGCAAAGCGCGTCTCACAAAAGTTTGTAAACCATATTAACCATTAGCCACCCAGCAGCCCCACGAATGACTAGCCACCCACCTCGACATGAGAACATGCTAGAGTCCATGTCACCTTCTTGTCCACGTTCTTACATCCAACCTAAACATGCTAGAGTTCATGTCACCTTCTTGTCCAACCTAAACATGCGAGAGTTCATATCACCTTCTTGTCCATAACAAAATTGAAAAACTCCCATGTTTTCATGTAATTATCATGATTAAATCTTTTCTCATGACGTGATGAACTTTCCCTTATTATCATTTACACTCAAGTTCTACATGCTTTCCCTAATTATCATTTAAACTACCATGCTTTCATGTAATTATCATGGTTTAGTTTTTTCTCATGATGTGATAAACTTTCCCTTATTATCATTTACGCTTTAGCTCTATGTAGACACACCAAAGCATCTTCAAAGAACTCTATCACATGGAAGCCTAACTTCACTTCAAAGTGTGCCATTCTTAGAGTAATAAGTTGAAAGTACATGTTTCAAAGCATCTTGATAGAATTTACCTAAATACAAATTTACTTTTATATGTAGAGTTCTAAAAGTACCTCATTTAAGGAAACCAATCTTAGAATAAATTTACTTTGATATGTAGAATTCTAAAAGCACTACTCTTAGAGCAAAGTACCTCGTTTAAGGAAGCCATTAGAAGTGTGCCACATATAATAATGCACCTCGTTTAAGGAAACCATTATAAGTGCCACTCTTAGAGTAATGTTCCTCATTTAAGGACACCATTAAGAAATTGTGATGTAGGCTTTTATCACTATCCTTCAACATCAATGTTAATATAATATGACACATTGGATTCAATGCCAGGTGAAGTGTTTTTTCACCACCCAAATCTTTCGAAGCATTAGCAAGTAGGAGATGTGGGTAGAATAATATTTAATTAGCAAGATCAATACATGGTCTAAAAAGATAGAGTAAGCTTTGCACTGATGCTTCAGATTGCATGCCCATGAAGCTTGTGCACGCACCACAAGTGCTTGGAAATTTAATATGCCTTGGCCTTGAATCATTATACGTTTGAGAAACAATATAGTATACCTCATATCTTGGTCCATCTCATTTGCACCCATCTCTTAAATTTCTAACACACTATCAAGCTGCTTCTTTTTTCTCCCATGGCTCATGTCTTCTCCACATTCAACCTCGACCACTTTTTGATGCCCATCATGCTTGTAATTTTTCGAACTTGAAAGTGACATGGAAACAAAGTTTACCCATACATACATTTAATGGCGATTTCCAACAAATCATAATTGCAAAGCACATGGGTCGGTGGATTTTTTTTCAAAACTCAAAGTTTTATCTCAACTTAGTGATAGTATTACAACTATCCCACACATTAAGCCATTAATTTTAACAAAAATAAAAAATGCTAACACACACACACACACACACACATGTGTGTGTGTACACAAACACACATATACATGTGTGTGTGTGTGTGTGTGTGTGTGTTTGTATGCATATATATATGTTTATATATGTATGCATGTATGTATGTGCATACATACATACATGCATGTATATACACATATGTATGTGCATGTGCGCGTGCGTGTGTGTGTGTGATGTAATGCTACTTTTGGGCAATGATTTCTAATAATGTAACTATTTGTTCCTCATTGTTAAAGAGAAATAGAACATTGCTCTGTAAATATTAATGGCTAGATAATGTGCTATGTACAAAGAATTGAATTCATAGTCAATATAAGAATAAAGACACTTTTTGATTGATGTGATTTTTTTCCCTGTATTCCTAGGATGAAGGTCACTTTAAGTATGATGTGATTGGGAAATTTATTACCATGATCTCTTGAAAAATTTAAGGTTCTTTCATTTTATGTAGCATTTTGGAACTTGAGAGTGCCTCATAGCTTTACTCCACTATAATAGGGTTGTCACTAATAAGGACAAAGGGGATTTTTGAAAATTTCAAGCATAGTAAAAAATGACTTTTAAATGTCATGCCCTAGAGAGTAGTGTGAGCATGAATGATAATGATGATACATCAAATTTGGTTGTTCAAGTGACTACTTAGCTACCTTATATTTTTCAAACATGCAATGCACATTTTTTTTAGTGCACTTTACTAAGTTGATCTTGTAATGTAAGGAACATTGAGCATCACAAAATATATCTATAGATAAAGAAATGCCAAATCTAAGAACCCCTCGTAGTAGACATGGGTAAGCAAGGATCCACATAAGATCTTTATGTAATATTGTCTCTTGTCTTGTAAGCTTTTAGCTTTTAGAATGCACGATTGAATCCAATATACTATTCTTCTTGTCATGATGTAACATTCATGAATAGGAGGATCCAGATTGCTCCTTTTCATGAATTATTTTCATCACAACTTCCAACATGCCAACATAATATGTTACTATAACAATTTCACTTCAGTTGTGATAGTATAATTTATGCTTAGGTGATGAAAAATTCATTATGATGTTTGTGAGAAAGATGCTTTTTTTCTAAAAAATTTAGTCATTTTTGTGGCATCAAAGCAAATTTCTGCATGTTTTTTTGGTCTTCAGTTCTTTCATTACTCATGAGCCTCTTCATGCCTTTTGATGAACATAAACCATTAGTGCTGCAACTGAGTGCTTAAGATAGAGACTTAAGACATATACTTAGAGCCTAAGCTTCAAGCATAAGGGCTTAGCATAATCTTGTTATTACAAGGGTCATCTAGGTACTTACCTCTTAAGCCAATGGCTCAACCTCGTGATGGCAAAATCCACTCACACTTTTATCTGCGCTCCATTGCCACTCTATTATGATACTCTATTATTATGATCCTCGATCTAATCAATCTATTGGGTAAGGAGAAATGCATGTAGAAGAGACTATGCTGGTAGTCCCTCTCTCAATATGCATGCTATCTTTGCTCACACATGAAAAAGATGCACTTTGTCGCACACAAGCATGAAAGCAATCCCTCTCTCCACTCACACATCAGTGCACTAGAGATAGCGAGAGATGAGAGAAGCAATATAAGAGAACACAAGAGACAAGGGTAGACTTAAGTTTGCATAATGGGATTATGTCCTTTCTCGTGACTCAAAAATGTATCTTTTACATGACCAATAGTTCACAACTTTGGCCACTCAAGACTAAGTGTCTAGGGTGACCACCATGGTTACTAATGAGACATCTAAAAGTATTTTTATCTCGTGGATTCATCAACACTTAGAGATCTATTCCCTTTAGACTTTTGGCTCATGGATTCAAGGGCTGCTTAGAGACCAAAATCCCAATATCCTTTTGATAAAAATGAAAGAGAATGATTTGGTGTCTATGGAGTGTATGAAGGTTGCAAATTAAGGCTATGGTGGATTAAAGATGAATAAAGTGACAAGATTGGGGGAGGAGAGAGAGCTTGATAACTTGCAAGCACACACACACACTCACACAACAATGGATAACACACACATGCACAAAGGTGGAAGGTTGAAATCTTCTTCTCCTTCTCACTCTCAAAACAAGGCTATAAAAGATAAGTGAAAAACCCAACATAAGTACTAGAGTACTCTGTACAAGCAGTCCATAATGTGAACATGCTAAATAGGTGAGCTTGCAAGATAAGCATGCCATAACTCGGTTGGACATGGTCAGTGTAGTCCCACTGTAGAATCACTAGCGAAGATCTGTGGTGTCAACTACCAAACACGCCACTAGTGTAAATGTGGAACGATCACCTAGGCGCATCATGAGTATCAGATCGTGTTGCATTTGACATCTCAAGACTCCCCCTCAACCTTGGTGAAAATGTCAATTACCTACTCCTTTATGTTGATGTACATGAGTTCAACATCTCTTGCCCCAAGACCTTTTCTTTGATGAAGTGATAATGGACCTCTATGTGTTTGGTGAAGTGATAATGGACCTCTATGTGTTTGGTCCTCACAATGTCATGAAACATTGGGTTCTTGGCCAACTGTATGCTACTAAGGTTATTGCAAATAGATGTTAACCTGCCTATCCTAATGGAACCCCAAATCTCCAAGTAGCTCACATAACCAAGCTACCTCACATGCTACCATCGCAACACTCCCCTATACTTTGCCTCCGTACTTGACAAGGTAACTATCGACTGCTTCTTGTTGCTCCATGTAAAGCACCACTCCCAAAGGAGAACATAAACCTACTAGTAGATCTTCTATGTCCAAGATTCTACTAGCCCAATCTACATCAGTGTATCCATACAATTGTAATTATATAGTCTCATAGAAGAGACCATAATCCATTGTGGACCTCACATAGTGTAGTGTGCACCTCACACTATCCAAATGTGGCTTTCGAGGAACCTCCATAAAATGACTCTCTAATCCAACTATGTAGTTCATGTTTGAACTAGTGATCATGTAGATCAAGCTGCCCACTATCTTCGTGTACATAGTGGCATTCTCCAAAATCTCACCTATGTTTGCACTTAGCTTGCCATTTTGATCCAACGGTACAGACATGGGCTTACAACCAGCCATATTTGGACAAAATGTCATATTTGGGCTTACAGCCAGCCATATTTGGACAAAATGTCCAATGCATACTATCTATGTGACAACCATATGCCCCCTCAAGCATCTTGATGACCTCAATGCCAAGAAAGTATCGCAGCTCATCCAAATCTATTATGTCAAACTTCTTCTTGAGGAGACCCTTTGCATTCTCAACCCTCTTCATTGTCACCCCCAACAATTGTTGACAAAAGCAATGTGTGAGGGTGCAACATGTGTAGAGCAAAGGGAGGAGCATGCACATTAGAAAAGCAATAGACTAAGGGTACATTGGCAAAGCTTGATTTGTATGCTCATTTGTAAAAGGTGAAGTGAAAGGTCAAAAAGGTAGCACATGGAAAGTGCAAGAAGGGACATGTAGTATGACAATTTATGGACACATGGATGGCACAAGGGTGCACATATCTTGTGAGTTGCTCCGTGAGAGCTATAAAAGGATGTACTTGGATCAACTCTAATGCAATGGGATATTATTATTATTTGTCACCATGACAAGTCACGTGATTAGAGGCTCCTGAATCCACATACCATACATCGTTACCATTTGTGGATACATCTGCAAATAACTGAATTCCACATGTGTTTTATAATAAACAACTTCTCACTTCTATCTCTTGCTTTCTTGCTTGAAGATGCATAGTTTTTTTGCTGCAACCTATCCCTTTTTATGTCACTTTGCTTCTTATGACATTCTGTTGTTGCAAAGTGACCTGGTTTGCCACAATAAAAGCAATCCTTTGAATCAGATCCTAAGTGCTATTTTTGCCAATTGCCTCTACCTCTTTGGCTCCTCATGAAACTGGTCTCTTCCACCTGTGTTTGGTGTTGGATGTTACTATTGCGAATCATTAGACTGTTGATGTCCATAATTCTAATTTTCAAAACAGCTGCCTTGGCCTCAACCATGACCTCTACCTCTACCTCTACCTGAGTTTGAGTAGAAGACCTATTTTGAAGTGTTCTTGCTTTAAGAGGAAGAGTCTTCACCAAAATACTTCTCTGTTATGATGAACATAGACACTAAATTTCAAAAGTTGGGAACATTAGAGGTCTTAAATGGGCTTGTATTCTTTACTAAACCCATTCAAACAGACAGCCACCAGGTTATCATCTTTTAAAAAATTAATATTCAAGGGATTCAATAATGCCCTTGATCTTCAATGCATACTCATTGATAGACATGTTTTTCTTCTCCACTATGAACACCTCTTATTTTAGCTTGCAAATTCCTTGCCTTTATGTTTGTCTGGAACATCTTAACCAGGTTCTTCCATGCAACCGAGAGTGTTGGCATCCTGTATATGCCCTATCATAGTGTTAGTCACACTGCCTGAAAGCCAATACATGACTTTCCTTACACCCTAGTTCCAGTCTTTGAACACCATAGTCCCAAAATCCTTTTCGCATTAGGAAATTTTTCATTCTAAACTTTCACGCATGGAAGTTGTTCTTGTCAATATTATCACTGACTTTTTTCCATTAGGAAATTTTTCATTTTGAACTTTCATGCATGGAAGTTGTTCTTGTCATATTCTCACTGACTTTTCACATTAGGAAATTTGTCATTCTGAACTTTCATGCATGGAAGTTGTTCTTGTTGATATTCTCACTGACATTATGGTTGATGTTGTTAGACATCTTTACTTACAACAACCAAAAATCTACACAAACAGACAATTCATATATGCAACGTATAATGTAGCAGTATCCGTTTTTGTAATTCCTGTAGCGGTACTTCTACATAATCTGTATGTCATAGCAAGTGACCAGAATACATGTACATAAACAAACAATAAATAATACATGTGCAATCACTCTCTAGACACCCAAAATGCACCAGTGCACTGCAATAACCAATGTTCGGACAAAAATAGTTCCGAATCGAATCTTCCTAGAAGTGCTCGAAAACACCTTGTAGTGGTTGAACACAGGTCGAAATGCACCCAAACACTAGTCTGGCCACAAAGTGATAGTATAAAGTATTGCACTTCCACGCATGCAAAGATAGCTCCTTAATTGGAGATGTGTAGCTCTTAGAGCTACCCAAGGGGTGTCGTTACCTAAACAAGAAGGGAAAGAGATGATGATTCTCTTACTCGTTTACCGCTTCATTTTTCTTTATAGATTTCTTTTTTTTGCTCATCCCCTTAGCTTGAACCACACCATGAAAAGATTGGGGGAGGAGAGAGAGCTTGAGTGCTTGCAAGCACACACACACACACTCACCATTAGGGCCAAAAGGCTAAAAAGGCCCTTTGTTAATTTTTTTAATTAAGGAACTAACAAATAACAAGTTGCCACATGCACAAACATATGACATTCTTCTCTCCTCTATCTTGGAGGTTTCGGGCTTATTTTCAAATTCGAAACAGCTCTCTTTCTCTAATTTAGCCAAAATACACTGAAAACCAAGTGAAGTAGTCAGTTTCAAGGGTGGAATAAATCTCTTTTTGCGTGAGGTCCAAAAAAGCAAGGTGCATTAACTGTCCCTTTTTGGCAATTTTAATTCCTCTCACATTACAATACCCACCATTTCTCTCAAACACTATTTTTGTTTTTTTTCTTCTGCTCCTCTCAAGCTTTAATGGCTTCTTCTCGACGCCCTACTCACATTATTACTTCTTGTATATTTCATAGCATAAAAGAAGATAGGGTTTGGAAGCCATTGACTTTGAATGTCAGTGATTGGGTAACAATGCTTCCATCTTATAAGGGCTCTCAACAGAGTGAGAGAACTAAATGAGAGGACATTAGAAACCATTGGAAAGGCCGCATCACTACATTCAAGGTGACAGAACAGGGATGGTTTGCAAAAGTTCAACATGTTTACATGGCGGCCAAGGATATGTTCTTGAACCTTGCCATGCAATCATCTATGTATTCACACTGTAAGTTCTGTGATGCAATCTAATATTGTAATATGTATTGTTATTTCTTAGAAAATAATAAACATGTAGCTATTTCCATATGTGTTTCCATCAACATGTGTTGAATGGTAGCCCCTGTGGAGAGCTTAAGTGGTACATTTCAAGCCATTCATAAGGAAATTTTACATATTCTATATCGTGAACAACCATTAACGTTTTTCAGTTAAGAATGGTTTGTTTATCTACTTTGCACAATATAAAGTTCAATCTAGAGCAGGTTCATATGAAGAGCTTGAAGATCTACCCATTCCTTTTTTGAATTCACTCAATTGGGAGATCCCAAATACATCAACAACTTTAATCTCTAAAACCAAAATTTCACAGGACATCTAGAAGGCAATGACACCAGGAAGTAAGGCCATGTATTTAGGTGAATACTAAATCTTAAATTTAAGTTAGGAGGAGGGGGGCTCGGGGGGGGTTTATAATGATGATTTCCTAGTACTTAGCATCTATTTCTAGGTATGATGTATAAAGTACTTATGTTCTCTCAATAAGGTTCAAAGTAACATACTTTAATTTAAGAATAGGGGGTGTGTAAATGCTAGAGAAAAAACATAGATATAAGGAAGGGGTGGCATAGTCATTTTTAAAGGTATCCTTATAAGCATAAATAAGGGGGTGTTATCATCTTATGAGCTTCATATATAGGGGGTTTTCTTGAGGTTCATGCACGCAAGTGATGTCCCCCTTTATTGTCCCTCGAGATTGGAAAGAGGGTTGAACAATTAACCTCTTGTATCAAATGTATGCCCCCAGATATTGTAGCTTTTGAGCCATTATCAACAATGAGAAGAAATGACGAGAATTGATGAATACGGACATGTTTTTTTCTCAACTTTAAACATGTATGTGTGTGTCTTAAAATTCAAGTGTTATCTTAATTATGTTATCTGATAGAAAATGTTAGAGTGACAAGGCATCATCACAAAAAATCTTCTTTTCATTATAAAAAGATGTTTTTATTCTCATAACAAGATATTACATTGGGATAAACTCAAATAAGCTCCATAAAATGGAAATATTTTACATTGGGATAAACTCAAAAAGGTTCCATAGGGAGCATGTCTAATGGGCTCCTCAAATAGACAAAAATCATTGGGCCTCCTTAGTTTATTGGGCTGCAGCGGTGGAATTTTGGGCCTCTTCAGACGAAGGCTCTACAACTGGGGCATTTGTAGGCTCTTTAACCTGTGTATCTGTAGCTTTGGATGTTTTAGCCCCCCCTCCACCTATCCATCATCTTCAGTGGCTCCAAAATTCACTTGCCTTCTGGCACTTGGAGATTCCCTGGCCTCTGATCAATATATTCTTCTTTATGCTCTTACAGGAAGTCTTTTTTGAATTAGAGAACTTCAGAGGTACACCTTTGTCCTTTGGAGTGTGCTTGGAGGAGGGATTCTTGGGTAGTTTCCGGCTCTCGGAATGACCATGCTTTAGGGGAGAATACATGGGCATCCCCTTGTTGCTGCCTTTCTTCTTTAGCTTCTTTGCTTTATGTGTCTTCTCTTTTTGTTGTGGAAGTGGGGAATCAGGGTCATAGGGGGTAATTGCTTTCTCAAGAAGAAATGCATTTGTCCCTGAACCACCAAACCCATGACTCAGGATAGTCATGCATCTAGAAAGTGTAAAAAATTAATTAACTTACACCAACCATGTCACATGTCTCTACAATTTATGAAGCATCTACAAGTGAATTGATATCCTTAAGCAACTCTTTAAGAATTTTTTTTCTTAATGATGAATTTTCTTGTAGCTTAAGAACTTTAATGATGTCTTTTTTATTCATTGTCTCATTCAGAGGTTGTACTCTATCTTCAGAATCATACATGTTTAGACCATAAATTTGAGTGACATATTGTCTTGCTAATTTCATCCTTCTTTTTCTTGCCCCATAAGTCTCAAACAAATTATTTATATGTTTCATTTTCCTTGTCCTTTATCTCAACCCAATGGGTGTGTTTTTAATATTTTGTAATTTACCACTTAAGTAATCATTTGAATCTTTAAGAGATTTGTGTTTTCTTTCAAGCCTAGTAAGATGTGTTTGAGAATTTATCAAAGCAGTGTTTTAGTTCAAAATATGATGTGCTTTTTCATTCCTAGATTGGCATAACCTTGTACAGTATCCTAAAAGACCATTTGCACCATCTCCTACAAATCATGAAGAGAATAAAAAGAAGGACACCTCCAGTTGAGGGATCTTTTGGGTAGAGATTACCATCAACCCATAAGTCGATGTGCTTTCCCCCTTCCATCATCCGAAGTTGGTTTGCTTCATTTGCAACTTTCAAAGACATTTGATTTACCCTGCGCGCTAGGTTGCATATTCAAGATTGAGCTTGATATTTATATAAAACTTTCTTTGGGAGGGACTATCTGAATTAGACATATCCCAAGATAAACTTCCAAAAGATGTAAATGAAAGTTGTAAAACATTAGAAAAGGTTGTTAACAAAACTTGTAGGTTCTTAAAAGATTGGAAAAAATTGTGCCATTAGTTGCTATGAAAGATTGTATTAGGGCTAGGTTATGAGCAGGAAAAGCTAGAAAAACGGCTTGGAGGGAAGAACATTGGAGGGAAATCCGTACACATTGGAGGGAAATCCGTACATGTGAGTGAGTGATTCAAAATATTCAAATTACAAGGGAGTTATGGCACAGAAAAGTGACTTTTGAGATATATTCAAAGATGTGCAAAGATATGCTTTAAAGACAAAAAATAGCCATGAATCTAGTCTAAACCATCATATTTGACCTCTAAGACCTTTACTAAATTAATATCTTAATCACTTTCTTTATAGGGCCCAAAATGTTTCATTTTTGACCCTAATAGCAACAATGGATAACACACACACAAAGATGGAAGGCTAAAATCTTCTTCTCCTTCTCACTTTTCATCATGATTTTTTTTCCTTCTATGATAGCTGAGTGACTCGATTTTGGTTCATCAGAGACTTTCACCTTAGCTATATTAATTGGGATTGGCCTACAGTACTTGAACTTTTGTAATTCCTCTCCCCAATTGTTTATAAACTTTCAATGTAAGTCTATTGCACCCATGTACTAGAGCTATTGGGTGGTAGTTTTTCTCTCTTGTATGTCTATTGGCTGGTAGTTTTCCTCTCTTGTAAGTCTATTGGGGGTGGCCTATAATACTTTATCTTTTGTAACTCCTCTCCCTAATTGTCTATAAACTTTTGATGTAAGTCTATTGCACCCATGTACTCAAGCCATTGGGTGGTAGTTGTCCTCTCTTGTAGCCTTCTATGATGACTGGGTGCATAGCATTTACATCTCCCATTTTTGGAGATGCTCCTTGGTGTGTTGAAGAAGTTCATCCCTTTCTTTAGATTGGGAATCCATATCAGATTCAGAGCTACTCCTTGTGTACTTTCTTTTGATGTTGTCAGCTCTATTTTTCTCATAGAAACTAAAGAGTTGGTGTCGCTTCCAATCTCTATTTCAGACTCCTCACCACTATTGGTGCTTATGCTTGAGTCATCTCATGTGGACTTAAGTTCACTATAACCAATCCCCTTAGCATCTCACCACTATTGGTGCTTATGCTTGAGTCATCTCATGTGGACTTAAGTTCACTATAACCAATCCCCTTAGCATCAAAAGTTAGAGCATGAATCATTTGTAAGTGGCACAACCTTAGGGAGATCCTTACCATCAAGTATAACCCATGTAGATCCTCTAGTTCCCCAATTGTAGCCATCATTTCTATCCAATTTAGATCATCCTCCTCACTTATGACCTTTGACTTGTAGGGTGAGTCTTCCCCTATATCAATCTCCTCCTTGCAAGTGTAGCAATATTGCAAAGGGATTGAATAGATGATACTATCATATCTCTAGTCGTCGAATAGTATACCACTACCCATTGGCTGTATGTGACTAGTCACAAGGTCTACTCTAAGGATTGAGTCATTGAATTGTAGGTGGACATGGTTTTTGGACCAATCATCAATGGACCATTTTAGCTTCATGCATGAATGAACTTCCTAAGATCATTTCATAAGAATCAAGTTGCTTGGAAAATTCCATCTCAATGAACGTATACCTCACCCAATGTTTCAATAGCTTGATCTTAAGGTTGCGTGTATCATTCCCATTGGTTTGATACCATCAACCATTTTAACCACAATGTTTGAGACTTCAACCTTGGGTTTGGCCATTTTTCCCCAGCATTTGTTGGTGATTATGGTGACTCCTGCACCACAATCTAGGACTCCCATTACTGTGATGCCCTTGGCCATGGCTAGTAGTAATGCATTGGATTCATCACCTCAAAGTATTGCCCAATTTTTTCAATGGAATTTTGACTATTGATTTGGCCTACTCATCCCCTACTTGGGTTGGATCTTCTATGACTCAAGTCGATGAAATTGTATGGTAGGGTTAAGTCTTGTAATTTCTACAAATGGTGGTAGTCCTACGTTGAGTTCTCCATTTAAAAGAGCTTTCAATGCTCTGAAGAGCTTCGAATCTCTACACAAGTGCATAGTCATCATGGCATTTGTATCAGAAGCCATTAACTCCAACAATTTAGGGATGTTGAGAGGAGTTCATGATACCTCTCTACCATATGAAGGCATTGGGGAGATTCGAATCTCCACTTCTTCTATGGGGTTAGGGTTTTCAAACTCAAACATTCTCCTAAATAGTTTGGGGTCCATACTTGGAGCCCGTGAGTTTTCTTTTTCCTCCAAGATGACATTGGGAATATCTAATGGTTTGTGTGCCTCCATGGGCCATAGATTTTCTGGGTGTACCATGTCTGATATTCTTACATGTCTTGGTTTTGGCTCTAGCTCCTATTGGGTCTTAACAACCAAATCTCTGAGTTCATGCACCTCCTCAACTTCTTTTCCAAGCTAGGATAAGAACCATGTTTGCCCTTAGTTGGTGCTTCCTCTGATGATACCTTTTTTGGAATATTTTTTGGGGTCTCATTAGACTTTAGATGAATTTCTTGATGCTATTTGGAATCAGCTTGCGTGCCAATTGAATCAAAGTCTTCATCTATTTCATTCATGTAAACTGGTTCTTCAACTATTCTCGAGTTTTCTCTTTTTATATTGTGAGACTTTCCCCCCTTCACAGATTTCTTCCTTTTATAGCCTTTCTTCTTCTTAGATTCTCCCGCTGAAGCAGTTGGAGTATCTATTTTTCTTTCCAAAATTGGCTGGTTTTTAGCCATTAGTTTGGTTATGGCACTGATAAGAAGAATTACTGAGTTTTGTTTTGACTTGTCACTTACACCAATCATATTGAGTGGTGTAATGTTTGGACCACTCTACAGATTAGTTACCACAGATTTCATGGGGTAATCCTTGATCATATTGTCTCTGCTGCAAAACGACTACAAGTGGTAGGTGGTGGTGTAAAATATGCACCTTGAGTGGTTTGTAGTTATGGATAATTAAGAGGACATTCATAGATTTTGTGTGGTCCTTAGCAGTGATAACATTGAAAAGGAATTCTTCTAGATGTAGTGGCATTAATATCATGACCTCTTCCTACAATAGCAAGTAGGTACACATGTTTGACTCCCCCTTGGGCATCAACTACATAGTACTCAAGAGAGAGTTCTGTGGAGTCTTTTGCAAAATTTGAGGTAGCACCTCATACCTAGGGTAATCCATAGGTTCCTCCAAACCTATTTAATTAAGTGGTGTGACCTTGGGAAGGGGTGGTTGGGGTCCTAGTATGGGTGTTGGCAGAGGTACATTTACAACATTATAAATGCCCTTTAAGATTGGTTTCTATGTTGGGTGGTCAGTAGTGTGTTGAGATATTGTGGCTAGAATGATAGCTTTGTTGTGATGGCGCTGGTGGTAAAGCTAGCTGTTCTTTGGGAACATTAGAAATGGCATGCAAGTGCATTCGACACTATGAGATGTCATGACCATAGCGACCATAGAAACTATAGTTTCCTTGGTATCACGCTCTCAAGATTGGACACTCACTTGTGGTATGAGCTTGTTGGAATATGGAACACCAATGTGGCTCTTTCTCAGCTAATGAACTCCCTAACTGACTCCCTCTTCTATCTCTACCTTATGCAATTGTGAGGCTACACTTTACAGTGCTTCCTCAGGCACAAATTACTTCAAGAATCATCTCCTAAGCGCATCAAAGTTTAAGCGTTCCTCAACCCTGAGAGTTCTAAACTAATCCCTTGCCTTCCCATGTAGGGTTAGGTTGAAATAATTGGTTCTAGAAATCTCATTGCGTTCCCCAAGGTCCTTGCAAACTTGATCAAACACTTCCAAGTGTCTCCTAGGATCTCCTTCTCCACGAAACTTGTGGGTTAACTTTGCTATTTTGGAAGGCTTCTCGAAATTTCTTTGACCACTATCTCTAACAACTGGGGTGATACTCTTAGCTACCAGTCTTCCTAAGAATTGAGTAAGGGCATCTGGGTCTATTGGTAGAGATGGTGCTCGTGTAGGTTGACAATAGGTCCAGGTACAACACATGGCATGTAAGATGCTACATGTGGATGCAACACTCTAAATCCTAGGGGGACTAGGGCTGGAGCATGTGGTGCATATTTTGATGGTATCCCAATAAGAGTTGTTAGCCTTAAAGCATGTGTTGGATCAATGGGTTGAGAATGGGTCCAACAACTTGTGATGGTATCCCTCTCGCTCTCGGCATTAGATAAGGAAAATGCACACTAGAGTGAGATGTGAAAAAAGGAGGGGGATGTGAAGAGGATGCTCCTCCCATAACACCCATAGAGGGAACAACTATGCCAGCTATACCTAGAGCAAGAAGGCATGTTCTCGTAGTAGGCATGGGATGTAGCATTGGATGAGTCGTTATTACCATGTAGTGACCGTAGGTATATAGCTTTGTGGCAATGGTGTGTTATCAGTAAAAGGTGTTGTGGTGGTCGCCATGCTACTAATCATTGGACTAGGAAATGTGCCAATTGGGTCTTGAGAAGTGATAGCTCTTAGCGCAAGGAATGCAAAGCTTGTGCTAGTAGGGTCTTGTGGAATAGTAAATGCATTTGGGTCTATAGTCTAGCTGGGTGACACTACAAAAGTAGGATCAATTGGGCTCACTCCGGTGTAAAACAATGTCGCTCATAGTAGGCGCTCCTGCCTTTGATGTCCTGACCTATAGCATAAGTGCCTTAGAGGGTACCATGAATCCTTGTTGGAATCTCTCATGCTCCACTATCCTTTGAATGCAATCACAAATGACTTGCAAATGGTCTTCCTCACTAGCGGCATGAGAAACTCACTGAACGATATCTTCCTAGCTCACCTCGAAGATTAGGCCAGCGCCCAGATCTGTAAGAGTTTCCTCTATGGCATTATACTCCCAGTCTTCTGTTAAAAGACATGGAGCCATGTGAGTAGCTTGGGCTACTAATCTTTGTTGATCTCTACGTAAGGTCTCTTGGTCTATAACTCTAGCAGCCCATATGTGGCTCACTATGTGTTGTATTTCTTCTAGGGTTCTTCCATTAGCGAGAAGTTGTTGCATATATGGGGGATCAACAATAGAGTAGCTATTGGTGGAGTGAGGTCTATCTAGCTAGGAATATCTATATGGATGCTATCTTCTGGTAATGAGCTCTCAATAGGGGTTTCTCAAGAGTTCACCTTAACTTCTACATTCATTGGCCGTGAATAGTCTGAGAAGCCAGAGCGAGCCCTAAAGGTAACTATCCATGCGGTTGAACAAGCTAGAGGTAGGTCTCGTAAACTTAGCTCGGGTAGGGAGTTTTCTCCCTAAGTCCTGAGATCCCTCCATTGTACTGTACTTTGATAAGGAGTCACTTGCAGCAATCATGGGTCCCTGCACTATGCTAAATTGGGTTCCAGCTGAAGGCGGAGCCAAGTGTTGGCTGATAACTCCCTAGCTTTATGAACCCACTTTCCTCCGAATTGGCCTCTAAAACCTACCCAAATCATAGGTGCACATGAGTAGGGGGTGTTTGAAGGTCCTACCGGATGACCTGGATAAGTTTGAGAATTTTTATTTTTAACTTTTTTTTCCAAAATGTTTTCTTAACCCATCTGGCACAAAAAATAATACTCTTTTTTGGGTCAGTTAAGCACTATAAGTGCTGGCTCCCATAGTTAAGCTCAACTATGGAAAAACATAAATTTTTTGGGGGTGGTACACAAGTTGCATCAAAACAATCATAACATCCCAAAACACATTTTGGATCAACTTGCGTATGCGCTTTTTTAAAACATATATATATATATATATATGTATATGTATGTATGTATGTATGTATGCATGTATGTATATGTATATGTATATATATTATATATACATATATATATTTATATGTATGTATATAATATATATATACATATATATATATATATATATATATATATATATATATATATATATATATATATACACACACACACACATATATATATGTATATGTATATATATTATATATACATATACATATATATATATACATATACATATAAATATATATATGTATATATAATATATATACATATACATACATATACATATACATATGCATATACATATACATATACATATATATACATACATATACATATACATATTGAACTAATGCAAAAACACAAAAAACCTCCAAAACATAGAAATTTCTGTGTGTTGCAAATCCTCCTCTAATTTTAGTTTTTATCTCGTTTTCATCATGTGAGAGGAGTAAAAATTAAGGTAAAAACTATGCTACAAATCTAATTCTAAGGTCAATTTAACCAAATTTTTCCATTACATGCTCATTTAACTTTTTTTCATTTCAAAAATGCAAAATGCAAAAAACCAAAAATGACAGAAAACTAGAAATTGCAGAAACACCAAAAATTGTAATGAGAAACACAAATTAAACACAATTTTGTAATAGAAAATGCAATAAATCAGGGAAAAAAAAACCTTTCATCATAGATTTGTTTCTTCCATTTTTGTCATTCTTTAAAAAAATAGAAAACAAAAACATAACAGAAATTAACCACACACACATGCATTCAAATTGCATAGTGGCGCCACTTATGGAGGGTCCTTACGCCATGAGAAAGGTGCAAGGAACAACCAAATGTCATGGGGCTTTGCCTAATCACACTCAAGAGCAAAAACAACTCAACCTTGAAGCCAATCTACCATGGCCTAATGCATAAATGCAAATGGGGGCGTCACTCATCTTGTTGAATGCTGGTTGCTAGGATTCTTGTGGCTATCGTGACTACATGAGCACCCAAGATATCCACTCCACCACCACTGTTGGACTCCAATGGAAGCTTGACCGTCCTCTCACTCAATCTCTCTCACACACATACACAATGAGCATATAAAAGCTCTAATTAGATTAGGAAAGAGGCAAAAGAATGGAGAAGAAGAGCACTCTATTAGTTGCATAAGATAATGAATAGTGAGACTTATAGGTTGACCCTTATAGGCAAAAGAATGGAGAAGAAGAGCACTCTATTAGTTGCATAAGAGAATGAATAGTGAGACTTATAGGTTGACCCTTATCTTGGCCCCTTGCATTCACACCTTGGCCGAGCATACTTAAAATATAGGTCCCTAGCTATCAAAGGCCACCTAGGCTTGTGCAAATACTTAATCTAAGCATGCAATCTTAATAATTAATCCCGTGGCATGCCTTTTAGAGATAAGTGGCTATCACACACGTAAAATATATAATATTAGCATTTCTAATGCCAATGGCCAAATGGAGTGATGGTTGCCAATGGATGGCGTCGATGCTAGAGAGGTGTCCAATGAGGCTTAACAGGGGTTGATGTCTAGAACAACTATTGTAATAGCACTGCTGAGTGGAATGATTGGTCAAATTACAGATGGCACAATAATGAGGTGCTTTGCAGTCTTCCTTCAAATGTTCGGGTTTGGAACATTTCCCATACCGGACTTTGGGTTATCCTCTGGATTTGGATGCTCTTGCACTCCCCTTGGTAATTTTAGCCAAGGCTATGATCATAGGTGCTTATAATTTTCATCCTTGTTTGATGATTTGTTTGAATCATCATTGGATGTAGAATTTGTCCCAATATCAGATGTTGCAGAATTTGACTCATGTGCCTTCTTTTTACTTTTTTGCTTCTTATTTGTATATAAATCGGCTGCTGCTAGTGCCCTTTTTAATTGTATAACTACCTCTCAAAACCAATGTGAGCTAGATCTATTGGAGCTAGAACATTTGATGTAGCTTTTTCCTTAGATGGATGATTTGTTGCACTGCTTCTTGAAGACCATGGTTTGGTTGCATATAGACCCAAGAATCTTTCTTCCATCATGTACTTCTCTAACATTGTACACACAAAGCTCTAAAATGGAATTTCTTGGACACCTATAGCTAAAAACATCTGCTTTATGTATGCCTTGTGTAACCCTCATGAATTTCCTAGTAGAGTAATCATTTCTCATGTTTGAACATTGGTTTGCTTTGATAAGGCTATAGAAGAGAAAACATAGAAACAAAAATGTAGAGGAATAAACCAACTTAAGGAAACCATGTTGAGAATGCAAGCTCATGCAACATGTGGATAGCATTAGTGTATAGATACTAGACCAACAACTCGTGTTTGGATAATAATGGCCATGCCCAACTGGCCAAGTGTGTGGACATTAGTATTAGGCTTATTTCAGTGTGAACTTATCATTATGTAGTTGTGCTTTTTTATGGAAGAGAATAGAGCAAAACTATGGCTCCTCCCCTCTCTCTCTCTCTCTCTCTCTCCCTCTCTCAATCTCCCTCCCTCTTCCCTCTATCTCTCCCTCCCCCACCATCTTCCCCCTCCGACTCTTTCTCCCTTATCCATCCTCCATCTCAAACTCTCTCCTTCCCTCTATCTCTCTCTCTCTCCCAACCTCGTCCCTTTCTCTCTCCCTCTCACTCTCCTCCCTCTCCCACCCTCTTCCCTCTCTCCTTCTCCCAATATCATCCTTTCTTTTGGGTACTCACATGTGCACAAAATATTACACACCCTCCCTCTCTCCTTCTCCAAACCTCATCCTTTCTTTCTCCCTCTCCCTCCTCTTCTCCCTCTCCCTCCTCTTCTCCCTCTCTCCCACCATCTTCCCTCTCTCCTTCCTCACCCTCTCCCTCACTCTTCCTATGCATAATCTCTCCTTCCCTCTCCCTAATCCTTCCTATCTATAATCTCTCTCTCTCTCTCTCTCTCTCTCTCTCTCTCTCTCTCAATATTTATCTCTTTCTCACCCTCTCTCCCTCCCTCCCTCCCTCCCTCCCTCTCCCTCTCCCTCTCCCTCCCCTTCCCCTTCCCCTCCCCCTCTCACCCTTTTCCCTCTCTCTCTCCCCCTCCCCCTCCCCCTCTCCCTCCCCCTCTTCCTCTCTCACCCTTTTACCTTTCTCTCTCCCTCTCCCACCCTCTTCCCTCTCTCTCTCTCTCTCTCTCTCTCTCTCTCTCTCCTTCTTCTCCCACTCTCTTCCCTCACTCCTTCCTTGCCCTCTCCCTCTTGCACCCTCCCTATGCATAATCTCTCCTTCCCTCATTCCTTCCTTGCCCTCTCCCTCTTGCACCCTTCCTATGCATAATCTCTCCTTCCCTTCTCCCTCACTAATTCTCCATGTCCCAACCTTCCTATCACTCTCTGTACTTCCCTCTCTCTCCTTATCTCATGATATTTTTTTTCTCCCTCTATCTCTCTCTCTACTCACTCTTACCGCATGCCAATGCGCATAGGAGCCATTACAATACATTGAATTCTATGGCATGGCATAGCATTGGGATGTTATTACATATGCATGTCATTGCATGGTACTACTTTATAATGCATAGTGACTTCATGTCATAAAAAACAATGAACAATACAAAATTGAAAAGGATAATATTGCAGGAAATTATGGGCAAAAGATAATTTTATTTCCCAGAATAAATTACATCGGGATCACATATTGTTTCCTAAAAAAACAAACAATGTAAAATTTAACAAGGCAAATTATAGTTAAAAGAAGACTTTACTCCAAAAAGGCTTCTATAACTAAGTACTTGTAAGGGCTATAGCCTACAATACTATTTACTAAAGACAACATGACATAACTACATAAGGGTTCTTACACCTATGTGCTTTTACAGGCTACTCTATTCTTCAACTCTCAATGGGGCTCCTCCTTTTCTTCACCAATGTAGCCATAACTCCGCCAAGTGCCAAATGCGACAATGGGGCTCCTCCTTTTCTTCACCAATGTAGCCATAACTCCGCCAAGTGCCGAATGCGACAGTGCCAATCTTCATGCGGTGGTGGTCTTTGATTCTCCCACGGTGGTTGTTCACACCTGAACTTCTTTTTCTTTTGTGCACGCTCTTCCTCTTCTAGCTGGTCTCGAAACTTGCCCTCCATTCTTTTGCCACACGTCTTGACTGGATGTTTGGATGTTGTGGCTGCTTGCGGCTGTGCTTGGCTTGCCCTCCTTGCGTCCTCTTTGGACTGCTGTCTCTTTTGCATTTCTTTCTCCCAAGCCGCCCTCACAAGAGCAAACTCTTTGTCAATGATATCTTTCGTGATGCCATAGGACAAGAGCTCGACCTCCTTGTTCTGTAGGATAACCTCTAGCTGCTCTAGGGTGTCGGCCTCAATAACAATCTTGGGTGGTCACCCTAGCTGCTCTAGGGTGTCGGCCTCAATAACAATCTTGGGTGGTTGCCCTTGACCTTCCTCGACTTCTTTTCGACGCCGCTCTTCTTCCACTTCTCTACTACGCTCTGCTTCTTCAGCTTCCTTCCCGCTACTGCGCTTCTTCAACCTCCTTCCTGCGCTCTTCTTCTCTCATCTCCTTTGCCTCTTGCTCTGTTACTATAGGTAGATTTGTCCTTTTTGCTGTAGTAGGTAGTGAGCCGAGTTGATCAAAAAACCACTCGTCTTACTCCTGTTCTTCTGGCATGGCCTAGGTATGTACGTGTGCGAGAGATAGTGGGAGAGCAAGAGAGAGTAGAGCACAAAGAAGAAAATGAAATGTGGTGGTTATAAATGAAAAATGACTTAAATATGTCTATAAATATATTTTTTAAAAACTTTTAGAAAATTTAAAAACACAAAAAGATTATAATCAGAGAGTTTAAGCCCATGAGGAACCGCACCGACGCTTACTTGTTACAACCCACTGCCGTAGTCTCTCCCTAGCATTTGATCGGTTGTATCCTTCAGTTCTTCTTGCATTAACAGTTTTCATTATTTGACGCCTAAGAGACAAATTACCGCGAGATTTCTACCTTTTTTTGCCAACTAGAACGCGATAGAACCAGTTGAACATTTCATGGAGTGCATTACTGTTGACTTTGACACCACCATGGCGAGTGCCCTTAAAATACACGGCCTTTGCTTGGTAATGTGATTTCTCCATGCCTTGATTGCTCCAAAGTGCTAAAGAGCCATATCTATCGAGAAAGTATGGCCCATGTGCATACAATATATGCTGCATAGAAAATTACAAAAAGTCAACAAACAGTATGAAGAACATACTACAAGGACACAAGAAATATAACATTACCATGTAGTGAGTAATGTGTGTTTCTCCCCATGCCTCGACCATTTCTTCTGTAAATCTTCAAGTGGCTTGTTTAAGTGCCTCAATACCATGGTCATCCAGGTGAGGTCGCTCTAGAAGATTGACCATTTTATCACACGCCTCCCATACACGTGCACGTTTTAGGCCAAGCCTGGCATCATTTCCTCGATATGTTGTAACATCACATATCTTCTTCCAAATTTCAAAGTTAGTGTGGCTATGAGAACCCAAGTGGTTTGATAGCAAGTGTCTTGCCTTTGATCCACCCATGCAAATTTTATAAGGGTTGTCTTGTGTAGGGTTTGATTTTCTATCCTTTGTCAAGACCACTGCTCCAGCATGTAGTCCAATAGAGGAAAGTACACCCTCTAGTGCACGTATTGACTCCTCGTCGATCTTTGGGCTCCATGTTCCAAACATAGTTTATGTGGAGCATCAATAGCTTATCCAAAATCTTGAGTCGTCTTGCATGTAATGTGCACACATGCACTTGACATAGTGGAATGTCCAAGATTGGGTTCCAAGCATTGTCCTCCTGGTCACGACTAGGTGGCTTGTCTTGGTCACAACTTAATATGCCATTATGCCATACCTTTGATCCTTTCCTCTGTTCAGCATAAAAAACGATTGCTTTTTTTGCACCCACCTGTTTTTGACTTTTGCCTTTGCTAGGTTGTTTCCCTTTTACTCTTGAGTCTACTGCTGTCTTGGAATGACAACAGTAAACACATGAGAATATAGTCGCACCTGTTTTATAACCCAACATACACTTTAAGGTTTTTAGATCGCCACCCAAGTGCCATTCAACGTTAAAGCAGCCTATCCCGGGAACATCAAGCTTTTGACCATTGACCTGACAAGAGACGACATGTTGAATGCCAGACCGTTCAAAATACCACCTCAAGGTATCATGGTTCTCTTTTGGGAGGACCCATGCTGCTTGCCACCAGATATTCTTCTCTGATTGAATGCCGTAGTAGTCTTGCATGTGCCCTTGACCCCTATTATTACCCATGCTGCTTGCCACCAGATATTCTTCTCTGATTGAATGCCGTAGTAGTCTTGCATGTGCCCTTGACCCCTATTATTACTATCTTGACTTGCATCCAACTCTTGGGTCTCTAAAGGCTTTCCTCTAAGTGCTCGGCTCATCAAGGTTAAACTAACACGCTCCAGTCTTTGACCTTTAACCACTTGACATTCATCTAGCTTCAAGACAAACACGGCATTTCCACCTATCTCTTCAAGTGTGAGGCCATAGTACTGAATCATTGCTTTTTGTAGCACTTCCATGTCAATGTAAACATTGCTATATGCATTGTATTCAAAGGGTTTGTTTGTTGGCATTGGCATAATATCCTCCACCCACTTGTACCCATTAAACATGGATGCAATATCACCATTAGCACACTTCTTTGCCAGCTGTAAGCTATAAAGTGTTGGAAGCAAGGATTGCGTAACTCCCTTTGCTCGCAACCCTAAAGTGATTGACCTATACATTGCTCTGTAACCTTTCTGGCTAATACCTGCTGAGTCACATATATCAAGCATCTCTTTGGGTGTGACAATTTTTTTGATTTCCTTCAAGAAATGTCGACGAAGGGTCTCCCGCAGCTTATCATTACCAGAACCTGTTATCATTTCCATGATATCCTTCTCCTGAAGGACATGCTGAAGAAGGGAGACATTAACATTGTCCTCAGTGTTGTTACATTCTAGTATAGCTGTTGCACATGCCCTACAATCGCAAAAGTCACCCATGAGAGATGCTTTATTCATTAATTGCTTCTCAAAGTTGCTATAATTCCTACAAAAATATTTACCTGGTTGTTTGAATACGTCTCTTGCATGCGCCTGCTATCTTAGAAAGTAACCCAACAGCTTTACGTTTTCTTTGCCTTGCGTGATATCCAATGGGAAGGTGAGTGAAATGGTGAACACGACGCCGAAGATTACGAGTGGAGTGTTGAAGACGAACATAATTATTCTTCTGCACCTCAAGCTTCTCTGAGAGCTCTTTAATCCTCTGCATCAAACTATTGATCTGCTTAGTCGACGCCGCTTGAAGCTGGTTAAAGGAAAATTATGTTTGCCTCTTTCCAGCTGCCTCATCTAGCCACAACATGTGTAATCTCCTACAATAGCCAAGAAGGCCATTGAAACCATCACCAAAAAACTTGTAATGCTTTTGAATGGTGGAGGGGCACCAAATATTGGATCTGGTGGATAAATATTTCCATCAATCCAAAGATCAATGGCCTTTGCTTCAAAGCTGATCGTATGAAATATTGGGTGCAACATGCCTACTGCATAGGGTTGCATATTCTGTCTCCAAATCAACCTGAAGGCGGAACTTAGAAGGCTTATTGGTGATGTCTTGTAGTGCCATCTACAAGAAAGTAGGCTTGTAAGCTTGGGTTGAATAGGAGTGGAAGGAGCAGGATATGGAATCAAAAAATAATGGGAAGAATGGAGATGAGGGTTGCTTCTCTAGAGCTGCATTGTGGATAGAGAAAGAAGCCACAAAGGGAGCCAAAGAAACATGGAGAGGGTTGGCAATGGTGAGAAGGAAATGCAAAGGAGACAATGCATCATGGGAAGCTTCTTTAGTGCAAGCTATGGCTACTAAGCAATATAGAGAGAGAATACATCACGGAAAGGTTCTTCTGTGCAAGTCATGGCTACTACCGTGGGTTTGGAGAGTGGACCAAGTATTGTAGAGAGAATGCTCATGGTAAGCTTCTTCCTTGCAAGCCATGGCTACTACTGTGGGTTTGGAGAGAGAAGGCTCATTTAGGAGTACAGATCTGCTAGCTATGGAGAGATGACCAAGTATTGTAGAGAGAATGCTCATGGTAAGCTTCTTCCTTGTTGCAAGCCATGGCTACTACTGTGGGTTTGGAGAGAGAAGGCTCATTTAGGAGTACAGATCTGCTAGCTATGGCCTTTGGAATAGAGAAAGAAGCCTTTTTCCATGGAGAAGGAGTGCAGGGCGTTTTTTAGAGAGAGGATGTAGAGAGAGAAAGAGATCTGGTGCACACACAAAAAAGGGGGGAAGAAAGTGACGAATTTTTGAAACGTTTAGAATTCGAAAAGGTAGATAACTGACTATGATAGAGAGAGGCTATGATAACTGATTGACAGTCCAAAAGTAAGCTTTAAAGTCACCTAGGTGGCCAGATCTAAGAAGATCTCCTTTTTTTTATTTTTCTTATTTTTTGTGAAAAATCAAATATATGCTTTTAGGACTAGGCCTCTAGGCTTGGTCAAAGATGGATTAGCATTTTAAGCATTTCACTAAACGTCCAAATTAAAGGGCCCAAGAAGACTCCATTGAGTTCCTAATGAATTGAAAATCTAACAAAAAAGTTTCAAAAAATATGTCAAAATAGAGACAATGTTTATTATTGCTATATTCAATCTAAAAAAATTTGATACGAGTGTAAAAAGAGGCTATTTTCTAAACATACAACTTATGGTTCCTCATAATCATTGCTATCTATATCAACACCATCACTAGTTGATGTGTCTTTCCCTGCTGAGAAGGTAGACGAGGCATCCTCTTCTTCACTCTCCATAAATACATTTTTTTCTTCTATGTGGATACTTGAAGTTTAGACTCCTTGGGTCATCTACCATGTTAGCATGATTGAGGATGTGCTATAGAGTGCAACTATAAAAAACTATCTATTTATATGAATATATTACAAAAGTGTTATCTTGATACAGCTATTATCTTAATTATAAAACTATATTTTGGTTCTTGTAATGAGAGTAGTATTAAAATCCATTTTGAATCTCTCACGTATCACAATTTCTTAATTGATAATATATTCTTTTTTTAAAGAGTTCGTTACGTACATATGAATTTTAAAATATCATGAATAAGATATTTTATAGCTCAATTATTAAAATTGATAATTTTTACACTTTAAAAAGACTATAAATTCATCTATCAAATGGACATATATTATTATTGAAGATGGGCATGTTACATGATGAGACATTGATGTTTTTGTCTATCTGAAGAAGACAGAGAGTTTGGTTTGTGTTAGTTGTGAATTGATACAAAGTCTTTTGTTTTTACGTTTTAGTTATGATGATTGAGTTATTTTGGTTGAGTTCTTGAGATGAAGCACCTGCGTGTGTCAGTGAAGTGACTGGTACGCTGTGCTGAGTTAGTGCTGATCAATTGAGAGATTGTACAGGACCAACTATGTGTCAGCTGTGCATCAGATATAGTCAGGTGAAGGTGTATTGGCCTTGATTTGGTTTGTTTGAGTCTGAAAGAATTGGTGAGTCACAGCTGACTGTTAGAGGTCAACCAGTAGTCAAGTAGTTAGTAGTCAACAGTCAACACTCAGACGAATTAGTGGTCTAAGTAATGATCCTAAGTTAGTTGTGTGTCTACAGTCAGCAATCAAATGGATTAGTTGCCTAAGTGATGAGTCAGCTGTGTGTCAGCAAAGTGTAGATTGTGTGAT
The DNA here is from genome assembly GCF_041138505.1 of Cibotium barometz. NCBI lineage: Eukaryota > Viridiplantae > Streptophyta > Polypodiopsida > Cyatheales > Cibotiaceae > Cibotium > Cibotium barometz. The sequence goes on from NC_141053.1 coordinate 51,356,192, forward strand.
GAATCCTGGTTTAGTTTGAGTGGTTTAAGTATCTAGAGGTGTCAGCGGATGCATAGGAGAGGAAGCCTGCATTACCTGATTCAATTTAGTCAACTTTGAGAGGGCAGTCAGATTGGAGTCAGCTCTGTGTCAGCTGCAGTTAACAAAGAGTCGTTAGTGTGATATCTTGATGAGTTTGAAGTATCCCATTAGGAACTCAATGGAGTCTTTTTGGGTCCTTTTATTTGCCATTGCCTAATGGAGGTGATTAAGAAATTGACAAATAGGGAGATTACATGTGGACTAAAACCAATGGTTTGTAAGAGCCTAGAAGGTAGTGGTCAAACTTAGAATAATAGGCTAAATAGGCTCTTTTTTAATTTTTAAAATCACCTAAAACTCAAAAAATTTATATATATATGAATTTTTCCTCTATTTTTTATAGAAAAGGATAGCTGCAGCCATCATTAAATAAGGTCTCTAAAGTGATAGATGCCCAAAAACGAGCTCCCATCATTATCTTGCATTCAATGCACATTCCCCTTCACTTTCCACTATCCCTCTCTCCCATCTTCCCTCCAAAACGTTCTCTCTTCCCCCTTTCTCATAGCTGGGCATTTTTCACTCTCTAGACTACTTCTTTTAGCTATCTACCTCTCTCTTCACTCACAAACCTAGATCTATAGCTATGGAAGCTTGATCTGCAACCTCCTCTCAGAAGCTATGGAAGTTTGATCCTCACTTACATTTCCTTACTTCATCCTTCTACCTCGTCCAACCTCCTTTTACAGAGTGTAACAGCAGAGCCAAGCTATGGAAGCTTGATCTGCAACCTCCTCTCAGAAGCTATGGAAGTTTGATCCTCACTTACGTTTCCTTACTTCATCCTTCTACCTTGTCCAACCTCCTTTTACAGAGTGTAACAGCAGAGCCAAGCTATGGAAGCTTGAGTTGCAAATGCTTTGGCTCTCATAATCTTACTCATTGTCTCCTCTCACCCCCTCTAATATCCTCTTTCAAAGTGTAGTAAAATAGCATAGCCAAGCCCTTGGAACTTGCTCTACAACTCCTTCTCTTATGTACATCTCCCTAGTCTAAGTTTTTTCCTCACCATTCTATTTTTCCTTTGCCATCAAAGTTTATAATCTCCCTAATATATACATTTGATGTCTTCTTCTAAAGCTCGAAGGCCTCCGATTAGTATTCAATCTCTCTCTTGTAGTAGTGGTCAAGATGAGGATGGGCATTGGAACATCAAACAGTACGAGAAGTGGAATTGGATTACGATGCAGCCTAGTACAAGAGGAACCCACAAGGTGTCAAAGCGATACGTTGATATACAAAGTCACCATTGGAAAGGACGGATATTGGAGCTCAAACAAGATCGTGATGGAAAAAAGCCAGCCAAGGTCCAACATGTTTACAAGGCAACAGAACTGACACTAGCAGACCATGACCAACGTCAACAATTTCCTGCAAATTGTAAGTCATTTCACCACTTTATATTCTTGTTTTTAAATCAATTGTGTGCTAATAATGGTATACTGAGCACTGCTTTGATTGTTCTTGGGTTCCTCTGCATAGATATTTTTCCCTCAAACTTTGGTGAGTGGGAGCCTATGGAGGCAATTTCAGGAACCTTTGAAGCATACCATGTGGAGCTTGGTAGTTTAATCTTTGGAGGGTGTCTAGCTGCACAACTTCTTGCACGAAACATCTTCTTCTATGAGGATACATATGTGGTTCCCACGACGACAGGAAACGGTACTGGAAAATTAGTTCCAGAACCTACACCAACTCTCACATCTATTGAATGGCCAATTCTAGACAATGCTTCAGCGGGCCATGGCTTGTTTGCAGATCGAAAGCAAGGTGCAAAATACTATGAAGTGCACATATGGATCTCACAAAGCAACCATAACCTGCTTCATACCTCTACACCTCTTTGTGTACCTGTTCCGTAGTACAAGTGACACACATCGCACCCCAACTTTATGGATTGCAAAGGGGGAGAGAGCTCTCACTTGTTTCTTATCACCTGCATGGGATAAAAAAGTTGTTCAACACAATGGAGACACCATCAGATGCTGAGTAATAGTTGAGAAGGTTGTGATGCGCTACCATATTGCCAAGCAACAGTTGTCCATTGCGTTTCCTTACAGGCGATGGAAGCTTACAAATGGAGAATGGGAGGCGTTAGACTCCGACACAACCTCTACAGAACAGGGTGTGCTACATATATCCATGCAAGGTGGGGATGTAGAAGATGTTGCTGTGAATGATGACTTGTCCCTTGCCAACTTACGTGACTACTTAGTTCTTCGATTCTCACTGAGTGGTGATTTTGCTTTGATAATCAATGGAAGAGTAGTGCGCAAAAGGCAGGAACGATCTTTTCTTTGTAGAGAAATTACTTTCCCTGGCTGTGTAGCTATCAAACAACCACTGGATATGTAATCTTGGATTGAAGTAAATACAATTTCAAGTTTTTTGCCTCATTGTCTTATTAAGGTTTTTCAATTGTCTTATGCAAGTTTTACTTTTTTGTGATAGTGTAAGGTTGGTCACACAAGCATCTGTGGCTTGAGCCACTAGTAGATTAGAAATGACCTTGTGATGGAAGGATACGTTCTTGCTTTCGCATACCATTTTTTTTAAAAATTTTGTACTTTAAAATTTTAAAAGTTTTTAAAAATTTTATAACAAGGTTGCCCATTTATAAACGATACTTTACTCATTTTCATCAATTGACAATTACCGTTCTCTCCTAACACTTGCTCTCAATTTCGCACACCTTTCTGTATCACACACTCTCTCTTTCTTGCAATCACTCATAGTCATGGCACCTCTACTTGACGCAATTATTGCACAGCTAGGAAAGCTTGAGCTATTTCGGGTTGATGAGATCGTCCCTATGTTTGAGGGAGCAATTGATGTGCGTGCAACAATGCATCTACACGCGGATGCTTTTACAAATGTCATTGAGTATATGGATCAACACATCAGCACGTACTCCATCATGTTTGAGGGTGATGAGGGCCTATGGGTTCCGGTTGACCTCATCAAGTACATATTCAGGGAAGACAAGAATTTTAGATTCCACCTATCAAGGTTTTTAAAATCCCTCACAGAAAAGGACTACAGGAATGAGGAGGAAGACTTGCTCTTGGATCTACAAATGGGCAACATCGGCACTTCCTTCATGAGCTGGGACATGGTTTTGATCCTTGTGTTACAAGAGGGTGTGGCGAAAGAAAGTGGCAAGGAAAAAGAAAAGGGCAAAGCAAAGCTAATGGAGCAAGTCCACCAAGAGGCCCATGCTGAGGAAGAGAATGTTACAGAATAGTGGGAGGCCTCAATGGCATTGGTGGCTCTACAAGAGAATGTCCCCGAGGAGGTTCCGGACCTACTTCTAGAGGGCGATGAAGTACTTGAGGAGGTCCCAGACCTTGTTGTCATGTCTTTGCATCCAATCATTATTGATGGGAAAGAATTTTTGTTTCTGGATGACATTGCAAAGACACTCGGGTTTCGCGAGGATGAGGCACTGTCTATTATTGCCATGAATGCTGGGGGTCAAGACAAAGGGAAAGTGAAAATCTCTTTTGAAGATGACAACCTCACAAAAGCACTTGCATACGATATTGGTAGCAATTCCTTGGAAGATGTAGTGGCCAAAGCGCTCGTTAAAATAAAGCAAGATCTGCAATTCTATGAGAGCGTAGCTGCCTTTGAACCACACATGCCCTTGATTGCTGGCGATGCTCAAGACCAAGGAAGCATAAACTTGACAAATGAGCAACTAGTTGCAAGTGACGATGCAACTAAGGTATGTCCTAACTTCTTAGTTGTAAAGCAAATGATTTTTAGTTGTATCATTTCACGCTTCCTAACTTCTATATTGACATGTTGATAGACTGCTTTTGAAGTGGACAAGTTTGCTATGCGCGTAGGAGGAACGCGGCCAAAGTCAGAGGGTCGAGATGCATCTCTTTGGCACTACATACCTGCCCTCAGAGCCGACATAGTGCGGGTTTTTCATTTAGACTATTCAGAGATCGCCTATGCCGAGCTCCTAAAATGTAAAGCACTTAGTGCAGTCTTGTCGGAGGACCCCTTAGCCTCAAACATAAATAAATGTATTTTGGTAGCTAGGGAAGTTGCCTTGTATTGCTTTACGGGCAAGCATCCTGGCTCAGTTTTAAGCCATTGTGCCCTTTCTCAGGCTCAAGGAATCAACGATCCGAGTGATATATTCCAAAGCTTAGGCCAAAAACCAGCCTCTAGAACTCTCTCTCCTGAGCTCTTCCAAGAGCTTATTAAAAAGATGTAATGCAAACTTCTCTTCCAAGTTTAATAAAAAAATTTTGTTGTGCATTGTAAGTTGTGATTTTTCCTGGCGTACTTGTGATATACCATCTCAGGCCTTGCAATTTCAAGCTTTTCATGTGTTAATAGAAAATATTGTTTAGGATTCATTTTAAATGTGATCATGACTAAAAAAAGTATTCGGGATTGGGTTAGAGCGGTACAAAAAAATGTTGTATTTATAGATATATACACACTCACATATATGTATATATATGTACATATATGTATATATATATATGTGTGTGTGTGTGTGTGTACCTATATATATATATATATAAAAGATTTTGGGGCTATTAAAAGATATATATATATATATATCTTATATATATAAGATATATAGGATATATATATATATATATATATATATATATATATATATATATATATAAAAGATATATAGGATATATATATGTGTGTGTGTGTGTGTGTGTGTGTGTGTGTGTGTGTGTGTGTGTACCTATATATATATATAAGATTTTGGGTCTATTAAAAGATATATATATATATATATATATATAAGATATATAAGATATTAAATATAAGATTTTGGGGCTATTAGGGCACCTAAAGGGACCTATAGGCATCCCAAGACCAAAAAAAATATCAAAAAATATTAAAAAATAGCCTGTGCGCTACGACGTGGAAATCTGCATTTTGACCTGGTCAAACAGGCGATTACCGCGCCGTAGCGCACATGGCATTTTTTTTTTTGTGTGTCTTGTGAGGCTCATAAGGCCCTCAATAAGGGTCTCTAGGCGACTTTATAGACTCTACCTTTTATATGTGTGTGTGTGTGTGTGTGTGTGTGTGTGTGTGTGTGTGTGTATATATATGTGTGTGTGTGTGTATATATATATGTGTGTGTGTGTGTATATATATGTGTGTGTGTATATATATATATATGTGTGTATATATATATATATGTGTGTGTGTGTGTATATATATATATATGTGTGTGTGTGTGTGTGTGTGTGTGTGTGTGTGTGTGTGTGTGTTTTTTCCTGTGTGTATAGTGCTTTTATATTTTTTTTAATGAAATGTTCATTGGCACTGAGCATACAAAAAAAATTGGACTCAACAAAGAATTTAACACAACTCAAAAAGCTTCCATTAATGTTTGAAAATGTTACAAAGGATTTTGGGAACATTACAAAAGTTTGTAGGGAGAATTACAAAGTGGGTTAGCCTATTGAGGTAGAAGGCTATGCTCTAAATGTAGGCGTAGGGCTAGGGCCATATCTACAAGCTTCAAAGTGACTCTCTTGGCATGTGCCATACACAGCACTGAGTCTTAAAAAACGGAAACTACAATATCTTCAGCAGCTTCTTGAAGAGCTTCAAGAGCTGTGCTTTGTATATGCGGTCAGCCCTGTCATTAAATTTTTCCATTGTTTCTCTCACCAGTCGAGAGAAGGGTGCCTTGGGGATGAGAAGATCTGTGCTTTTCTGATATTTCCTAATCTCTCGTAGCGCGACTGTCCCTGGCCTCCATTTTCTCTTCTTCTTTGTAACCAGTGGAGGCGGTGGTGGTCTTTGATTCTCCCACGGTGGTTGTTCAGACCTGAACTTCTTTTCCTTTTGTGCACGCTCTTCCTCTTCTAGCTGGTCTCGAAACTTGCCCTCCATTCTTTTTGCCACACGTCTTGACTGGACGTCTGGATGTTGTGGCTGCTTGCGGCTGTGCTTGGCTTGCCCTCCTTGAGTCCTCTTTGGGCTGCTGTCTCTTTTGCATTTCTTTCTCCCAAGCCGCCCTCACAAGAGCAAACTCTTTGTCAATGATATCTTTCGTGATGCCATAGGACAAGAGCTCGACCTCCCTATTCTGTAGGATAACCTCTAGTTGCTCTAGGGTGTCGGCCTCAATAACAATCTCGGGTGGTTGCCCTTGACCTTCCTCGGCTTCTTTTCGACGCCGCTCTTCTTCCGCTTCTCTACTACGCTCTACTTCTTCAGCTTCCTTCCTCCGCTGCGCTTCTTCGGCCTCCTTCCTGCGCTCTTCTTCTCTCATGTCCTTTGCCTCTTGCTCTGTTACTATAGGTAGATTTGTCCTTTTTGCTGTAGTAGGTAGTGGGCCGAGTTGATCAAAAAACCGCTCGTCTTGCTCCTGTTCTTCTGGCATGGCCTAGGTATGTACGTGTGCGAGAGATAGTGGGACAGCAAGAGAGAGTAGAGCACAAAGAAGAAAATGAAATGTGGTCGTTATAAATGAAAAATGACTTAAATATGTCTATAAATATATTTTTTTAAAACTTTTAGAAAATTTAAAAACACAAAAAGATTATAATCAGAGAGTTTAAGCCCATGAGGAACCGCACCGACGCTTGCTTGGCAACCCACTGCCATAGTCTCTCCCTAGCATTTGATCGGTTGTATCCTTCAGTTCTTCTTGCATTAATAGTTTTCATTATTTGACGCCTAAGAGACAAATTACCGTGAGATTTCTGCCTTTTTTTGCCAACCAGAACGCGATAGAACCAGTTGAACATTTCATGGAGCGCATTACTCTTGACTTTGCCACCACCATGGCGAGTGCCCTTAAAATACACGGCCTTTGCTTGGTAATGTGATTTCTCCATGCCTTGATTTCTCCAAAGTGCTAAAGAGCCATATCTATCGAGAAAGTATGGCCCATGTGCATACAATATATGCTGCATAGAAAATTACAAAAAGTCAACAAACAGTATGAAGAACATACTACAAGGACACAAGAAATATAACATTACCATGTAGTGAGTAATGTGTGTTTCTCACCATGCCTCGACCATTTCTTCTGTAAATCTACAAGTGGCTTGTTTAAGTGCCTCAATACCATGGTCATCCAGGTGAGGTCGCTCTAGAAGATCGACCATTTTATCACACGCCTCCCATACACATGCACGTTTTAGGCCAAGCCTGGCATCATTTCCTCGATATGTTGTAACATCACATATCTTCTTCCAAATTTCAAAGTTAGTGTGGCTATGAGAACCCAAGTGGTTTGATAGCAAGTGTCTTGCCTTTGATCCACCCATGCAAATTTTATTAGGGTTGTCTTGTGTAGGGTTTGATTTCCTTTCCTTTGTTAAGACCACTGCTCCAGCATGTAGTCCAATAGAGGAAAGTACACCCTCTAGTGCATATATTGACTCTTCTTGTCGATCTTCGGGCTCCATGTTCCAGACATAGTTCATGTGGAGCATCAATAGCTTATCCAAAATCCTGAGTCTTGCATGTAATGTGCACACATGCACTTGACATAGTGGAATGTCCAAGATTGTGCACTTGACATAGTGGAATGTCCAAGATTGGGTTCCAAGCATTGTCCTCCTGGTCACCGACTAGGTGGCTTGCTCTGGTCACAACTTAATATGCCATTATGCCATACCTTTGATCCTTTCCTCTGTTCAGCATAAAAAACGATTGCTTTTTTTGCACCCACTTGTTTTTAACTTTTGCCTTTGCTAGGTTGTTTCCCTTTTACTCTTGAGTCTACTGCTGTCTTGGAATGACAACAGTAAACACATGAGAATATAGTATTCGCACCTGTTTTATAACCCAACATACACTTTAAGGTTTTTAGATCGCCACCCAAGTGCCATTCAACGTTAAAGCAGCCTATCCCGGGAACATCAAGCTTTTGACCATTGACCTGACAAGAGACGACATGTTGAATGCCAGACCGTTCAAAATACCACCTCAAGGTATCATGGTTCTCTTTTGGGAGGACCCATGCTGCTTGACACCAGATATTCTTCTCTGATTGAATGCCGTAGTAGTCTTGCTTGTGCCCTTGACCCCTATTATTACTATCTTGACTTGCATCCAACTCTTGGGTCTCTAAAGGCTTTCCTCTAAGTGCTCGGCTCATCAAGGTTAAACTAACACGCTCCAGTCTTTGACCTTTAACCACTTGACATTCATCTAGCTTCAAGACAAACACGGCATTTCCACCTATCTCTTCAAGTGTGAGGCCATAATTCAAAGGGTTTGTTTGTTGGCATTGACATAATATCCTCCACCCACTTGTACCCATTAAACATGGATGCAATATCACCATTAGCACACTTCTTTGCCATCTGTAAGCTATAAAGTGTTGGAAGCAAGGATTGCGTAACTCCCTTTGCTCGCAACCCTAAAGTGATTGACCTGTACATTGCTCTGTAACCTTTCTGGCTAATACCTGCTGAGTCACATATATCAAGCATCTCTTTGGGTGTGACAATTTCTTTGATTTCCTTCAAGAAATGTCGACGAAGGGTCTCCCGCAGCTTATCATTACCAGAACCTGTTATCATTTCCATGATATCCTTCTCCTGAAGGACATGCTGAAGAAGGGAGACATTAACATTGTCCTCAGCATTGTTACATCCTAGTATAGCTGTTGCACATGCCCTACAATCGCAAGAGTCATCCATGAGAGATGCTTTATTCATTAATTGCTTCTCAAAGTTGCTATAATTCCTACAAAATTTTTTATCTGGTTGTTTGAATACGCCTCTTGCATGCGCTTGCTGTCCCAGAAAGTAACCCAATAGCTTTACATTTTCTTTGCCTTGCGTGATATCCAATGGGAAGGTGAGTGAAATGGTGAACACGACGCCGAAGATTACGAGTGGAGTGTTGAAGACGAACATAATTATCGGTAAATTGATTTATTGTGCGCACACGATCCGCTAAATTATTCTTCTGCACCTCAAGCTCCTCTGAGAGCTCTTTAATCCTCTGCATCAAACTATTGATCTGCTTAGTCGACGCCGCTTGAAGCTGGTCGAAGGCAAATTGTGTTTGCCTCTTTCCAGCTGCCTCATCTAGCCACAACATGTGTAATCTCCTACAATAGCCAAGAAGGCCATTGAAACCATCACCAACAAACTTCAAAAAACTTATAATGCTTTTGAATGGTGGAGGGGCACTAGATATTGGATCTGGTGGATAAAGATTTCCATCAATCCAAAGATCAATGGCCTTTGCTCCTTGCATTTGAAGCTGATCGTATGAAATATTGGGTGCAACATGCCTACTGCGTAGGGTTGCGTATTCTGTCTCCAAATCAACCTGAAGGCGGAACTTAGAAGGCTTATTGGTGATGTCTTGTAGTGCCATCTACAAGAAAGTAGGCTTGTAAGCTTGGGTTGAATAGGAGTGGAAGGAGCAGGATATGGAATCAAAAAATAATGGGAAGAATGGAGATGAGGGTTGCTTCTCTAGAGCTGCATTGTGGATAGAGAAAGAAGCCGCAACAAAGGGAGCCAAAGAAACATAGAGAGGGTTGGCAATGGTGAGAAGGAAGTGCAAAGGAGACAATGCATCATGGGAAGCTTCTTTAGTGCAAGCTATGGCTGCTAAGCAATATAGAGAGAGAATATATCACGGAAAGGTTCTTCTGTGCAAGTCATGGCTACTACTGTGGGTTTGGAGAGAGGACCAAGTATTGTAGAGAGAATGCTCATGGTAAGCTTCTTCCTTGCAAGCCATGGCTACTACTGTGGGTTTGGAGAGAGAAGGCTCATTTAGGAGTACAGATCTGCTAGCTATGGAGAGATGACCAAGTATTGAAGAGAGAATGCTCATGGTAAGCTTCTTCCTTGCAAGCCATGGCTACTACTGTGGGTTTGGAGAGAGAAGGCTCATTTAGGAGTACAGATCTGCTAGCTATGGCCTTTGGAATAGAGAAAGAAGCTTTTTTCCATGGAGAAGGAGTGCAGGGCATTTTAGAGAGAGGATGTAGAGAGAGAAAGAGATATGGTGCACACACAAAAAAGGGGGGAAGAAAGTGACGAATTTTTGGAATGTTTGGAATTCGAAAAGGTAGATAACTGACTATGATAGTGAGAGGCTATGATAACTGACTGACAGCCCAAAAGTAAGCTTTAAAGTCACCTAGGTGGCCAGATCTAAGAAGATCTCCTTTTTTTCATTTTTCTTATTTTTTGTGAAAAATCAAATATATGCTTTTAGGACTAGGCCTCTAGGCTTGGTCAAAGATGGATTAGCATTTTAAGCATTTCACTAAATGTCCAAATTAAAGGGCCCAAGAAGACTCCATTGAGTTCCTAATGTAAGGGTTAGGGAAGGTCAAAGGACATGTGGAAGAAGGTTTCTAATTCAGTCGAGTCTACTGAATCAGTTAGGTCTATTTCAGACAGCTGGGTCTATCTCAGCCAAGTTCAGTCAGAAGAGTGTTAGCTGTGTATTAGCTAAGGCTCAAAAGAGTGATTAGGAAGGTCCTGGAGTTGTGGATTGAGTGTAGCTGATGCTGGAGGACAATAGAGGAGCTTGGAGGACTCATTTTGGACTAGGGTGAGCATCAGCCTTCTAAATCAGTTTCAGTCAGTTGAGTGTCAACTGGGAGCTGTTGTGGTCAGCTCTAGGAGTTAGAGGAGGTCAACTGAGTTATATAGATTGAAGATCAGAGGTGTTAGAGGTCAGTGCTAACCTGGGAGGATAGCTTGAGGAATCAGCTAGATCAAATTGGAAGGTTTGGAGTGTGTTAAGGTGTTCGATTAAGTTAGTTGGAGGGCTGAGGACAACAACAGGTTTGATAGGTGCCCTTGGAGCATCTTCTCTAGACCTGCAGGTTTGATTGGTGCCCTTGGAGCATCTTCTCTAGGTTTGATTGGTGCCCTTGGAGCATCTTCTCCAAACCCGAGACACAAACATACCCAAAGGCCTTGAGAGATGAGAGATATCTGGCCCCATTCCTATGAATGGCTCCTTTGGTGTTTGTTGTCAAGCAATCTAACTGCCAGCTCTGGGCACCACACATGGCATCATCGAGCTCATTGATATGCAAGCTCAGTTGTGGAAGGAGGTCCCTATTCTCATTGATGGAGGCACAAGCCTGTGTTATAGGCTCCTAAATACCCTTACTTGCAAGCAACCGGCCAGCTATTGGCCCAGCAAAGGACAAGCATAAATGTGCATAAAATGCCCTTGGTTATGTCCTCTAGCTTCTTTTAACTGCCTTGGATAAAATACCTATCATTAGTCTTGCTTGTTTATTGCCCCCAAAAGGTGACTAATCAAGGCCTAAAACTGGGGATTAAGCATGTCCGCATATTGTGCATGTAACATAGTGGGCGGAAAGGAGGAAGGTGGGGGGAGGAGACGGGAAGAAGGAAGGCGGAGCGGGCGGGGAGCAGGAAGCGGCGGGCCACAGAAATGCGAACCCGACAGCCCTCTGCAATCCAGCGCCCCCAGCCACTCCCGTTCACAACCTTCTTGGGCACTAGCTTGGTGCAGTTTAGGTGATGCGCACATGCAGCTTTGCAGTTCCCCTTGTAATTCATGGCTTTGCATATATATATATATATATAGCAGCAGAACTCTCCCGTTCACAACCGCCTGAGAAAATTTCGAGAAACTGCAAGGCGGCGCATGGCATACTTGCTTGTATTTCACTTTGATCTCCCCACCGCCTGATTCTTGCTTCTCGCAACAACAATTGGATCAGGTGCAGATGGTACGAGCCTTGTCGAAATATTGCACCGCCTGCAAGTCGAGCGTCTGATCACTTTGCAGCCACCAGGCTTTCCAGCTCTCTAATGCTTCCTCTGAATATTCTCCAGATCTTTCTTCACATCAAGCCCGGCTTTTAAATGTAGCTTTTGTATTATTTTTTTTTACATTTCCGGAGTTCCCAGCCAGTTTTTGTAATGTTTGCCTCTTAATTAATTCTTGCGCTTGTTGGTTTTTTTTTAAAGAGAGGAGACTTCTCTTAAGTAAGAAAAAATATACGAAAGGTAAATGTCAAACCAAAATAGGTGGAGATCTCAACCAATCGGGTGCCTTGTGTTGCCAACAAGGTCCCATATGAGTGGAAATAAAGAATATACCATGATGCCACTCTCTCTCATAAACCGGCCATGCTTTCTCTCATAACAAAGTCCTTCCACAAGGCTCAGTGCTGCCAAGAAGAAATCCTCGAACAATCAACTTACAAAGCAACGTCTTACACTGCACCTCTGGGTCAATGATATTTAATCCCCCCTCATGCTTAGGTCTGATAATGGTTTCCCATGCAACTCTAGCCTGGGTGTGTGCATTGCCATCCAACCCTAACCACAAAAAGTTCCTAATGAGGTGGCGAAGTTGGCCAATGCATCCTCTATGAAAAACCTAGCACGAGGTGATAAACTAGAAGATCAAGCTTCCTGTTGCTCCAATGCTAAAGTTTGCTCTTAATGCTCATGAGTACAGGTGCAAACTGTTGTGCTAGGGAAATGTCAATGCCAACCTGGTAGCCAAGGTACCTCTAGCAGTAGATCTTCTCTCAATCCAACGTGCTATGTAAATTGAATCTAGCTGCTATGTGAATCTATCATCATTTACAAAACCAATTGGAAACTCATGTCACAACATGCACCTCCTCTACTAGTGTAAGCAAGAAACTTGCATTATGATTAAATACCACTAAGAATGATTCAATACTAGTGCAAGCAAGAAAGCCATAAAAATAAAAACTCTCTCTCTCTCTCTCTCTCTCTCACACACACACACACAAACACAAACACAAACACAGTTGCGCGTGTGCACCCACATGAGTATACACAAACACACATGCACCCACATGCCCACACTCACTCTAATAAAAGAAATCTATTGGCATGTGTGTGCGCACATGAGTATACACAAACACACACACACCCACATGCCCACACTACCTTTTTGCATGTGGAGAATGAGCTATTCCAAAAGTTATGGGAGGGGAAAGATTGGTCCAGCTTTAATGCTATCTAAAGATTGGTCTAACTATAATGCTATCTAGGTATCAATCCTCCATCCTCTCATGAGAACTTTATTACAAAATCTAAAAGTCATAATGTAAACAATGGCATCACCTTCCCAAGAATTATCACACCTCTTGATGTTGTGAGTGGCATGAGTAACATCCACCTTGTTAAGAGACACCCTACAAATTTGGGTTAGTATTTCTTTTTTTTAAGAGGATGCACCCACATTAGAGATTTAATGTGTCATTACTTACCAAGGTACCCTCCTTTTTGGAGCATCACTTAGAGCATCAATGCCTTATACAACATCCAACTCACCCATCTCATTTGCATTCTCATTACAAAGATGATTACCATGGTCAAAAAATAATCCCAAATACTCATCATGAGCAAATTGATTATGTTTAACCTCATTCATTGAATACTACAAAATTATGCATATAACATTCTCTTATTCACCTTAGGTTTCCTCAGTATCTCTATACTATATGTACATCAAGCATCATGTCAAAACCCCCTATGTAGCCCCATCAACAGCCTTATTTGGAGTTTGTAGCAAGACTTGTAGACTAACAGTTTTGATCTTCGTGTGCTATTATATATGACAACTGTCTATCATGCTACTGACTCACATGAAAAAAAATCTGATGGCATTCCTGATGACCTTTCTAACCCCAATTAGGATGTTCCTACCAAGATCTCTACTCTAGATCCTAGGTCTTTGTCATGCAACCTTCTTCTTTTCTTCTCCCTTCTCAATCTTTTGATTTTCACTCTCTGTTCTCCTCTCTTTTGCATGTCCAGCATACTTCCTGCCTCTCTTTTTTGGCAAATTTCCACCGTTCACACTCCTAGATCATAACTTTCCTACTTACCTGGCCTTACCACTACTTGTCCTGGATGGGCCCTTTCTTATCCACCTATGCCCAATATTTATTGTTACACCTCTCTATTAGGGGGGTTTCTATGCTCATTTATTGACTCAAAAGAGCCTACACCAGCATGTAGTATAAAGAAACAAATAGAGAGAGAGAGAGAGAGAGAGAGAGTTTTGGGAAATGCTTTAGGACGTACTCCAAAAAAGCTCACAAGTCAAAGCTCGCAAAAAAAGATCCCCTTCCAAATCATGGGTGGCATAGTTGGCCTCATATTGCTTTAGCTTGCGAGAAGTTTTGCTTAGAGCCAAGAAAGCTAGGTAAAGAATTCTTTGCTTGTTGCTTAAAGAATTAGAACCCTCTTGCCGAGAAGTTTTCTTAAAGCTCAACAAAGCTGCTGGACCCAGTAAAGAATTAGAACCCTCTTGGCTAATCAAAGCTAACTTGATGGATTGGAAACCACACTATTTTGCAATCCTTCTTAATAAGATCGGTCAATGTTGTAGCTACCAGGGAGTAATCTTTGATGAAAATCCTACACCCTACTACGATTCCCAAAAATCCACGAACTTTGCGGATTGCATTAGGGGGTGGCCATTCGAGCATGTCTTTGACCTTGGCGGGATCTACTAAGATACCATCTGGGAAAACAATGAATCCAAGATACTCAATCTCGTGAGTAAAGATGGTACATTTACTTTTCTTAGCATAGAGTTTATGTTTGTGCAACAATTGTAACACTCTACATAGCAATTACAACACTCTACGCACATGCTCCTCGTGTTCTTCCACCGACTTGGAGTAGACTAGAATGTCATCAAAAAAGACAAGAACAAATTCATCCAAGTAGGGACATAATATATCTTGCGTTAGGCTTGAAAGTTACAAGAGCATTGGTTAACCTGAATGACATCATAGTAAACTCATAGTGACCATAGCAGGTATTGAAAGATTTCTTGGGTATATCTCCTTCCTTGACTCTCTGATTTGATAGTTGCCAGACCTTAAATATATCTTAGAGAAAACCTTGTCCCCATGAAGCTTGTCAATGTGAGGGATTGGGTACTTGTTCTTGACAGTGACTTGATTTAGCCCTCGATAGTCTACGCAAAGACGAAGAGTGTCATCCTTCTTCTTTTGGAAAATAATGAGTGCTCCCTAAGGAGAGCTACTGGGACATACAAATCCTTACTCAATGAGTTGGAAAATTTTCTCCTTGAACTCAATGGCTTCAAGGAGAGACATCTTATAGGGTCTTTTGGAGACAGGTTGAGCACCAAGAATTAGCTCGATCTCATGGTTGACTTCTCAAGGGGGTAGTAGTCCTGTAAGCTCATCAAGCAAGATGTCAGAGAATTCTTAGAGCCAAGAGGGTTCTGATTCTTTACTGGATCCAGTAGCTTTGTTGAGCTTGACAAGGAAAACTTGTTGTCCCTTATGTGCTCCCTTGAGAAGATGTTTTGCTTTGACTACCCTAGACTTGGGTTTATATGTCTTCCCCTGAACTAGTACTACTTAGCCATGCTCATTTTTAAGTGTGATACTCCTCTAGTTACAGTGAATACTAGCATTGTTTACAACTAACCAGTCCATCCCAAGGATCCCATCATAAATACCTAATGGTAGGACTCTAAAATGGCCACGAGTTTGTTCACTACACAATTCAAAATCAAGGTTTCCTATAGAGTGGTGAGATGCTACTTCCTTCTCATTATCTAACTCTACAACCATTTTCCTAGTTGGTTTTTGATCTAAGTTTAATTTCTGTAAACACCTTGGAGAAAGAAATGAATCGGTAATGCCGTAATCAGTCAAAAGATGGAATGGCTTACCATGATGAGCAGTCGTGGTTTGAATAATACCAAATTGTTAATTAGGACCCTAATGCTCTACTACCACATGGATGGTGGCATGCTCTTCTTTGGCCATTTCCAAAGTTGGTTCTTCATTTATATCACAGGCATGAGCAATTTCCCCACGACCTCTGCCACATCCACCTTGGCAGATGAGGGTCCCATGACCCTGATTTTCTCTACCAGTTTAAGGAAAACTTTGTTGCAAGCTTGGGGCAATTGGATTTAAAGTGTATGGGCTCATTGTAATGGAAACACACAAGGACCTTCCTAATAGAAGTAATATATGTGCATGGAACAAAGAGGTTGGTTGGCCGACCTTGGCTGTAATTGTTGGGAGCACTTTGCTGGGGGGCTTCTTGTAAGACTGACCCTTAGGGTTTGATTCGGGGTGAGATCTCTTCTGGGGCCTAGATTTACTAGACTTCAGCTCCTTCACAAGAGGAATGGCTTGTATGAGAGCATATTGCAATGTACTTGGCCTCATTGTTTCAAGGTGGGAATCCAAAGGTTCACTCAAGCCTTGGCGAAATCAGGCTACGTACTGAGAGGTAGTCATGGGTGGGGCATAGTTTCAGAGAGTGATGAACTTAGAGTAGTACTCCTCTAGAGGGGACACCGGCCTCGATATGCATGTTGGTGCGCTCGACAACTACCAAAATTTGTTTCGGTGAAAATGTATAGGGTGTAGGGGTCGTTAATCGGACACCCGGACATGCATTTATTAAGGTTGGAAGTTCATCGTTGTTTAACAAAAAAATTACGGAGGCTTA
This sequence comes from Cibotium barometz, assembly GCF_041138505.1. Classification (NCBI taxonomy): domain Eukaryota; kingdom Viridiplantae; phylum Streptophyta; class Polypodiopsida; order Cyatheales; family Cibotiaceae; genus Cibotium; species Cibotium barometz. The sequence goes on from NC_141053.1 coordinate 51,372,754, forward strand.
TTCCGGTGTCTATTTCAAGTGTTGTAAAATCCATTATTAGGGTAACGTCACACGTAGATTTCAATTTTAGACTCAAAATTTTAAGATTCCAAGTGGAAATAGCTCAATTATTTTATACTATAAAAAGGACCATAATTTCATCTATTAAATGGACATATATTATAATTGAAGATGGGCATGTTACAGGATGCTATTGATATATTCACTTCATGGGGAGTGTGTATCACATGATGCTATGTTTTAGTGGTTTTTCAAAGAGCATTACATGAGATTATGAAGCTCTTAGGCATGGCTATGCTCTCTTGGGGATGGTTTTGGGATAGTTTTGCTACATGATGCATCTACATGTATATAGTGGACATCCTCATGCGAATGAAGTTTAAGAATGTTTCGAGGACAAATCATATTTGGGTGGGGATGGTTTGTAATGTTGGTGGCCATGGGTTCATGGGCATGTTCATATGTTGGTCTTTGGGGCCTAGGCTTACGGGCATGGACATAATAATTAAGTGTGAAATGGGCCAAGGTATATAAGACAACGGCTCATAGTTGTAAAGGTACCTTTTAATATACCTTGATGCCTATGGCACAAGTATCCATGGTGAGCTTCTCCCACATGAGATCTAGGATGGTGACCAACACTCATGTTGTCTAGTCCATGTAATGAGTGGGACTTCTTCTTGCAATTAGGGAGAGAATAGTAAGAGTAGGATGGATGAGTGGTGAAAACAATAGAGAAGTAAGAGTAGGATGGATTAGTGGTGAAAGTAATAGAGAAGTAAGGAAAAGAGAAAGAGAAGAACTTTGGGAAAGATGTAAACAAAGGATTCACTGAGCAGTTGGAAGCATTGAACAAGCTACTAGGGAAAGAACTTAGAAGAATGACAGTAGCCAACATAAATTTATGTGAAGGATGTATTACGAGAAGTACTCCTTCCAGCATAAGTGAAAATGAGTCTTATTATTAGGACATGTTAGTTTCACAAATAAAATCATAGTAGATGATGACTAGAAGTTGTATATCTTTCCAGCCACATTGAAAGATGATGACTAGAAGTTGTATATCTTTCCAGCCACATTGAAAGATGAGGTTGCAAGTTGGTATGGGAACTTAGATCCAACTTCTAAAGCCACATGCAATGACTCGCAAGTCTTCCTCACTAAATTCTTAAGGCAAGGTTTCTAAGAACGATAAGTACAACAGCTACACTACTTGTCTCAAGGTATAAATGAGAGTTACAATTGTGGGGAAGATGGGAGCTACTATTTTGAATGAAGAGACACAAAAATTTTGGTTCGTCGATGGTCTTTGAAATGTAGAGGGGAAAACGCATGTAATCCTGAGGCATGTAAGCCTTAGGTATCATGTAACATTAGCGATAAAAGTGAGATATTGGGAAGAAGTGCAATTAAGTCAACAGCAACGCGATTTGCTACAAGATCCTAGACTATCACAACCTTTAGTTGCTTCACAAGTAAAGCCAGCGGAGCTACTAGAAGCTTATGGGATGACCCAAATGTAGGGAATGAGTGTGCAAGGACGAGACCTAACCCATCAAGTTTCGTCTAGGGTAAAAAATAAAATGCCTCCATGAATATATAAGTGTAGGTGGGTTGGCGATTATTCCTCCTATATAAATCTAAAATTATAGAAAATGGGGTGAATGCTTTCAAAAAATGCCCTGAAATGTTCAAAATTGGGAGAATATTTTCTACAACCCTTAAAATGTTCAAAATTGGGAGAATATTTTCTACAACCCTTAAAATGGCCAAAATTTGGGCAAATATTTTAAGATACTAGGCTATTTTTTGGCAAAAAAACCCCAAAATAGCCAATTGGCAAAGATTAACACCTATTTTGTTTCCTTGGTTATGTCCCATATAACCCTTGTGTTTTAGCACTTGCATATATGGTTCAAACAGGCACTCCTCAAGTACCTTTGAGTGAGGCTAAGGTCACAAAGATATTAGCAAACTCATTTTAGGGAGATTTAAAGAAGAAATTCTTAATGTAGCATGCCCGCAAGAGGAAGGGGTATATGATGTGGCACCACAAAATATAACTAACACTCAGAACTCACCTAGATTGAATATTTGTTTTTGCGGGAAGTGCCATGGGTATGGCCATTTAGCAACAGAATATCCAACAATGTTAAGGATTATTTTGGACCACCGGAAACTCTCTTTTGCAAACTGTTGTTTATAAAATAATCGTAGTGAAGACAAATGCCACTCATGAGATAGGCCCACCACCACAATCTTTTATGGAAAGAGGATTACCTACATAAGGGTAACCTCCATTACCTAAAACCTCATATCCTAACAATAGTGGAAATATGCGGAGAGGTCCTCCAAACTTTGAAAATCCTACAAATAGTGGAATGGGTGGTAATCGCTTAAGGGCACAAGGCCCCATAAATATGCTATTGTTGTTAGCACGAAGGGCATATAGCAGTTTATCACCCCAATGAAATAAAACATCAAGATTATATTGCATTATGTAGAAATTGTAGCGGGGAGGACTATTATGAATAAAATTATCCACTAAAACCCAGGTCTTTAACTGTGAAAGATAAGGGTAAACAAGTGGTGAGTGAAATACCTAACTCTTCTCAGTGAATCTTGTAGAAATAGAAAGTGAGGACCACTTCCAAACCATTAAATAAAAATTCATGCCTCACAAAGTAACTTTTGTAATGGAAACAATGATTGGCGTAGTGACTTGTTCACAAATAAACTAAGGAGTAGAGAGAGCTCATCTAAGTTAGCTGAGAAAGTGACACCTGAGCCTAAGAAAGTAAGTGTGGGGAAAATGTAACCCACAACATTGAACAACCAACATAGTCTAAATCCCAAGGAAAATATTTATATCATCCTGTCTTATCTATCCCCTTAAAAAATCCGCAAATACAAGTGGGAGTGGCACCCTTTCTTGAACGATTAGTTCACATAAAAAGGATGACTATGACCAAAGTTGGTGGATCCACATAGAATAGAGTGTTCGAATTATGGATAGAATTAGAGAAGTTCATCCACATAGAATAGAGTGTTCGATTTATGGATAGAATTAGAGAAGTTCCCCTTGTCAATAAACTTAAGACAACTAATTGAGGTTGCTCCTAGCTATATAAGAGATAACTCTACCAAAAATTAGTAAGAAGAAGAGTGCATAGAGTTAGAGGTGGCAGTTGTTGATAAATTAAAACCTAAGTCTAGGAAAGCAAAATATGTACACATAGTTTATCTTTTCATAGATCCAGTAGCTCATGTGAATGGATGTCAACATAGGTAATATGTCAATTCCTAGAGCATAATTAGCCAAGGGCAACTGACAAAGAAAACTATGGAGGAGTTTGGATTGAAGGATTTAGAACCTACTAACTTAGTGTTGCGGGTTTGCTAACCAACAAAGAGTTAAACCCCTAGGGGTGTTATGAGACCTAAATACCCCTTAAGCTTAGAATTAGTTTCTTAGTGATACGTCCTACTTCTCATATCACGTTATATCCCATTTTATTGGGGTGACCATGGCCTTTAAAAGCCCATTGTGACCAAAGTTAGCACAAAGGTTTGATCACGATTGGTCCTTTTTGAGATGACCGAATTAAAATAAGAGTAGTGCCTAAGCAGTGGCTTAAGGACAAGATCAAGTGAGGATAAGCTCTAGGAAGGTGAACAACCTTATTCATGGTTAATTAGGGCCTTAACACTGTTAAATTTGCAGCAATGTGATGAGCTATGGTGGAGCAAATGCAAGAATCAACATAATTAGCAAGTGATCTCTTCCCTCAACTAGTCCCCACAGATTTTTCCTCATGAGCAAATACATGGTATTTGTTTGCCATGTATGGAACAACTCCCCATTAAATTTAGCTATTTCTTGTGCATTGCTCATGATGATGATGTGAAGGGGGTCTTACCTCTTAATTTAATTCATTATTCAAGGGTCGTATCTACCTTTTTAGAACTAAAATCTGATGGTTAATGATGATTACAATAAGTTTATAGCACCAAAAAATTACATAAGGCCAAGGGTAATTGATTTGCACTGAATGGTTGGAATATCAAACCATATCCACATTGAAATCTGAAGTGATAGGGATCTGTATCAGATACCCAACTTGATGAGATGGTGTGTGGGAAGTAAGGCTAGGTGAGGCTAAGAGGTTTTTAGCTAAAGTTGAGGCTGGAGGGAGATCAAGCCCCTCCACCAGCTGGGGGTGCAAAGTGTTATTTGAAAAGAGGCTAAAAATTAGATTACCTCCTAATTATGATTAATAGAATAATTAATAGGATAATTAGTCTCAAAAATCAGATGAATCCTAAGCTTGGCTCTGATACCATGTTAAATTTGTAGCAATGTGATGAGCTATGGTGGAGCAAATGCAAGAATCAACATAATTAGCAAGTGATTAGATGATGATTAAGACGAGATTAGTGTAAAATTAACTAATAGCTTAATGTAGGCATGGATACTCAAAAACCAGCAATTTCTCATTAGGATAATGCCTCAATTTATAGGTTGTACATCCACAAGATGCCAAGCATCTAATCCCATTGATTTCTCCTTGATTTGTGCTCTTCCCCTATATCTGGGGACACCTTTTCCTAGAATCTTTCCACACCCCTATATTCACTCATGCTACCCTTGATTCTCTCATCAGTAGATACCTCTTGCCTTTTCACTACTATCCACTTAATTACAAACTCCCTTTTACAGTCTCTTGCTAAGGGCTTGTTCCCGCACACACCCATTCACTTGCATATTTCAACACCACCCCTCAAGTGAATAATTCTAGCACACCTGGACCCTGTACCAAGTTTCCCTCTTACTTGGTAGCCCGCGACCAGTGCCTCAAGTCCCTAACTCATAGTCCTTGACACTCTCTCTCTATGTGTCCAAGGCTATTACAAGTGCCCATTACCTTAACTAAAGTGCTCACACATACAACTACCACATGGCCTACATTATCGGTGGCTCAGAGGTGGTTTTACTTTGTTTGGGTAGGTTACATTGGGTTGTGGGGTTTCTCTCTCAGAATAGATGTCCTAACTCCTCTTCCTTAGGAGTCTCCACCATGAAGTTTGTCGATGCCGATCCTTCTTCATTTGGTTTCCTGTAAGTACCAGTCTCTAACCATGTGTCCTGGCTTCCCACAATTGTGGGTGTGGCAAGTGAAGGTCCTTCCTCCTCCCCTACCTCTTCCTTGTTCTCGTCCTCGTGAGAGTCCTCCTCGAGTGTAGAATGCTCTTTCCTCTCCAGTTGTTGGGTCCAACTCTTTCTTCTCTTTGACCTTGTTCTCTTGCTCTAGTGGGTCCTTCTATCTCATGCAGCTTCAATTCTGGTACATTCTTTAAGGTTGCCATTGTTAAAACTCTAAGATCTCTCTAGATAATTGTTATGCATAAACATGCATAAATCAGGCATAAACTCAACCACCCAACCACCCCCAAGCGCCCAAGGGATGCACACATGAATCATAAATGAAATACATCATACCTCTACCTTGATGTTCCATACCATCAAGAGGTATAACACAATCCAATAGCATGTAGCTATAGTGTGAAATGGTAGGTGAGTAGATATGGACCTCTACACAAGAGACCATAGCATAAGCCTCCAAGACCCCAACCCCCCTTGAGTGTGCCCCATGCCCCTATTATATAGGAGGGCGCTCAAGTGACTCTTGACTTTCCATTTCCCATGTGTGACCCTTGGATGCCTGACCCTAACCTTAACCCTTAAGGTTAGTCCTAACCCATGCTCCACTAGAGCTTGTTCCCATGCTCCCATGCTCACAAGCCTAATGTGGGTTAGCCTCCTAGTATATGCACACATAATGTGCATATAACATAGCACACATAATGTACATATAACATACTTCCCCTCTCTCAAAACATTTCACTCTTGCAATGAAAAGAAGGAGAACTGCGCTGAATAATCTCAAGTGACTCTTGACTTTCCATTTCCCATGTGTAACCTTAACCCTTAAGGTTAGTCCTAACCCATGCTCCACTATTGTTTGAACTCTAAAGAAAGAGATTTCAACAAGTGAAAATGCCGATGAGATTACCCTCATCATCACAACATGCAGGCTATAGATAAAAGAAGTTTATCTAGAGAATGCCCACACTATAACTTCTAGTGAATTTAGAAAATGAGATTGTCTTTGAATGTTGAGGACAACATGCTAAGTGATGTAAGCAAAGCAACAATCTTGAGCGCAAATTATCCCATAAGATAATATATGTGAGGGATCACTAGCGTCCCATACCACCATGATACCACCCATACATACCTTAACAATTTGAAACTCCCTAGTATGCCGTCTAGGAAATATGAATAAAATGGCCTTATCCAAATTTCACATACTAAACTTGTCTCTATATACTTGAGACTTCATCAAGGAATAACTCCTTCTGAGTACATCATTAGAAAAGAAATTGAATTATTGGCGCCTTTCTAATGATAACTACCCAAAACACAATAAAGTTAGGGTAGAAAAATAACTCACCTAGATATATAAGCAACTAGGTATCCGAGTTGGAATATGTACAAGAGTACAAGAAATATACTCCAAAATTACGTGCAAAAAACGAAGGCAAATGCTACCTTCAAAGCACATGTAATTATTCAAAAGATCAAAAGATTCTTATAAAACCATGGATAAAAGCATAGAAGCTCCTCGAATCCATAAAGACCATAGTTGATCATAAAGAGCAATGCATACCATCTAATCGACATAAATCATGCCAAAAGAAGCATTAAAATTGGTGGCCAACTCATCAATCTGAAGTATATGAACGTTGTGTTGTTTAAATAAAACTCCAAAGTAAGAAAGTGAAACACATGTGTGTAACACTCAATAAAAAACCCCTAGACACAAGTGATCTAGGTAGAACCTGATGAGTCCATATAAAACTTGAAAAACATCCAATAAAATCCACCAAAACAAACCGATCAACTGACCCATGATAGAATTTGTCTTAGGCTTAAGAAATTAAGCACAATCCACACTTAAATAAGTGCAAAATAAATTATCATGGAAAAGTGTCAAAGGTGAAACACACTTTGAACGCAAATTATAGCCATCAAAAGAAATTAAGGAACATGTCCAAAAAGAATGGCTAAACAATGGTAAAAGATCATGAATACATCGTTTAGAATTAATCCAAACATAAATATCCATTAATACGAGATATAATCATATTAATAATATACGAATAACCCGCATCTATCTAATGTCAGCAGCACGAGAAAACATACTTCAACATTAAATAACCCTTGAAAATATTATATTCTCGAGAAAAAGAATTATCATGATTTTTTTCTAATTTTTTCTAATTTTATAGGGCCTCAAAATATGATAACTTTGAATTCCACCAAACCTATCTTATGGCATTCCAAACCTATATTTTTTAAAAAAAATTTAGTAATTAAATTTACCAAAATACCATTGATATTTTTAAAAATATAATTTTTAGGATTTCTAAAAATAATATCTAGAATATTCCTAATTTTTCCTAAGAATCCCATCGTTCACGAAATTTCCAATTCCGCTCGATAATTCTCAAATCCAATGAAAATTTTTAATTTTAATGGATTTTTTAATTTTTTGGGTCAAAAAATATATTTTTAAAGGAATTTGAATGGTCACGGGCGCCCAAATGGACACACCACATGCCACACACCAATCCCACATTTTTTTAAAATTTAAAATAACCTTTGTCTAATTTTCCACTAATTTTATGAATTTTTTAAAATTTTTAAATTACCCCAAACGCATTTTAGAATACGAACGGTCAAAAAAATTTCAGAATTCCAACGGTTTTCTCGGAATACGGAAAGCCAAAAGTTTTGGGAAAATGAAAAGACAAAAAAAATCGGAATGTGAAAGGTCAAAAGTTTCTGGAATACGAAAGGTCAAAAGTTTTTCCAGAATTCGGAAAGCCAAAAGGTTTCTCGGGAATGCAGAAAGCCAAAAGGTTTCGAGAAAACGGAAAGCCAAAGGTTTTCCAAAAGATGAAAAGCCAAAAAGTTTCAAGAAGAAATTTCCATAAATTTTTTAGAGAATTTTTTCTCAAATCCCATATTTTTTAGGCTTTTATCAATATAAGCTAAAAGCTTTTTATTTATTTTTTAGGCTTTTATCAAACTTTTAAAAAAATAAAAATAAATAAAAAGCTTTTAGCTTATATTGATTTTGATTTTTTTTAGGGGGGGCGATTTTTCGCCAGCTGGCCTGCAGCACACCCCCCCTCCCCCCGGGTCTGCGCGCAAGGAAGGAGAGAGGGAGGGAGTAAAAAAAAACTCCCTCCTCTCCTTCTTCTCCCCTCTTTCCTCTCCTTCTTCTCCCTTCCATTCTCTTTCCTCCCCTCTCTGTTAACAGAGGTTAAAATTAATCTTTTCATTAAGGTTTTTAATTAAATCCCTAATCATAATTAATATTAATTATGATTAATGTTTAATTTAAAAAATTTCTTTTTAAGAGAAATTTCACGAAAAAAAGAAGGAAAAATTAGAATTGAGAGACAGAGAGGACCCCACACACACGGGAGAGAATTTCATGCATCAACATGCTATCCCCTACTGCATTTCAGCAGAAACTCGAGAGAAATTTGATCGCATACTCGCGGAAAAACCTGCAAAAATGTATTAAAAATACATTTTAAATTAAAAAAATACTCAAAAAAATTCTTAAAAATTAGGAAAAATTTCCTAAAAATTCTAGAAATTTAGGAATCCATTCTACCAAAAATATCCACGATAAAATATGTGGTATTTTTGTAAAAAATTCCATTAATGCTTATTTTAAACCATAAAAAATAGGAAAAAATAGCATTAAACTCACCGAATTCCCCCGCAACATCGATTCGTCCATTGAATTGTAGTAACACGCATTCCAATCACCATATCGACAATCCACGTGAAATTCATCAACATAAATCAAAAAAATAACATTTTTATTAGTAAATATTAAAATTTACTAAAAAAAATCAACAATAGTTAAATAGAGATTGCTCTGATACCACTGTTAAAACCCTAAGATCTCTCTAGATAATTGTTATGCATAAACATGCATAAATCAGGCATAATCTCAACCACCCAACCACCCCCGAGCCCAAGGGATGCACGCATGAATCATAAATGAAATACATCATACCTCTACCTTGATGTCCCATACCATCAAGAGGTATAACACAATCCAATAGCATGTAGCTATAGTGTGAAATGGTAGGTGAGTAGATATGGACCTCTACACAAGAGACCATAGCATAAGCCTCCAAGCCCCCAAGCCCCCTTGAGTGTGCCCCATGCCCCTATTATATAGGGGGGCCCTCAAGTGACTCTTGACTTTCCATTTCCCATGTGTGACCCTTGGATGCCTGACCCTAACCTTAACCCTTAAGGTTAGTCCTAACCCATGCTCCACTAGAGCTTGTTCCCACGCTCCCATGCTCACAAGCCTAATGTGGGTTAGCCTCCTAGTAAATGCACACATAATGTGCATATAACATAGCACACATAATGTACATATAACAGCCACAATGTTCTCATATTCTCCTTTGTTCACACTCTTCAGAAGCACTGCTAGTGCCTCATCATCCTCTACCTTCTTCCCAATGGTTGCCAATTGTTGCTTAATGCTTTTGTATTTGTTTAAGTATGTGGTTAGAGGTTCACTTTCCTTCATGTCAAGTTTGTAGAATTACAATAACAGATTTATCTTTGAATGTTTTGCTTGAGTGCCAAATAATTTATTAAGTTCATCCCATGCATCTTTAGCCCGTGTATCCCTGCTGCAATGTGGTGAATGATTTCATTATTTAAACTGAGTGCAATGAGTCCTAATGCTTTCTCATTCATGTTGTTCCAATCATTCTCCCCATGCTCCTCTTAACATTCATCTCTTCCCTTAACTAGCCCCCACAGATTTTTCCTCATGAGCAAATACATGGTCTTTGTTTGCCATGTATAAAACTGCTCCCCATTAAATTTAGCTATTTCTTGTGCATTGCTCATGATGATGTGAAGGGGGTCTTACCTCTTAATCCAATTCACCAAAAAATTATATAAGGCCAAGGGTAAGTGATTTGTACTCAATGGTGGTTGGAATATCAAACCATATCCAAATTACAATATGAAGTGATAGGGATCTGTATCAAATACCCAATGGTGAATTTGGACCCTCAATTGTACCAAAAATTAGTGATTAGTGCTAATTAATCATTGATTAGTTAAATAATCTCCTATTTTGTGAGCAAAAAATAGAGTGTCCGGGGAGGCCAGATCTGGTGCCTTAGAGTTCAAATGAGCTCAAATTCTTTCAAGGGCATCAATAGCAGTTAGTCTAGTAGAGGATCAAGCCAAGAAACAAAAGATTTGACCAAACATTAATCTCTGTTTTACCAAAGTCACTTGCAGATTTTATGCAGAGCTTGATGCCACTTCTCCTTTAAGAATTTCACAAATTTGAGATCACCAGCATGCTCAAAGCATCCAAAAACCCCTTGGGTTAGCTCCATTGCTCCCAATTCCAAGACATGAAGACAAATTTATATTTTTACTCAAGAAAAAAAGCATTGACGATTTCGCGAGTTCCTGAAGCATCCACCATAGCGGCGGCAGTTTGGCGATTTGACTTAATGAGATGGTGCGTGGGAAGCAAGGCTAGGTGAGGCTAAGAGGTTTTTAGCTAAAGTTGAGGCTAGAGGGAGATCAAGCCTCTCCACCAGTTAGAGGTGCAGAGTATTAGTTGAAAAGAGGCTAAAAATTGGATTACCTCCTAATTATGATTAATAGAATAGTTAGTAGGGTAATTTAGCTCAAAAATTAGATGAATCCTAAGCTTGGGTCTGATACCATGTTACATTTGTAGCAATGTGATGAGCTATGGTGGATCTAATGCAAGAATCAACATAATTAGCAAGTGATTAGATGATGATTAAGATGAGATTAGTGCAAAATTAGCTAATAGCTTAATGTAGGCATGGATACTAAAAAACTAGCAATTTCTCATTAGGCCAATGCCCCAATTTATAGGTTGTACATCCACAAGATGCCAAGCATCTAATCCCACTGATTTCTCCTTGATTTGTGCCACCTCCCCTACATCTAGGGACACCTTTTCCTAGAATCTTTCCACACCCCTATATTCACTCATGCTACCCTTGATTCTCTCATCAGTAGATACCTCTCACCTTTTCACTGCTACCCACTGAATTACAAACTCCCTTTTACATTCTCTTGCTAAGGGCTTGTTCCACACACACCCATTTACTTGCATATTTCAACAAACACAGAGTGTATCTCCTTTGGGAGGAAACATGGAAGTTGTTGAGAGATGTAATCTTGGTGTTGTGTGTATGTGAGAAAGCACCCTAGAGGTGCAAGATATTGTGGCAAGATAAGAATGCCACATGTTATATTGAATGATATGTGAGTGTTGGACCAAAAGAGTGGAAAAGGAGTTGCCACTTGGATGATGACATGTAAAGTTGGATAAGGCTAGAAAGCCTATATCATTGTATAGTTCACTTGAGATATGCAATAGAATTGAGTGTTGAGTGTGCAATCTCTCTCTCTTATGGAGTTCTTAGTGTTGGTATGATCCACCTTAATTATGTTGCTTACTCTATGTCTATCACCATGATCAATCCCACTTTAGGATTGTTTAACATGGTCTTAGAGCTTGGGTGGGCTCTTGGTCATAGTGAATATTTATGTAGAGATTTTTCTTGGTTATGTGTTCATTTGATTAAGCATTATTTTTAGTTTATTATGAAAAAATTAAGCACACTCATATTATCATTTGGATTTGCATTTGTGAGGATTTGAGAGAGATTTGGAGCTGCCATTCTCAAGTTTGAGAGGAGATTTGCAACAAGGAGGTTGCATAGAAGCTACCTAAGAGAGTTGCAATGGGAGTTTTGCAACATCGATTTGCTCATGAAAAATGAGCAATGTTTGGTGGAAGCAAGAGGAAGCTTTAACAAGGTATATCACCTATGGTTTCTTGCGGGAAATCCATGTGGAGAAAGCACCTTTGGAAGAAGCTTGGGCATAGAACGGCGTTTCAAGAGCCAGTGTTGGCCAAGTCTTCATTGGAAAGCTCAATTGGGAGCTTATAGTGGTCAATTGGCAATCACATAGAACCTCATGGTGTAGGTTAATTGAGGCAAACAATATGCATTTACACACTAAGTTGCATGTACACACTAGAGTAGCATGCAATTTTGGAGCTCATTTTGGATCTTTTTGAAAGGGCCGAAGCGATGGCTGTGGAAGACCTCAATTTTGAGGTTAAAGAGGCAAAGAAGTGCAGTCAAGAATGAGTTGCACATGAAGCTTGGTTGCATGCCAAAGCAACAAGCTCACACAGTCAAATGAATACAAGGAAGTGTCATGGCTGGGAAGAATACAAGCAAGGCAGAGTGAGTGCATTGCAAACAAGCAGAGAGTAAACAGTGGCACGGCCTCTATGGAAGCTCAAGGAGCAACATAATAGAGCTTGATGAAGAATGGAGGTCACCATGGAAGCTTAAGGAGCAACATAACAGAGCTTGATGAAGAAGAAGATGATGACTAGAGTGGGTTCCACTGACTACATGCAGCAAGGTAACCCATCGATGAAGAGAAGAAAGACACGTGGCATCCAGCATGGAGTGCGTGTAGTAGAGAATCTATCGAAGAAGTCTGCAGGGATTTCAAAAGTTGTTTTTAAAAGTGAAGAGAAGAAAGACACGTGGCATCCAGCATGGAGTGCGTGTAGTAGAGAATCTATCGAAGAAGTCTACAGGTATTTCAAAAGTTGTTTTTAAAAGTGAAAGCTTCAATGTATTTTTCAAGGTTTTAACCTTAAGGCAACTTCACACGTAGCCTTTAAAACTTTGAATTGCTTTAAACGCTTGTTCATATGGTGAACTACCTATTTAAGAAAATTTTCACACCCATTGCTATTCTTTTGTAAAAGGAGCATCACCATGAAATCACATGAAAAGATGGGCTTATGTGGGGAGAAAAACAAGAGTCTATGGGAGAATAATGCTAAAATTAGCCCTAAATGAGGGTTACATCCAAATATTAAAGAAGGAAGTGGAGTTCTACAAATGAAAGAGGGCATACATGGGAATTAAGCATACTAATGTAATTAAACAAGGAAACACGGCTCGTCACACACGAATGATGGAAAAGAAAAAGAAATAGCGCTCAATTTTATGATGGTTGAGTTAACGGAGATGTGGGAAGAAGAATTCTATGAGTATTGTGAGATTGTGTCATATGTACAAGTGACTATTCTAACAAAAGGTAAAGATGAAGAGATAGATAAGTCAAATTGACACGGTCTTTTAGAACAAATACTGATACACATATCTCCAGAGATTCCTAAAGTATATAGTGAGAGATATATTGATAATACGAGGACATAGTTGTCCAAATTAGAGGAGAGATATATTGATAATACGAGGACATAGTTGTCCAAATTAGAGGATTTCTAGGATATTTTAACTAAACATTTGAGTGTTTTTACATGGTCCTATAAATACTTACAAGGAATCAAGCCTGAGCTTTGTCAACAATATATGACTTAGATTATGATGAAGACCTGTTTGTTAGTGACAAAGACAAACAAACCCAATGTATACAGATCTTGTTAAAGTAGAAATCACTAAGCTTTTGGATGCAAGGTTTATTTATATTGTAGCATACATTGAATGGGTTTCACCTATTTTGATAGTCCCTAAAAAGAACAAATGGATTTGCATCTGCATGGACTACCAGTAATTAAATAATAAAACAAAGAAGGATCATTTTCCTTTGCCCTTTATTGATCAAGTCCTAGATAAAGTAGCTAGTCATGGGTTGTACTTCTTTATGGATGGTTTTAGTAAATATAACCTAGTGTTAATCCATATTGAAGATCAGCCTAAGATGACCTTTACTATCAAGTGGGGAACCTTTGCTTACAAAGTTATGCCATTTGGGTTATGCAATGCCCGACTGATTTTCAACACATTATGATAGCGGCTTTTATCAGGATTTTCTTAGGAAATGGATGGAGGCTTTTCTAGATAATTTTCACATCTTTGGCACTCTTCTGTAAATGCCCGATAAGTTGGAATAAGTATTCAACCAAAGTATTGAGGTTGGAATATCTTTTAACCCAAAGAAATGTGTCTTTGGTGTGGAAATTGGTATAGTGTTAGGACATGTAGTCTCCAAGGAAGGTATAGCTATTGATGAAGCAAAGATTACAAAGATTAGTGAGTAACATTCTCTAGGTGATCTTAAACAAACACATGGATTTCTAGGCCATGTGAACTACTATCAATGTTTTATCACAAACTTTGCCATTATCACTTCACATTTAAATGCATTGCTAAGAGGAAAGATAATCCTTTTATCTGATGAAGGAATGTCATGGGGCTTTTGAGCTTCCTAAGTAGAGATTAGTGGAAGCACCAATCTTTGTACTGCTGGATTGGACTAAGGAATTTTCTATCCATGTGGATGCCTCGATGATGGAAGTAGGTTTGGTATTATTCCAATCGGATGATAATAGGGTGGATCATTCTATATATTATGCGCATAGGAACCTAAGTGATGTTGAAAGAAACTATATAAAAACGGAAAAGGAATGCCTCTCAATGGTGTTCTTAGTTCAGAAGTTTCAGCACAATCTTCTAGGAAATAAATTCATATTCTATGTAGATCATGAGGCTTTGAAATACCTCTTGAATAAGCAGAGTGTTCAGGATGAGTTATTAAATTGATGCTTTTATTTCAAGAGTGATTTTTAGGTGGTAACTAAAGCGAGAAAGTTCCATGTATTGGTAGTAGATTGTTTATTTAGACTACTGATAGATGATCAAGAGGGATCCTACTTCTCTTGTGAGTGTTCCCTTTTATACACTGCATGATGTATCCTCTTTCATGGTATCATAGCTCTAGCTCAATAAAAAACTTTTTTTCTAGATTTTCTCTAAGAGTACCTTAAGAAGAATGACATTTTGCATAATACCATACCTACCACCAACATTCAATGTTGATGGAAAGTTGTATGACACTAATATCCTGATCTCATAAGTTTAAGCTTAAGAATCTTCTACTCCATAATTTTCACACTAGTTTGGTAGCTTAACAGGACATAAATATGTCTTTTCAAGGGTTTGCTAAAAAAATCATATCTTGTGAATGGGAGTGGTATTTTAGCATTTATCTTCTAAGATATGTCTTCATGAATGTGGAAAACCTTAGAAAATTATCAAAATATTAACACTAACCTTAAATGTAATTGATAAATCATCATAAGTAGAGGTATATCCAACACTATAATCCAAATAGTTTACAAATTTACAAAGTTGGTTCCTACATGCAAGAAAAAAATGATCTCGAATCATTATAAATTTCTCCTAATCCTTACATAGTATTTAAGATATTAGAGATAGATTTTCCATGATTGAACAATTAATTACATTGATAATTAATTCAACAAAATTTACTTCTTAGAATCTCATTTTTGTTGTTGAGTCTTTGACACCCAAAATACGATAATAGTGTGAGCTTATATGGTGATGTACTTTAGTTATACTAATAAATTAATGGCTCCACTACTAAAGTAATCAGTCAAGAATACATATCTAAACATTGCAATTTAGTTACAAGACAAGGTGATGGTCTAAACTTTCAAAACTACATTGATAACAAAACAGCATATATGAACCCTACCTTATATATGGGCCATCTAGTAAGAAACTTAAAAAAATAGTGTCTATTATGATATAAAATGACTAGATATTCCACTTGAAGCCTTATGAGATATTTAAAAATGCGTGTAGTCTCTTATTCTATAGTAATAAATATGGTTCAAAATTTATAAACTTTTGTCTAAAACAAAGTATCTAAAAGGATAGGTGTATATGTGATTGGCTCTCACAAAATATACCAACAAAGCATATCATTGTATAGAACATGTGTACAAGATTTGGTCGTCCTAGTCTGATTATTTTATTAGATATGAAAATCCTCAGTTATTTTTTTGTGATAGCTAAATACCTTAGAATTTTCATTAAGACCTAAATTTTAAAGTTTTAATCCTAAGATAGATTGTGTTACACCATATATATGTTGTGAAGAAATGCACATCTAAAAACTTTGGAAAGCAATGAGAAATCTGCTAATTAAAGCCTTTCATCTAACTATAGTCCAAATAGCTCTACATTACAATTGTAATTTGGCCTATGAACTCTCATGAAATTGAAAAGCCTAGAGGCAACCAATGTGATCCCAAAAAATTCCAATTTTTCTTCACTATGTACCTACTAATGATATGAAGAAAGGAAACCTTTGATTTATAGTATCCATGTGTTCTAAATAATTCCATAAAGCTGGTTAATAAAGAGGAAACCTTTGATTTGTAGTATACATGTGTTCTAAATAATTCCATAAAGCTGGTCGCTTTCTCCCAATGGAGGTGTGACGGAGAACCTCCACGAAGGCGTTAGGAGAGTCAGACATGGTGCTCACTGGTGGGTGAGTGTGAAAGTGCAAGAGAAAAATTGGCCAACAATTCAGCTAGGGGAAGAGCTGAAAGTGAGGAAATGAGGGGGTGGGGCCCTTATTTATGGGTTTGGGCAGAAGGGTACAATTGTGGGGCAAACCTAGGGAATGGCTGTGGCACTTATTACAAGGAACGATCATGGCAATTAAACAATGGAAGCAAACGGGTGTGGCAAGGCCAGTGAACGGCCATGTAAACTCCAGCGAATGGTCGTTGGCAGTGAATGACCGCGGGCTTCAGAAAACAAAAAAGTAATGGCCATTCACTCATGCCATTAGAAAGGAACAGCCCGCAAGGCCAGCAAACGGTCATGGCATCAGTAAATCAAGAACGAATGGGCACGGGCTTCCAGATTGGAAAAGGAAGCATGCGTTTGCTCATGAAATCGGACAGGAATGGCCGAGGGCTTTGAGTCAAATTTGGAACGGCTGTGGAAAACTTCAAATGGGCATGGCAAGTCCTGGGTAGGTTGGAACAACTGGGGCACTTCAGAACCTGCAAAGGAACGGCCGGAAAATGTGGAATGCCCGTGGCTTTTTTTTGGGGGGTGGGCACCCTGAAATAGGTTTTATACCCAAAGGCTATGCTGCCAGCACCCCATTGCGGGTTTTGTACTAACCGCATTCCCAATTCGCCAAAATAAGAAGTAGATTCCAATTAGGCACCCTGAAATAGGTTTTATACCCAAAGGCTATGCTGCCAGCACCCCATTGCGGGTTTTGTACTAACCGCATTCCCAATTCGCCAAAATAAGAAGTAGATTCCAATTAGGCGATGGTGAAGTAGTGGGTATCACTTCCTTGAGGGATTCTGAAGCAGTTGGTAAGGAAATACCCTGCGGCGATGACTGAAAGAACTTGAGCCGATGATAGCATTGTTGTACTCTGTTGTTGCAGCCTCATAATGATAGGTGGGGGGGTTGCTGACGTTGAAGGTATATCAGTAATTAACTCTGTCAGTGAGAGCATGGAGGTTGTAGTGTCACCGCGAAGCTTCTGCTTCTCTTTTTCCGAGGCAGTCTTTATAGCGGATGTCGCCTTGTGTTTCCATTGAAGGGTAAGGGACTACTGAGTGACATGGGGTGGAAGTTGAGGTTGGGGAGATTTGGGGATCCAAATATGATGATTGTCCTCGTAGAAGTATTGGGCTTGTAGGAGAGGTTTGGGGATCCACCGAAGAGTTGGTTATGGGTACAATTAAGGGTCCAATTGAGGGTTGGAACTCCGTGGAGAGCACTTGGACCTACGTTTGTCCTGTACACTGTAGGCTTGCGGTTGGCGAATTGGTTGCCAACGTGTGGGAGCGGGGAGCTTTGGGTGTCAATGGACAAAGGGGATGGTTGGATCTTTTGGGGATTCACAATTTAGATTCTCCCTCATAATAACCTTGTTCAGCGAGAATATTTTTAGGTACCCAAAGGTGAGATAATAAGACCTATGGAGTATTATTAGTAGTGTTAGCTTGGTTTACTGGAGCAGCAGTTGGTGAGGTGACCATGTGAGAGTGGGTTGTTGCCGATCATGGTGGGGGGGGTGTTAAACAATCCTAAAATGGGATTGATCATGGTGATAGACATAGATTAAGCTCGGGGGGGTCACTCGTATAAATATGTAAGTATCACGTGGGTTCAACAGAAGGACATTTTAAATATTTAAAACTTACAGAAATATATTTACAGAGGGGATTTATTTATTGTATTTTAAAAAAAATTTACAGATTTGAATAGGAAAGGATACATTATATTCACTAAAAAATTCACAGATAAGGGACTTTTTAAATAGGCCTTGAACGCACGTGATATAGAGGATTTACATATAGTGACCCCCCCGAGAGATTAAGCAACATACTTAAGGTGGGTTATACCACACTAAGAACTCCATAACTAGAGAGAAAGATATTGCACACTCAAGACATTGCAAGCTCTATTGCATATCTCAATTGAACCATAAAATGATATAAGCCCTCTAGCCTTATCCCACTTTATGTTGTGTCATCATCCAAGTGGCAACTCCTTTTCCACTCTTTTTGTCAACACTCACACACCATTCAATATTACTTTCAAACAATATCTTGCACCTCTAGGGTGCTTTCCCACATACATATAACACCGCGATTACATCTCTCAACACCCTCTCTTAATCGAGGTTCTCCACAACTCACCCATCACCCATCACCCATATCAATGTAGCATTTCACAACCACAATCACTACCTCTCAACACTCCCTCTCAATGATACATTGGAGTGTCCATCAAACGAACATGTGTGCACGTGTCTACCATCTTAGACACCAAGTCCATTTTGAGCCGACTCACTCACAGCAGAACCACTGAGTCTGATTTGAACATAGAAGTTTGGGTGGGAACAAAGCCATGCGCATGCACCTCACACGTGCATCTCTCATGCACACATCACAACAACCATTTTGAGCTTCTTGATGAGCTCGGGTAGGGAAACCCTCATACAAATGATGCCATGTGTGAAATACACAAACAAAGCATTTTGGTAAAATCCAGGCAGCGAACCATGTGTTAACCTTTAACAATTTCTGTGAAAGACCCCTTACAACATTAAGGATTAAACCTTCAATAAAACCTTTTTTTTAAGAATAAAGTTTATCCACCGCTTGGGAGCCTAGCATTCCTTCAATGCGCCAATTGGGCCATTTCTCTGTGCGCCGAGTCTATAGGCTTTTCCTTCCTTTTGTAGACCTTGACCCCACCAGGGTCTTCTTCTTTGTGAGCTACCTGTAGTGCCGACCTTCCATGGTGACCTTGTTGCTCAATCTACCTGCACTGCTTCTGCCTTCCTACGCTTCAAGACCTTCACAATGAGATTCCACGGCCTGCTTACCTTCTTGTTGTTGCTACTACTGAAGGTGTTGTCTGAGATGCCATCTCTAAGATCAACATCTGATAGCGGCTGCAACCCTTCTCTGCTGCTCTGAGCTACACAGAGTTAATGATTCTTTACGTCAATTCTCTGCTCCCTTCTCTTGCCAATTCTCCTTCAGTCCGCCTAAGGGAACTCTGCCTTAGCTCGAGTTTGTTGAACTGTTCCTCCCTGTTCATTCCCTTATACTTGCAGTTGCCATAGCTGATTTCTTTCAGCTTTCGCGAATCTACCTCATGGCATAATATTTTTTAAATTTATTTTTATAGTCGTGTGATAGGCTCTCTCATCTCCTATCTGCTTTATGAGCGGTGATGACCATGGCATGGTGATTTGAGGTTATCCTAGGCTATCGTCTCTCATAGCTCGACCCCCCATCACCTATGCTTCCCTTCTCTTCTTTCACTTGTATTTGAGCTGCTTTTAGTTCAAGCTTTCTTCCGATTTTCTTGTTTGTAGCCATTGATATGGCAAACATAAGCTCTAATGTGAGCTTTCCAACTCGCATATGCATTCTTCTTGCCAAAGGATGCACTCCAAGAACTCTTAGACATAGCTCCTCCTTGTTGAAAAAATGATTTGCCTCCTCATCCTCTTTCATAAGGTTTCATCATAGCCATCAACAAGGCCACATGAGCTCACCATTGAGCTCGAATATGCATGCCCTTCTTTGCATTGAGCATTCTCCAATACTCACCAATACTTTAATGTGGAAAAATCCACAAAAAACCAACCTTTAATGTTGCAAAAACTGCAATTTGCACCTTCCTTGATGATGAGGCAGCTTCCAAGACTTCATCTTTGTTGAAATCTCCATTTTCAACTTCTTTGGGCAGTACCATAACCTCCAAATCTCCATGAGCATAATCTCTCTCCAAATGAAATACTAATGACAATGAATCTGCTAATGTTTTTCATAATAAACTGAAAATAATGCTTAATCAAATAACCTCATAAACAAGAAAACTATACATAGATATTCACCATCACCAAGAGCACACCCAAGCTCTGATACCATGTTAAACAATCCTAAAATGGGATTGATCATGGTGATAGAATTAGATTAAGCAACATACTTAAGGTGGGTTATACCACACTAAGAACTCCATAACTAGAGAGAGAGAGAGATTGCACATCCAAGACACAAGCTCTATTGCATATCTCAATTGAACCATACAATGATATAGGCCCTCTAGTCTTATCCCACTTTATCCAAGTGGCAACTCCTTTTCCACTCTTTTGGTCAACACTCACACACCATTCAATATTACATGTGGCATTCTTATCTTTCCACAATATCTTGCACCTCTAGGGTGCTTTCCCACATGCACACAACACGGC
This sequence comes from Cibotium barometz, assembly GCF_041138505.1. NCBI lineage: Eukaryota > Viridiplantae > Streptophyta > Polypodiopsida > Cyatheales > Cibotiaceae > Cibotium > Cibotium barometz. Next base: position 51,393,548 of record NC_141053.1, read on the forward strand.
GATTGCATCTCTCAATAGGGGGGTGTGTGAGGCATTGATGTGGCTAGAATGAGAAGTGACCTCTTTTTTGGGGTGATTGATTTGATAGGGGTAAGGTTATGGAATGATGGTGGGTGGTGAAATGGGAAGTGCTTGGCATGGGGAAGCTGAGGTATGGCCTCTTTGTCTATCCTGAGGATAGTAACTTGGCCAAAAGCCAGTTATAGGGCTACCGTCCATGCATCCTAGTTGATGTTGCACCAGTTATTTCCCATCCAACCCCTTCCAAGGAGTATCTCTTCACAAATAGTTCCTACACGCATCACGTAGAACTTCCCTTCCAAGGGATTATTTCCAATTTGGAACAAAAGTGTGACTATGTCTTCACAAGAACATGCTGTGATGCCATAGTTGTAACGATGGTGGCAAGGGTCTCTTTGAGTGAGGGTTCCCCAAGGGAATGCCAAGTTTCATAGGACATTAAATTGTAGCTAGCCTCAGTATCAACAAGAGCTAGTTTTTGGACAAAGCTTGTTGGGGTGGGGCTTCACCTCCCAATCTTCTTCTTCAAGGTCGACCACTTAGGCCATATTAACCATGATATATCTCTTCCTAAGCTTATCTTGCCTTGCTTTGGCCTCTTGTTGTGCGGCTCGTTTCGTATTCTCATGGTATTTCTTTCACTGTTTTTTATTGGGGATAGCTTTTAAGGCGGCCTCTATGAGAAGGTCGTAGTAGCGTTTTAGTTTACTACCATTGAAGTAGCCAACCATTTCCACACCTTCCAGTGCTTTGATGTGCACTACGCCTTGTGGTGTTATCTTGATAACTAGGAATGGTCCTATGCCTTTGAGCTTGAGCTTCTTTTTATGTGTTTTGGTACTAAATAAGAGGACCGTGTCACCCTCATTCATTTGTTTATCCTCCTTAAGTTGTTGTCAAGCCATTGTTTACACCTTAACTTCTTGACAATCATGCTCTATACTACTAAAAGACGTGTTTCATCAAGCTTTTCAAGCTCGAATAGGTGACAGCCTAAGATGTTTCCAGTGAACTTTTCTTGTACTGCGACATGTAAGCTAGGGACTAAGAGCTCCATGGGCATGACTGTTTTAGTACCATAGGCTAAACTAAGGCTAAACTAAAGGGAGTAACATTGGTTGTTGCCTGTAAGAAGTTCTGTATGCCCAAAGTGTAGCCGACAACTTTTGTTCCCAATCCTTGTGGCTGGCCTCCATAGTTTTGGTCAGAATGGCACATAGGATTTTGTTTGTGCTTTTTGCTTGGCCATTTGTTTGTGGGTAATAGGGGGAGGAGTTCCTGTGAGTGACAAGGAACTCTTTCAAGAGGAATTGGATTACCTCGTTAATGAAATGTGTGTCCCATTGTCGCTGACAAGATCGAGGGGGCAACCTAAGTGGGTGATGATTACTAATTTATAGAGGAATTTAGCAGTCGATCTAGCATCGACCTTACGAGTTGCACGAGCTTCTACCACTTGATGCAATAATCCGTAGAGGCAGCAATTATGTATCAGGCTTGAGTATATTTGGCTATCAAACTGATGGGTTAAATGAAATATATGCCCCATTTCTTGAATGGTTGTAAAGACACTATAGGGTGCATGGACATGTGGTCTTTGAAACAGGGAATTGCTGTAAGTTGGCACTCATCACATCGTTTGATGTATTCTACAGTGTCAACCATTAGAATGGGCCATCATAACCCAGCCGTGAGGACCTTACGAGCAGTGATATCTGTTGCAAAGTGCCCCTCAGCCTAGGCAGAGTGAGCATGTTCAAGGAGGAAGACATACTCATCTTCTCAGACATAGCATCATAGGATTCTATCTTTCCCCTTTTATAAAGTTGACGTGCAATGAGTTGGTAGGGGACCGCTTGTTTGATTAAGCGATGGACATGAGGAGAGGATCTACAGGTAAGTTGTTGACTAAGAAATGTGCCACCTCCTCTTCAGGAATCAAGCATAGCTAGAATAGGGCAGCATCTGGTAAATCATCATCTACTCCCATAGACTATTCACCATGTTGGGGATCCTTGACATGTGTCTTGTAAGGACATGTTGAGAGCCCTTCCTAATCATAATGGTGAAGTCCAACTCAAGCAGTATAAGCAGCCAGTCCAAGTGATTCTGCCTATCATGCAAGGCTTATTTACCAAGTACAGGAGGACTTGATGGTCTACAAAGAAAACAAACTTAGTTGCCAAAAGATAATGGCAGAAATTCTTGATGGTGTAGACCATGGCTAGTCCCTCCCTCTCAGTCGTAGTATAGTGTTGAAATGCAAGCAAGAGTGGGCTATGGTGGATCAAATGCAAGAATCAACATAATTAACAAGTAATTAGATGATAATTAAGATAAGATTAGTGAGCAATTAATCTAATAGCTTAATGTAGGCATGGATACTCAAAAAATACTCAAAAACCAGCAATTCCTCATTAGGCTAATGCTTCAATTTATAGGTTTTACATCCACAAGATGCCAAGCATCTAATCCCACTGATTTCTCCTTGATTTGTGCCACCTCCCCTACATCTGGGGGCACCTTTTCCTAGAATCTTTCCACACCCCTATATTCACTCATGCTACCCTTGATTCTCTCATCAATCAATAGATTCCTCTCACCTTTTCACTGCTACCCACTTCATTACAGACTCCCTTTTACAATCTCTTGCTCTACTAAGGGCTTGTTCCCACACACACCCATGTACTTGCATATTTCAACACCTCCCCTCAAGTGAATAACTCTAGCACACCTGTACCCTATACCAAGTTTCCCTCTTACTTGGTAGCCCATGACCAGTGCCTCAAGTCCCTAACTCATAGTCCTTGACACTTTTTCTCTATGTGTCAAGTGCCCATGACCTTGACTAAAGTGCTCACACATACATCTACCACATGGCCTATATCATCGGTGGCTCAAAGGTGGTTTTACTCTATTAGGGCAGGTTACATTGGGTTGTGGGGTTTCTTTCTCTTTCTCTCTCAGAAAAAATGTCCTGACTCCTCTACCTCTTAGGAGTGTCCATGAAGTTTGCCCCGATGTCGATCCTTCTTCATTTGGTTTGCTATAGCAGTCTCTAGCAACATGTCTTGGCTTCCCAAAGTTGTGCCAAGTGAAGGTCCTTCCTCCTCCCCTACCTCTTCCTCGTCCTCATCCTCGTGCAAGGCCTCCTTGGGTGTAGAATGCTTTCTCCTCTCCAGTTGTTGGGTGCAATCCTTTCCTCTCTTTGATCTTGTTCTCTTGCTCTAGTGGAGCTCCTTCTATCTCATGTAGCTTCAAATCTGGTACATTCTTTAAGGTTGCCACAATGTTCTCATACTCTCCCTTGTCTACACTCTTCAGAAGCATTGCTAGTGCCTCGTCATCTTCTACTTTCTTCCCCCATGGCTACCAGTTGTTGTTTGATGCTTTTGTATTTGTTCAAGTGTGTGGTTAGAGGTTCACTTTCCTTCATGTCAAGTTTGTAGAATTGCATTAGCAGATTTATCTTTGAATTTTTTGCTTGAGTGCCAAATAATTTGTTAAGTTCATCCCATGCATCTTAGCTTGTTGTATCCCTGTAATGTGGTGAATGATTTCATCATTTAAGCTAAGGGCAATGAGTCCTAATGCTTTCTCATTTCTTCTCTTCCACTCATCCTTCCCATGCTCCTCTGGACATTTGTCTCTTCCCTCAACTAGCCCCCACATATTCTTCCTCATGGGCAAATACAAGGTCTTTGTTCGCCATGTATGGAACTGCTCCCCGCCGTTAAATTTAGCTATTTCTTGTGCAGTGCGATGATGTGAAGGGGGTCTTACCTCTTGATTCAATTCAAGATTCAAGGGTAGTGTCTACCCTTTTACAACTCCAATCTGGTGTTAAATGATGATTACAACAGATTTACAAGCATGAATACACCAAAAATTGCATAAATCTAAGGGTAGCTGATTTGTACTGAATGGTTGGGGTATTAAACCAACTCCAAATTGAAATCTAAAGTGATAGAGATCTGTATCAGATACCCAATGGTTCCCGCACACACCCATTCACTTGCATATTTCAACATATAGTTCCTCTCAACTTCATTGAGTTGGCAGCTGGAAAAAGTGATGGGTAAATCCATCTTGTGTTCTCCTAGTTGGTCCAACACACATCCTATAGCAAAGGCTGAGGCATTGATGTGGACATGGAAGATGATGTCCCAATTTGGGGACTTGAGAATCGGAGCACTTGCCAAGGATTTATTGAGCGTAATATAAGCCTGATGGCATTCATCAGTCCACAGGAAGACAATGAGGAGTCCTTAAAGAGGAGTCAAGCAATATCAGTGTACATAAAAATGAATCGATGATAGTAGCCAACGTGTCCCATAAAGTGATGGAATCCCTTGAAGTTAGTGGGTGGCGAAAGCTTTAGGATGAGCCGCACTTTGCTGTCATCAATTCCCTGCCTGTAGACAATGTGTCCCTAAATCACACGATGCCGAACCCTAAACTAGCATTTGAGGGGGTTCAACGATGCGATATAGCCTGCACTTTTCTAGCACTTTGTGCAAACATGAAAGGTGCTCCTTCCATGAGGAATTAATACAGAGGTCATCCATGAAGACCTCAAGGAATTTTCCTTGTATGCCATATACATAAGACGTTGGAAGGTTTCGGGGGCATTGGTAAGCTCGAAGGGCATGACTCGATATGCATATGTGTCCCATTTAGTGGCAAAGGGTGTTTTATGCTAGTCCTTGGGATCGATTAGCACCTGATTGTATCCAAGGAATCCGTCAAGGAAGATGTAAGCTTCCTTTCTTCATGCTACTCCTCCCAGAACATGTTGGGTGAAAGGTAAGGGATAGTGGTCCCTCTCGTGGTAGCGGCATATTGACCTTTTTGAGGTCTACGCACACTCTAACTTTTTCGTTCTTCTTAGGCACTATCACAATAGGCAATAGCCACTCTATATGCTTAATTTCATCGATGAATCCAGCATCATTAAGTCTCTCGATCTCTTCATGAACCATATCAGATACGCCCATTGTTGTTGTGACTAGCATGGCTCCATCAACCATTGGAGTGGTATGTTGGACCACTTCTGGAGGTACACCTTTCATGTTCATGTACTTCCAAGTGTCCTAGAATTCAATAAGTAGAGTGATAAGCTCAGTCTCGTCCTCTGTAGAGAGGTCTTCACCAATATACACTGGCCTCGGATCTTCCCTTGGGCCTACCAAATTTATCTCCTTAACTTTAGATGGACCATCATAAGAGGTCCCTGGTTGCCCACTGTCAAACCATTGAGCCAAATCATACTGGACAAATCGGTCGGCCATCTGGAAAGTCTTGAAATGTTTTGGCACTTGTTTGGTCTCTTCAGCTTTAGCTATTTCTTCATCGACTAACAAGGGCAAAGCAGTTGTGCAGCATGAGGAGATGCTTAAAAAGAAAAAGCTTTTGGATAAATGCAAACAATAATATGCTAACACTCTCAAAGGAGGAGGAGAAGACTGCTGAAAGCATCAATGAAAAGCTAAAAGCAGAAATGATTATCAGCAAAGATGGAGAAGGGGATCAAGACCTTGTAGAGAACAAAGAAAAATTGTTTGACTGATTCGTTCATGGTGTGTCAGATTGTAGATGGGTTGGCAGTGATTACCTTGTTGGGTCGGAGGGGATCGTCCGGGTTTCTCTTCTTCTTCTCCCAAAGTCCTTCTTCCTTGTCTCTGTGGGCTTTTTTGAGACCACCTTGGTGTGGGGGGCTTCTTATATCTCTGTCTCTCTCTGCTAAAGGCGAAAATCCACACACATTAAAAAAATACCCAAAATGGAAAGCGCCCGGTTTTCCTTTTTTCCAAAAAAATAAAATTTTGAAAAAATGAAAAACAATTCTTGAGCGGGGTGAAAGGAAAATTAATAAGGGGGATAGGTTTAGAAAAACTAAGGGGGTTGGTGGCCATTACTCCTCACGTGCATGCACAAGCAAGTGGGGCAAGTGGTGGCCATTAGGCAAGCCTTTGGCAAAGCTCCGATTGGTTGAGAGCTAATGTGGCCACCCTCAGTGTGTTGCAGGTGAAGTTGGATTATGCATACTAGAGGGGGGGGCTTCACGCTTGCTCATCTACTAGTAGGCATTCCTTGGATAGATGCCTATTTTTGGTAGCCAGATTAGATGAGTCCAAAGGATTGGTTGAAACAATCATGCTTATAAGTTGGTAGATGAGGTGGTGCCAGATAGCACTAGAGGAGCTTCACCACCACTAGTGTACGAAGTGCATCATCGTGCATTGCAATGTGAAGCCAGAGAACATTCTTCTAGATGATTCATGAGTTCAATGCTGAGGTGGTAGACTTCAAAGCGACAAACATAGCTTCATCCCATAACTTCTCTCAAGGGCACCGTAGTTAAATCCCACATCACCTGCCACTTGACATACACACAGCTGCCATGTCACCTACCAAACATGCGCAACACACACACACACACACACACCTCTTTCTCTCTCTAAATCTCTCACCCACACAAAAACACACACATACCTCTCTCTCTCTCTCTCTCTCTCTCACACACACACACACACCCCTTGATAAAGTGTGTGAGATTCATATTGTTGAGTGTTGACATCATGTTGTTGATGCATGCTCTTGTTGTGACCTCATTGAGAGATGAGTTTGTCAACACATCAAACATATGTAAGGCTGATCAACAAGCCTACTTGAAAGAGCTACCAAAGGAGGATGTTGAACTTATTTCTCATATTAAAAAGAGGTCAACAAAAGGTGAAGAACCTTGGTTTCCTCTAACAATAATGTACTTGGGATCTTTGGTGTACAATGTAAGTTACAATCGAATTCATTCTTGATTTCTAGCTATGTAGACTTTCCCTTCATTGTTATGTTTTACAAGAATTGTTATGCATTGTTAATTATTGTGACGATAATAGGTGCAATTAACAAAAGATTTGCATAAGAAGCTTGATGTCCTACCGGCCACTCTCTTGAAGGAGGAGCTTAAAAAAGTTGCAACGTCCACAAAGGCAGAACGCATGCGAAAATATAGTGATAGGATGGCAAAGGTATGGATTACTATTGTTACAAATGATGATATTCTAGTATATTGCTATGTGTGGGGATCTTGTTTGATTTCTTTATCATTTTTTAGTTGCTTAATATATCTAACCCCACCCTTCGGGACCAGTGGTGGAAGAAGTTCTTGGCTCTAAAGTGTAATAATGATAGTTATGACACTTTGGACAAGTTGAACCTTATTGCAATTGTGGATGTGCCTATAGTGATAAAAATTATGTGGTTGGCACTTTTGGAGGCCAACAAAACTACCAGGTCTATGTCTGGTTTGCCAAGAGGCGACCATGATTATCGTAGTATGTGATAAAAACTATGTAGTGGTGATAATGTTGAATGCATCCATTTGGGTAAAGCTATTAGCTATAGTGTTTCATGCTTATTCTTTTTATTTTTAAGATGGATTGCGGGGGACGTGGTTTTGGAGAAGATCCTCCGAAGAGTAGAGGATGTTGAAAACATAACCTCTCCAAAGTTTTCCTATCCTATTTTGAATGCTGATTGTTTGTCACTCATCAAGGGAGTTTTATGGAGAGGTTATGTTGGAAAAAGGTAGACAACTATTTAGTATGTTGAAGCGGGTAGAGAGCAAGGATAGGAGTGAGGAGCTGAAAGAGCTTAGAAAACTGGATTTGTTGCAGATGGCTACCCAGAGAGTTGTCTTTAGGTTAGTTATTTGCTTTGATGCCCTATAATTTTATATGTGTTCTTTTGGTGTCTTGTTGAAAGGTTGGAGTTCCTTTTTCCTTTCTTGTTCTTTTTATTACATCTATTCCACTAATTGCTGGACAATGGCTAGTGATTGACACTATTGATATCACCATGTACCCTCCATACATGAGGTGTCTCACTAAGTGGGAATTAGAACACTGTCCATGGTGGATAGTAGATATGCACAAAGGGGAGGTACTTGAGAGAGAGAAGGAGATGTATGAGGACTTTAGGAAGAGTTTTGCACATGTTGGTGTCGAGGAGAATAGATTTCAGCTGCCTGGTAATAATTTTGTTTGGTTTTGTGTTTCATATTGATGGTGTTTCTTCTTTAGTACTTATGTTTAGTTATGGTTTTGTTTGTGTTTTAAGAACATACTGCAAAGAAGAAGGACAAGGAGGTGACAAGGTTGAGTTAGAGAATAGCATGAACAATGATATGGGTCACTTTATTCCTAATTATGGATGGTTTTGCTTTCTTGGAATATCTAGTTCTTTTGCTTACGTGTTGCACTTCACTCTTACATTGGGTGTTTCATGTGGGTGTTTATGTAGATGTTGGTCGAGGTTTCTTCGTATCAAAAAGAACTATTTCTTTTGTGTTTTTTCCTCCACCTCCCAATGGGTTAGTTGCTCAAGGTCGAGATCATAGATGTATGGTGGTTTAGGGGGACTACATTGCCATTGGGAGGGGTTTCTCTCTAGGTCTCAAGAACCCAGTCTATACAGAGATCCATGAGCATGTTCTAAAGCATGTTGGTGCAGGTGTATGGGCAGAGAAGAAAGGTAGACCTATCTATTGGGCAGTGGATTTGTTTTTTCTTCATCTTCCATTCGGTGGTGTACATGTTGGTGGTGCACACACTCCTCCTTGGGATATGTTAACAGAGGTCCATATTAGGTACGGCTGTGCATTGGCTTCTTCTTCACTATCGGACTCCGGATAGCTCTTGATTGTTACATCTTCTTTGAGTATTTCTATTGAGAAACTATTCATCATTTATCTTTTATTGACTATTTCTTGGATTGCAAATAGAGTTTGGTAGTGTTGCTTTGTTTTGTAGGTTTGGGGGATTGGGTTGATTGATAGATACTGTCAAGTTTTCGGCTTGGAAATTTGGCATCGAGTAATCGTGGTGCATCACTCTCCTTACGGTTATGTAGATATTGCCAGCATAAGGATTGAGATTTTTTTACTTTGTATGTTGTAATAATTCTTTGAAATGATAGGAATATAGATTAATGCTTGTTTTGATCAAACAACCTCTTCTTTCAGTGCTTGACATCCATGCTATTATTTGTGTGTTGACTTGGTATGGATCCTTCCCTGTATGTCCCAGAGAGCACACTACTTTTTCAAAGCCTCCACTTTGGTGTATCATAACAGTCGAGCTATGAATGTAGACGGTTCAGATTTGCATGGTGCCTTGGAGATGAGGTCCACTTTTGTGGGGTGCTACTTGGAGCTTCTGTGCTAGCCTTGAGGCACAGTCTTAGAGTTGGGATGTGGGACTACACCCATTCTTATAGCATGCCTTTCTATTGGGCGGATGTGCATGGTGCTTGATAGTGACAAGAGGGTCCTGAGAGACTATGTGTCACCTATCCTTGCATGTCAGGAGAGGGTGATTGGTGCCGACCCTAGCTGATAGCATTAGGGTGATGATATGATTCATCGTCTAGCTAGGGAGAGTCCTTACGACTAGTGAGCACCTTCCCTTTACGACTAGTGAGCACCTTCCCTTTTTGACTTTGCACTGATGACTTTGGATGCACTATGCTTCTATGAATGTAGTTGACCATTTGGGTCCTCTATTTTGCTTTTGTGTGCTTTTGTTTATTTTGGAATTTGTGATGGGCTCTAGATATGTATCTTTGGAATTTTTTGGGGCCTTGCCTTGTTATGTGATGTGGCCTTGGTTTTTAAAAGCATCTCTATCTCTTTTTTGCCTTCCCATGTGGTGTGCATATTATTTAAAGTTACTGTGCCTTCCATGCATTGATGATGACTTATTTCATGTTTTTTTTAAAGTACTTTGCCAATGTATGCTGAGGCTATGGCTAGAAAAGTGATGGGGGGATACAAGATATGACTAGCAGAGTCGACTGTCTCACTGACAACGGTCCATTTTTGTGGATGATGAGTGTAACTTTGAGTAGCATTATGTGACAATGTAGCTTTTGTGTTTGAGAGTGTTATTTTGCCTCCATTGATTTACACGTTGTAACCTATATGAACTAAATTTCTCTCTCGATCTCTCTATCTCTCACACACACACACACACACACAAGTCCGCCAATTGTTTTTATATAAGATAAAATGGACAAAATGCAATGTACATTTTGTTTGAAATGACGAGGTTTGCTCAAACTTTGTCTCGCTCGTTCCCACCCGCTCGTTGTTTGGCATGCCGCGTTAACCACAATCCACACCGTTCTAGCATTGGCAACATAAGGGGGATGTAGAATCTACTTTCCTCAATGGGAACCTCAAGGAGGAGGTATATGTGGAACAACCACCTAGGTTTGTGGTTCCTGATTCTGAAAGCAAAGTTTACAAGTTATGAAAAGCACTCTATGGGCTAAAACATGTCCAAAGAGCATGCTACTAGAGGATTAATGCATACTTTATGAGTATTATTCATTTATTAAGAAATAATGTATGTGTTTTGTGAGTAGGGAAAGTATTTGGTCATTATTCTCTATGTAGATAACCTCATCTTGATAGGGGATGACTTGAAAAAGATCTCACAAACATAGCAGGTGCTTATTTGCAAAGTTTGAGATGATAGACTTTGGCATTGTGAACAAACACAACAGATGCTCACTCCTGAATTATTGTTTGGGGATTGTAGTATGGCATAATCTAGATGAAATTTTAATGTATGAGCATAAATATGCAAGTGAGATACTCTAGGAGTTTGGCATGACCTAATGCAAGGCACTTGGTACGGAGGTTGATCTAATTTTGTTTGTCAAAAACCCTCACACCTTGTGGATGGGACCTTATACAAGAAACTAGTTGGTAGTTGGGAATCCCTTGCACCATAGAAAGAGTGCAAGAACTAACCAAGTTTATGAGCATTTGCCCAACCGCACTCGAGAGCATAAAACAACACAACTAAGAAGCTAACTTTAAATAACCATTGCATGGGCAAGGTATGTCACTCACCTCGTGAATGCTTATGCTCAGATTCTCATAGGAGACGATGTTGTGGTGTAGCCACACTCCAAAGCTCCACTCCAACACCACTACTGCACTCCAAAGGAAGCTCGACCCTCCTCTCACTCAATCTCCCTCTCTCACATACACAATGAGGATATAATAGCTCTAATTGAATCAGGCAAGCAAGAAAGACACACAAGAGAGCAAGATAGTATAGAATAAGAGCACTCTATTAGTTGCATAAGAGAATGAATGGTGAGAATACAAATTGACCCTTATCTTGGCCCCCCAGCATTCACACCTTGGTCGGCCATACTTAAAATATAGGTCCATGGCTATCCAAGGCCGCCTAGGCTTATGCAAACACTTAATCTAAGCATGTAATCTCCATAATTAATCTCGTGGCACACCTTTTATAGACAAGCAGCAATCACACACGTAAAATATACAATGTGAGTATTTTTAATGTTAATGGCTAAATGAAGTGACGATTGCCAATGGATGCATCAACGTTGGAGAGGTGTCCAATAAGGGTTAACATGCCCCCCTTCCTGATATAGATTCCCTCCTTGGAATATGTCGATGAAGATTCATCAAGGTCATTGTTGTTGGTTGCATGTTGGCATTGGAAATGTCTATGATCTTGGGAGGTGTGTAAGGCAACATGGTACAATGTGTAAGGTGCTCTTATGGAACCATCAAGCATAATGCAAACATCAATCAAGTAGTGAGGAGTGATTGGGTAAATTTTCTAGGTAAGACAAGGGTAATATTAAGGTTGGTCCAAATTTGATCTAAACTAAGATGGAGCAAAAATCATGCCTTGGATTATGACCTTAGTCTGACACTATCAATTGGCTGAAAAAATCTCTAGCTATTATCTTGCCTTATAAATGAAACTGCTAAAGTGATTATTATAAGAATTTGTTTTGATTATAAAAATATAAAAGTAGAGCAGCACCACCTTGCAAAGACCCAAGAAATGGCCTAGAGACCTCATACAAGAGTATCTAAGAACCGCTAAGTACCTCTACAATGATGGTGTTTTTTTAAACTAAAAAATAACTTTATTGATAGGTTTTTAGCTAGAAGGTTCCAACCCATGGAGATCAAGGCTACGGTCCCAAGACTCCATCACTAAGAGCCAAAAGTCCTACCTAGATTGCACATGGTGATGGTTATCTTCTTGTGGTTTTTCTTTATAAATATTTTTGCTTCGTTTCTTGTTTTGTTTTTTTTTTTAATTTAAACTAGTTTCACTTTCACAATTCACCTAGAAGGCTCTATTCTAACTAAAGAGGGCATGCTAAGGAAGGTGGGGTACTTAACATTAAGGTCGATCATATGGAGGATTGAACTAGGACCAAAGCCTAAATGGTTATCCAAGTAATAACTAGAAAATTGATAGACCAGTTACAAAACAATGCAAGCAAGCACTCAAACAAACACTAAATGGAGAATCATAAAAAATATTGAAACAATAGAAAAAGGTGAGGATGGGTTAGAATACACCTAGGCAATGAGGAAAATCCTATCCATAAGTTGTAAATCTAGATCTGGTCTACATGACTGCACCTCAATAACCTATAAATCATACTCATCTAGCAAGCACATCATCAAATAACCTTAGCTCATAAGCATGCTTCAATGTTACATCATTAGATTGATTTTTTCCTCACTTGTGTTTGCTTCATATATATATGTCTCGTCTGGTATACTGGGCAATTGTCTAAAATGGCATGGGTACTATAGGTAAGTGAGCTAAGTAGCTACCGTGAGCTAAGCTATCTCAGAAATCACCCACCATGCTCCAAAAGGGACAAGGAGTTGGAAACATTACTTTAATAAATGACAGTGCAAAGTCTATAAGTTCTTGCTGAAAGATCCCTGCCCCCTCCGCGCATCGAATTCTGGGGTACTAGCAGCAGAAGTAGCACTTCTTGTGCAGGGGGGCAGAGCCTCTCACTCAGGGCCTTGCCCATGGATATCCGAACAAGAAACTAATCCCTTGGTTCTTCCAAAACCAAACTCGGAAAAACTTCCCTCGCCCAGCAGACATAGGCGATTCCTCCGTGATATTTTATTCTAACATAGTCAAGGTATTCACTAGCCAAACTAATCCGACCGAACCCGTAAGTCTCATGGTCTGATCAAGGAAGAGACTTACACTTGGATCATAGAGTCCAACACTTTTTTCCTCATCAAGAGGCACAGCCGTTGATTCTTTTCCATAGAAAAAGGGTTATCCGAGATTTACTTCAACTATTATAATTTAACATAATTGAGTCTCATTTTAGGGATCCATTAGTCCAGCCTAATCCCATCCAATCCCATGGGTTAGCCAACCGCCCAACCACTGTAGTGATAGGATCCATTTAGGAATTTGGTTATGTTTTGCCCTGGGTACCAGGGAAAAGAGTTCCCAGACCCCCTAGCTGGTGCTTCAAGCAAACTTCAAGATAGTCACACCACTTACACACCCAACCAACATGAAATTGCCTGTTTCACAAATTCAGCTGTCTTTAAAATAATCTTTTAATGAAACAATAGTATCATTGATCATAATCCTCCAAAATATCTAGCTTGAATTCCAATTTACAATTATTCCTTTATCGGTGTACCCATGGCATCATTGGCAAAATCAGAACGCTCACCACCTATTCACTCAGAGGCCTTTTCAATAGTTCGTAGCTCATAGTACCCGAAAATATAACCACATAAGAAAATCTAGATGGACTCTCCATTGAAGATCAGTAAGATCAACCAACAGATCTATATAAAAGAGCCATGGACTCATCCGTTTTGAGGACCAGCAAGGCCTATCAACCAGATCCATGCCCGAGTTCAGAAAACAACTCTAACACCTTGTTCCATTTTCTTCCCCGACGCACGCATGGGTATCTTCGACGACCCAGAGCCCGAGCACCGTATGGTCAGTACCCTCTAGGCTTCTTTGCAGGTTACCTAGCGCTTCACTCATAGGCCGCTTCCTAGGTCCCTCATCCACCATACTGGAAGCTCACCATTTAAATCGAACCGAGGTTGGTCAAGACCTCGGCCAACATTGCTACGCGAGACGTGCTCTGTTGACTCTCCGTCAGCTGTTGCAACTTTATCGCTTAGGTCTCCATGACCTCATTCACAAGATGGTCAAAGTGCTTCCCCAGCATTCTTGACATAAAACAGTCATTTAAAAACAGGTCATAAATACAGTTTCTAACGAACTCTCATCTTTCCACATTGTTCCACGTCATTTCTCGTTATTTCACATTCTTCTAAATTAATTCACTTTACTTATTCCTCATCCAGTCTCATATCTATTGCCATCATCCTTCATCCATTCTCATCCAATCACATCGTATTACATCTCATCACATCACATCATATTACATCTCATCACATCTATCCATTCTCATCCAATCACATCATATTACATCTCATCACATCTATCCACATCACATCACATTCATCCACATCACATCTCATCACATCCATTTACATCTATTCAGATCCTCATCACATCACGTGTCACATCCATCCTCATCACATCTGATCCATTCACATCTACTCATATCCATATCACATCACATCACATCCATTCACATCACATCTCATCCACATCTTATCACATCCACATCCACATCCATTTACATAACATCTCATCACATCCATTCACATCTCATCACATCCACATCCATATCCATTTACATCACATCACATCTCATCCACATCCACATCCATTTACATCACATCACATCTCATCCACATCTCATGATATCCACATCCACATCCATTTATATCACATCACATCTCATCCACATCTCATCACATCCACATCCACATCCATTTACATCACATCACATCTCATCCACAGCTCATCACATCCACTCACATCTATCACACCCATTCACATCCATCACATTCATTGCATCCACATCACATCACATACATTCCATCCACATCTATCCTTATCACATACATTCCATCCACATCTATCCTTATCACATCACATTCATTCCATCCATATCACATCACATCCACATCTATCCATATCTCATCACATCCATTCACATCTCATCATATTCATCCACATCCACTTACATCACATCACATCTCATCACATCCACATCCACATCCACATCCATTTACATCTCATCACATCCACTCACATTACATCACAGAAGAAGAAGAATGTTCAACCTCTCACCTTGTGTGTCCTCTTCTAGGGTTTGTGTGAGTGTGTGTGTGCTGCAAGAGCTTAAGCTCTCTTATCCCCTACATCTTTTTCACAACTAGCTATGGGACATCTATGTGGACCAAAGGAGAAATGTTAGCAAATACTTTTTACCACATTTCATTGAAATGCTCATGTGCTTCTATGGCACCCACATATTTTAACCAATGGGTTTCAGAATTGTTTGGGAAATATACCTCTCTGGTGGCCTAGGGAATCCTTCGGGCTTGTGAGTTTTAAGGGAGCATGCACTCCTTGATGGCTTGGCTCGAACAACCTATTCAAGCTCTTACATGGCTATATTGGATTGAACTAAGCATATATAATGATGTAAGCTCTTGCCCATCCACTATGGAAAATCTTGTACTTGTTTTTCTAGGCAAGATGTTTAGGGTAGCGAGGATATGCATCCAGTTCTTAGAGTCTTCCGCTCCTAGAAGTGGTGCACAATTGTCACTCTCCCTTTCATCGTCGAGTGTTTTATGGCATGTCTAGCATAGATGAACTTTAATAGTTCATGTAGTTGTGACTGAATCCTCTGTAAATGGTCTGCCACTCATGGGGTGTACTTTCCACGTGCGTAGATTGATCTTGAAGGTAAGATCTTTTCTCCATATGTAGATGTGGTCAGTATCCCAATCATGGATCATCTTGGACTCTCGCATAAAGGGTCTACCAAGGATGCAGTCATATGAAACTGTCTGACGTCCAAAAATCATTACCATAAAAGTGTGGTGGTAGGTGGTTCCCAGAATCTTAATTTAAGATCCCTTAGTAGACCAATGGGTCTAGCGGTGGCTCCATCAGCAAGTTTCACTAACAATTGAGTGTTTCCCAGCATTGTTTGGTCACAATGGTCACTCCGGCTCCTCCATCTCCAAGATTGCAGTAACTTGGTGGGCCGTCGGCAAGGCCACATTAAGTTCATTGCCTTCAACGTATTGTTTGGGATTGTTCACTCAAACAATAGGAGTCCCTTTTACCTTAAGAGGTATGTGGAATTATTCTTCCTCAGAATCATGAGAGCTGTCAGGCTCCATGGTTTTGTGCATGCCTGCACTGAGACGTCTCTCCATCCTGTATTTCAGGTTGTTCCATAGGCTTGGGATTCCTTGGAGCAAGGTGCCAATAGGAATTTGGACCTGAGAAGAGAGGATAGAAAAGAGACTTGCAATATCTTGGAACGGAGGCTGTCCTCTAAGGAAGGTCAGGTCTTCTTTGTCTCAAGCTTTTTGAGGTGTATGGGATGGAAACAAGGATTTTGTATTTGTTCCCCTATGATGTTCATCTCCAAGGTCTCTAAGATATTCCGACACTACCTTATCTTTCTTTGGGGGGGGTAGCTTCTTCTTTTGTTAACTCTTGTGGTAGTGGTTGGTCTAGAAGCTTACAAAAGGATAAACTTGAGCATCATGCATAGGTCTCTGGTTTGAGACAGATGGGCATGGTTAAGGTAGGCATTAGGAGGATTGGCTTTCAACTTATCTTGGCACTCACTAACTAACTCTTGGGTGGCTTGGAGCCTTTCTTTTTCCTCAATAGGATTCAGATACTCCATAAGATTTTTGGGTAGCTGACGGGGGCAATGGGTCCTTGGGCATGGGCTACGGCATGTAGCATATCTTCTTCTTCAAACGCAGAAGTCGAAGGATAAGTTGTTGTGCTAGAGTCAGAACCGCTTTCGATAATCACTTGGCTTTCACCCTTCCCAACCTTGGTGGCTTTCTTTTGTGAGCACTGAGTTACTCCGGCTTGTTTAGGGGCTCTTGCTTAGTTGTGGTTTTGAGAGGTTGTTGCCTTTGTAGCAGCATGTGATGCAGCCCTTTGCTGGTTCTGTAGTCTGGTTACTGCATTAAGGGGGACTGCTCGAATGAAACCATTTCTAACACTTAGTAGGTTAAGGCTAGTGCTGGGATTAGCTTTGTGAGCCTTTTGAGTTGTTCCTAGTCTTAGTGGGTAGTCTTTATACATATGATCGATACCACATCTAACGCACAGTGGAGTCATGGTGGCGGGAGCACTTGCTCTGCAGCAGCACGGGCACTCGCCATTCTATTCTTGTTGGGACACTCAGCCACTCGGTGAGGTCCACCACAATCATAACACTATATGGGTAGCCTTCTTGTTGTTTGATTCATATCCCTTGCCCATGATATCGGGGTTTCTAATTACATAGGGTACATTTGATCACCCTCCATGACATAGTGACTCAGAATTTGTGAGGGCGGGCTCATGGGCTCGTGTTTCATAAGTGGGAGTCTCCAATATGTCTCCCTCATTCCCATCCTCAAAGAGTTTTGTTATCCATGCCTACATTAAGCTATTAGTTAATTGTGCACTAATCTCATCTTAATCATCTTCTAATCACCCTCTAATCATGTTGATTCTTGCATTTGATCCACCATAGCTCATCACTTTTCTTACATTTCAACTTGGTATTAGAGCCATAGCCTAGCAATCCATCCAATTTTTAAGCATAACCACCTTACTAATCATGATTAGGAGCTAATCCATTTTAAAGTTCTTTTTAACTAAACCTCTGCACCCCCAGCTGCTGGTAGAGGGGCTTGATCTCCCTCCAGCCATCAAATTGGATCAAAAGCCTTTAGCCACACCTAGCTAGACTCCTCACACTTCAGCCCATAACATCAGCTTGGCAAACCGCCATGCAGATCTGCAGAAATTCACGATTTTGCAAGTGCTAGTTTTTTGAAGGGATTTTTAGATCTACACTTACACAAGGTGAATTGGTCTAATTTCTCTTTGCCCAGGGGTTTTCAAGGGTTCTCTACAAGCCTATGACCTCAGAATCTTGAAATTCTTCAAGGAGAAGTGGAATCAAGCTCTGCATCGAATCTGCAAGTGACTTTGGTAAAACATACATTAAGCATTCAATTTTTGGTCAAATCTTTTGTTTCTTAGCTTGATCCTCTACTAGAATAACTACTATTGATTCCTTTGAAAGGATTTGAGCTCATTTGAAATCTAAGGTGCCAGATGTGGCCTCCCCGTACACTCTATTTTCTACACACAAAATAAGGAATTATTTCACTAATCAATGATTAATTAGCACTAATCACTTCATTTTGGTGCAATTGATGGTTCAAATTTACCGTTAGGTATCTAATACAAATCTTTATCACTTTATATTACAATTCGGAGATGGTTTGACATCCCAACCATTCAGTACAAATCAGTTACCCTTGGCTTTATGTAATTTTTTGCTGATAAACTTGTTGTAATCATCATTAAACATAAGATTGGAGTTGTAAAAGGGTAGACACTGCTCTTGAATCTTGAATTGGATCAAGACGTAATACCCCTTCACATCATCATGAGAAATGTACAAGAAATAGCTAAATTTAACGGGGAGCAGTTCCATATATGGAAAACAAAGACCATGTATCTGCTCATGAGGAAGAATCTGTGGGGGTTAGTTGAGGGAAGAGATGAATGTCCAGAGGAGATTGGAGAGAATGAGTGGAAGCGTAGGAATGAGAAAGCATTAGGACTCATTGCACTTAGCCTAAATGATGAAATCATTCATCACATTGTAGGGATACAGCAAGCTAAAGATGAATGGGATGAACTTAACAAATTATTTGGCACTCAAGAAAAAAATTCAAAGATAAATCTGCTAATGCAATTCTACAAACTTGACATGAAGGAAAGTGAACCTCTAACCACACACTTGAACAAATACAAAAGCATTAAGCAACAACTAGCAACCATTGGTAAGAAGGTAGAAGATGACAAGGCACTAGCAGTGCTTCTGGAAGAGTGTGGACAAAGGATAGTATGAGAACATTGTGGCAACCTTAAAGAATGTACTAGAATTGAAGTTGCATCATGAGATAAAAGGAGCTCTACTAGAGCAAGAGAACAAGGTCAAAGAGAAGAAAGGATTTGACCCAACAACTAGAGAGGAGAAAGCATTCTACACCCGAGGAGGCCTTGCACGAGGATGAGGACGAGAAGAGGAAGGGGAGGAGGAACGACCTTCACTTACCACAACTGGAAGCCAGGACATATGGCTAGAGACTGCCTACAATAAACCAAATGAAGAAGAATCGACATCAGCAAACTTCATGGAGACTCCTAAAGGAAGAGGAGTCAAGACATCTTTTCTGAGAGAGAAAGAGATAGAAACCCCACAACCTAATGTAACCTGCCCCCTAACATAGTAAAACCACCTCTGAGCCACCGATGATGTAGGCCATGTGGTAGATGTATGTGTGAGCTCTTAGGGAATGTCACGGGCACTTGTAGTAGCCTTGGACACATAGAGAGAGAGTGTGTCAAGGACTATGAGCTAGGGACTTGAGGCATTGGTCGCGGGCTACCAAGTAAGAGGGAAACTTGGTATAGGGTCTGGGTGTGCTAGAGTTATTCACTTGAGGGGAGGTGTTGAAATATGCAAGAGAATGGGTGTGTGCGGGAACAAGCCCTTAGCAAGAGACTGTAAAAGGGAGTTTGTAATTGAGTGGGTAGCAGTGAAAAGGTGAGAGAAATCTACTGATGAGAGAATCAAGGGTAGCATGAGTGAATATAGGGGTGTGGAAAGATTCTAGTCGAGGGCTTCACTGCAATTAGAGAATCAAGCCAAACTTGGAGGTAAAATCAAATTTTATGGTTTTTTCAAATTTCTCAATAACTTTCTTCTTCTCAACCCCTCTCAAGCTTGAGAAGCTTTCAAAATGATTGTTTTAATTCAAATCAAGCTTTCCCTAAGTTTCTTAATGTTTAATTAGCATTAAGTTAACCTTTATGATTAAATTGTAATGCTTTCTTTAAGTAAACCTCTCTCTCTAAAAGAATAGCCATCTTTATGGCTAAATCCCTTGGAAAAGAATGCTTCTCAATGATAATCTCTTAATTCAAAGCTAAACTCTAGGCTTGATAAACTAGAGATTAAGAAAATGGTATTTTCATGATTTTGTGCTATTAAAATAATGGTAAATTCTTTTAGATTATTTATGAGTAGTTAAAAGCTACTCTAATTCATTCTAAATGAGAAATGGATTATTCTAACAAATTGGGAAAAGAGGAATGTTGAAATTAGATCAATCTAGTGGGATAATCATAGTTATGTTTAATTTTATGGTTAAAATTATGATTTAAATTCATAGTTTTATTTTAAGCATAAAAGAGGAACTACTATCATATTTTCATTACAAGCTTTTATTCTTTAGAAAAAATTTAAGAATTATCAGTAATAGTAGCGAAGCTATGGTAAAATTTTCAGAAAAATAATACATATCTTATTTTTATGCATAATGCTAAAAGAGGACTTCCTACCATATTCTAGGATTGAACATCCTATGCAAAAAAAATGATTTTCATCATATTCATGAGAAATAATTTTTTTGTAATTATGCATAATTAATTGACTATGAGAAAAGAGTAATTTTTAGCAAAATTATTTTTATGCAAAAAGAGGAATTCCCATGATATTTGAGATCTAAGCAATTAAATGGTAAAAGAGGAAATTTTGGCATAATTCAAATTATGAGTATTCATCAAAAGTGAAATTTTGAGCATTATTAACTTTATTAGGAAATATGGGTAGAATTGATTTTTGTAAATCCCATGAATCTTTTACTCAAAAGAAGAATATTGAATATATTTCACTTGAGAAATTTGAGAAAGAATATGAAAATATCCATCATGAAAAAGTACCTTTAACTAGGCCAAGCAATTGGCAGAAACTTAGAAAAGTCCCATTGGTATCGAAAGTAGAAAATAGTACTAAAAGTGGATGTGATAAGATGTGATGTAGAGCCGAATGAATGTAAATGAATGTGATGGGATGTAAATGGATGCGATGTGATTAGATGAGATGTGAAGGTGATAAGAGGAGATGTAAACGTGATGTGATAAGATGTAAATGTGATGTGATAAGATGTGAATGTGATGTGAGTCCATAATGTGAACATGCTAAGAAGAGTGGGTAGATGTGGACTAGTTGGTGTAGTCCAGTTGTAGAATCTCTAGTGAAGATATGTCGATGCCAGCTACCATACCTGCCAGTGACATAAATGTCAAATGGTCATGCAGGTGCCTCGTGAGTGTCAACTCATGTTGAACTTGACATCTCAACACTCCCCCTCAAGCTCAACTCCAGCCCATGAACTCCAAGCATATCTCAAAATCTGCAGAGCTTCTCAGCTCCCAAGGCCTTCGTGATGAAGATGTGAGCAACCTGATCCTGTGTGCTGATAAAGGCCAAGCCGATGTCTCCTGCCAAGATTCTCTCCCTGATGAAGTGGTAATGTACATCCGTGCATAAAAAACTAGGTTCCTGGCTAACTATATACTACTAAGATTGTCACAATATATAATAACATGTCTTCCACATGCAACCCCAAATCAACAACACAACAAGTAGCTTACGTAACCAAGCTACCTCACATGTTACCAGTGTAGCTTCTCTGTACTCTATCTCTGTACTTGACAAGGCAACTGTGGGCTACTTCTTGCTGCTCCATGTCATAGCAGCACTCCCCAATGAAAACATAAATCCACTGGTAGATCTCCTGTCTGAGATGCTACCTGGCCAATCTGCATCTGTGTACCCATATAGCTCCAATGGTACACCTGCTACATAAAACAATGCATAGTCAATAGTGGCCCTGAAATGCCAAAGTATGCATCACACACTGTCAAGATGTGGTTTGCGTGCAACCTACATAAATTGGCTCTCTAAGCCAACAGTGTAACTCAAATCTCACCTACTGATCGTGACATAGATCAAACTCCCACAATCTTCCTGTACATAGTGGGATCCTCTAACACATAACCTACATCCACACTAAGCTTGCCATTTTGATCTAATGGCACACCGAAATTGGCTTACAATCAGCCATTCCATACTTGGACAAAATGTATACTGTCTATATGATAGTTAAATACCCTTAGGTGTGTGAGTGACCTCAATTCCCAAAAAGTAGCGCAGATCTCCCAAATCCTTCATCTCAAACATCCTTTTGAGAAGACTTTTCACATACTCAATCTCATCGCGAAGTGGTCATCCCCAACAATAAGATCATCTACATAAATGGTGATGATCACAATACCCTTATCACTCTTGCGCACATACAAAAAAAGAGTGATTTGCATCTGCCATATGAAAACCAATAGTGACAAGATACTCAGTAATCTTGTCATGCCATGCTCATGGAGCTTGTGTCAGCCCATACAAGGCCTTACGAAGCTTACATACATACTCTGGGTGACATGTATCCTCAAAACTTGGTGGTTTATCCATATACCTCTCTTCTGGCAAGTCACCATGCAAGAATGCAATTTTACATCCATCTGATGTAAAAAACCATCCTTTAGCTATAGCCACTGTAATCACAACTCTCATAGTTGCCATCTTTGCAATTGGGAAAAATGTCTCCTCATAATCAATCCCATGTGTCTGTGCATATCCTTTGGCTACCAATCTAGCCTTGTACCTGCTTATGCTACCATCCATGTTATGTTTCACCTTATACACCCACTTACAACCAATAGCTTTCTTGCCTTCAAGTGATGGCGCCAAATCCCAAGTCTCATTTCCATATAGTGCATCCATCTCCTCATCCATAGCTTTCTCCCAACACACGTTTCCAATAGCCTCATCAAAACATGTGGGTTTTACAACCTACACAACTTTTGCCATATAAGCATAGTGATGTGCCACATAACCATCATAAGTCAACCTCTGCATAGGGTTTTTGACTCTTCCAAATCTTCATAACTTTGCATTTATGGCTTCCATAGCCTTCTTCACACCAGGTGTCCTCATTGCTGGAATCCCATGATCCTCATCAAGGCTCACCTCCGAGCCACTAGAATCTCCATCAATAAGAGAATGCCCTATAGAAATATTAGGCATACAAAGGGGCTCAACCACTTTCTCTTCCCCTTTATGTGATGTACCAACTACATTTTTAGGGGACAGGTATTATGATGTAGCCTGCCACTCCATGGTCTATTAATAGAACCACTAGATGAGGACTTTCCTGGTCCACTCAATGACTATGATTGTTGACTTACATTCTGTGTAACCACATTTCCACTTACATCAGCCCCAACAACATCTTTTTCAGTAGCACAGCAGCTACTCATCTCATCAAATACAACAACCCTGCTTACCCTCAATTCACGTGTAGCAAGATTATAACATCTATATTCCTTTTGCTCAAGGGAATTCCCAATAAGCACACATTTTTCTATTTTTGGATCCAGCTTAGTACGTAACTCATTTTGCTGACTATAATTATGATTACCTGTTCGGCCACCACCTTGGCCACGTCCATGACCTCTACCTCATCCTCTACCTGTACTTATGTAGAAGGCCTACTGCTCTAAACTGTTTTTGTTTTGTGAAGACTATTGATCTTCACCCAAGTTCTTCTCTTCAATGATCAGCATCGACACCAAATCTATGTGAAGTTGGGTATGTTCTCCTGAGTCAGAATAGACGTCTTGAATGCCTTGTATTTTGACCCGAGACCACGTAGACACACTTCCACCTTATCATCATCATCAATAGAAACACCAATTTATGCAAGAGATTCCACAATGCCCTTGATCTTCAAAGCATAATCAGTTATTACAAACATATTTTCCTTCTCCACAATATGAAGCTCATTCTTCAACTGAATCTTTTGTGCCTTGGTATTGTTTTCATACAGCTTCACCAAGGTGTCCCATGCCTCCTTAGGTGACTTGGCATCATGTATATGCCCAATCATGGGGTGTCCTATATACTAATAGAAAGCCAATACATAACTTTCCTTGCTCCTTGATTCTAATCGTTGAATTCTTTTACATCAGCACAGCAGTTGGTTTAATCTTTGGTATCTCTCGTGCCTCCTCATGTTCACCTTCAATGTAGTCTCACACAACACTAACCTTTTCGATCAAAAAAATTTGTCAATCTAAACCTCCAAGCATATAAGTTGTTCTTGTCAAGCTTCTTTGCAACAATCTGGTTTATACTATCATTAGAGAGTCTTTTCTACAACACAAATTTACCCAAAAACAACACTCTTGTTTGACTTGTACAAACTGTTGTATTTTCTACAACGGTCCTATACTGCACCCAAACTATCGCAACTAGTGACCTCAATTTGCATACATACACCCAATGGCAACTTTGAGACCTCTTTGTCTGCACAAAAAATCACCCTTCTTGCAGTTCTAAAAACAGAGTTCTGCAGAGAATCAGAACTTCCTTGCAGTACTCACCGCGGTGAACGCCTCGTGCGAACTAAAAAATGGAGGTCCAGATGCACCCAAAATGCATTTTTGGCCAACAAATAATTATCCAACGGACTATATAGTTGCCCTATAGCTTTGCTCCTACGAAGAAAGCTCCTCAATCGGAGTTCATTTGCCAATGCCTCCCGAAGAGCTCCCGACAAGTGTGTAGTAACCAACACAAAGGGGAAAGAGTAGATGAAGCTCTTACCCTCGTGGTACCTCTTCTTGTGCTTCTCTTATTTGTCGCTCAGACCTTAGCATGAACTAGGATCCGATACCATGAAAAGATGCAAGGGAGAAGAGAGCTTGAGCTCTTACAAGTACACACACACTCACACAAACCCTAGAAGAGAACACACAAGGTGAGAGGCTGAAAATTCTTCTTCTTCTTCACACAACAAAAGAGGTATATAAAGAAGATAAAGTGACTAATACATAATAGAGTATATACAAGCGGTCCATAATGTGAACACGCTAAGAGGAGTGGGTAGATGTGGACTCGTATCCTGCGAAGACCATGTCTATGGGTGGCTATAGGTACTACGTAACATTCATTGATGAGACCACACAAGGAAAGTGTGGGTGTATTTCATGAAGGAGAAAAGTGAAGTGTTCACTCATTTTCAAAATTTCACAGTGATAGAGCTAAAAAACAAATAAGAAAGCATGTGAAGTGCCTAAGGTCAGATGGAGGGGGAGAATACTTCTCCAATGTGTTCTCTGAATTCTTGCGAAAGAATAGCATTTAGAGACAATTTACATGCAGATACACTCCGTAGCAAGATGGAGTTGCTGAGTAGAAAAACAGACACATTGCAGAGATAGCACGAGCATTGATGGCAGAGAAGAATATGCCGCATAGCTATTAGACTAAGGCTATGTCTTTAGTAGTTTTATATCATGTACAAGACTCCTACTATAGCCATACATGATGTAATGCGAGAGAAGAAGTTTACTGACAAGAAACCTGATTTGTCTCACTTGAAAGTTTTTAGATATATTGCATATGTGCATGTGCTAGATGAGTTGCGTACTAAGCTAGATCCAAAAGTAGAAAACTGTGTGTTTATTTGGTATTCCCTTGAGCAAAAGGGATATAGGTGCTATAATCCTACTACAAGTGAATTGAGAGTAAGCAAGGATGTTATATTTGATGAGATGAGTAGCTGGTATGCTATTGAAAAATATGTTATTAGGGTTGATGTAAGTAGAAATGTGGTTGCACAGAATGCAAGTCAACAATCATCATAGTCAATGAGTGGACCAACAGAGTCCTCATCTAGTGGTTCTGTTGATAGACCATGGAGTGGCAGGCTGCATCATAATACCAGTCCTCCTGAAAATGTAGTTGGTACATCACATAAAGGCAAAGAGAAAGTGGTTGAACCCCTTGGTATGCCTAATATTACTGCAAGGCATTATCTTGTTGATGGAGATTCTAGTGGCTCGGAGATGAGCCTTGATGAGGAGCTTGGGATTCCATCAATTGAGGACACCTGGTGTGAAGAAGGCTATGGAATCCATGAATACAAAGTTACAAAGATCTGGAAGAGTCAAAAACCCTGTGCAGAGGTTGACTTATGATAGTTATGTGGCACGTCACTATGCTTATATGGCAAAAGTTATGCAGGTTGTAGAACTCACATGTTTTAATGAGGCTATTGGAAATGTGTGTTGGGAGAAAGCTATGGATGAGGAGATGGATGCATTGTATGGAAATGAGACTTGGGATTTGGTGCTATTACCTAAAGGTAAGAAATCTATTGGCTGTAAGTGGGTGTATAAGGTGAAACATAACAGTGATGGTAGCATAAGCAGGTACAAGGCTAGATTAGTAGCCAAAGGATATGCGCAGACACATGGGATTGATTATGAGGAGACATTTTTCCCAATTGCAAAGATGGCAACTGTGAGAGCTATGATTGCGGTGGCTGCAGCTAAATGTTGGTTTTTACATCAAATGGATGTAAAAAATGTATTCTTGCATGGTGACTTTCAAGAAGAGGTGTATATAGATCAGCCACCAGGTTTTGAAGATACAGGTCACCCAGAGTATGTATGTAAGTTTCATAAGGCCTTGTATGGGCTAAAGTAAGCTTCACGAGCATGGCATGACAAGACTATTGAGTATCTTGTCACTCTATTGGTTTTCATATAGCATATGCAGATCACTCTTTGTATGTGCACAAGAGTGATAAAGGTATTGTGATCATCACCATTTATGTAGATGATCTTATTGTAGGGGGTGACAAGTTGGAAGAAATTGAGCATGTGAAAAGTCTTCTCAAAAGAAAGTTTGAGATAAAGGATTTTGGAGATCTACGCTACTTTTTAGGAATTGAAGTCATTCGCACACCTAAGGGTATATGGCTATCACAGAGACAGTATACGTTGGACATATTGTTTAAGTATAGGATGGCTAATTGTAAGCCAATCTCGATGCCATTAGATCAAAATGACAAGCTTAGTGCGGATGCTTTTTTTGAGCTACACTATGCTTAGAGAGCCACTTTATGTAGGTTCCGTGGAAGCCACATCTTGATAATGTGCGACGCACACTTTAGTATTTGATGGCCACTGTTGATTATGCATTGTTTTATGCAGCAAGTGTACCATTGGAGCTATATGGGTACACATGCAAATTGGGCAGATAGCATCTCAGATAGGAGATCTATTAGTGGATTTATGTTTTCATTGGGGAGTGCTGCTCTAGACAAGAAGCAGCCCACAGTTGCCTAGTCGAGCACAAACGCAAAGTACAGAGGAGCTGCGGTGGCAACGTGTAAGGTAGCTTGGTTACCCAAGCTATGCTAATTTGGGATTTCATGTGGAGAGAAAGGTTGTCATATGTTGTGAACAACCTTAGTAGTATACAGTTGGCCAGGAACCCAATTTTCTATGCACGGACAAAACACATTGAGGTACATTACCACTTCATTAGGGAGAGAGTCTTGGTAGGGCAACATTGACTTGGCCTACGTCAGCACACAGGATCAGGTTGCTCACATCTTCACGAAGTCCTTGGGAGCTAAGAAGCTCTATAGATTTTGAGATATGCTTAGAGTTCATGAGCTGGAGTTAAGGTTGAGGGGGATTATTAAGATGTCAAGCTTAACATGAGAGTTGACACTCACGAGGCGCCTGCATGACCGTTCGACATTTGTATCACTAGAGGGTTTGGTAGCTGGCACCAACATTACATCACAAGAGATTCTACAGCTGGACTACACCGACTAGTCCACATCTACCCACTCCTCTTAGCATGTTCACATTATGGACCGCTTGTATATACTCTATTATGTGTGTTAGTCACTTTATCTTATTTGTAGACCTCTTTTGTTGTGTGAAGAAGAAGAAAAATTTTCAGCCTCTCACCTTGTGTGTTGTCTTCTAGGGTTTGTGTCTATGTATGTGTGTGTGTGCTTGCAAGAGCTCAAGCTCTCTTCTCCCTTGCATCTTCTTAGGAATGGAATTACCCAAGGACTCAGTGAGTCACTACCATCAAGGACACTCACATACGGCCTCGGTGACTCATACAAAAATAGGACCATACAGGTTTTCACAATTATGGGCAAATACGATAGAACAACTGATCCTGTTCAATTCATACAAATGTTTGAAGAGCGATGCGAGGCCTTTGGAAATCCCAACCGCCCCACCAAGGTACATGCGTTAAACCTATACTTAGAGGGAAAAGCTAGTCGATGGTTCATCACATTGATGCCAGTGACCGATAAAGACTAACTTTAGAACCTTGAAAATAGCCTTTATCCATGGCTTTTCAAAACAAGGTGATTAGATGCTAGTTAAGATGAGATTAGTGCATAATTAACTAATAGCTTAATGTAGGCATGGATAAAGAACTCTATTCAATTGAGCGTAAACCAAACGAAACCATTAGAGATTTTATCCTTCGGATAAAACTCTTAAAACTCACGATGTGAGTCATGGGAGAAATTAAATGATTCTCAATTGAAGAGATGTTTCATGATGGACTTAAAGAATAACAGCTTACACAACTTGATCATTGTATCCAACCCGAAAACATTCAATCAATGTTGTAAAGAAGTAATAGGATAAGATGACAACATGATGGAAGATGATCACGATATGAGGTGTTCCTCATCTAAACCAAGTGAAGAAATGACTAAAGAACGATCGATCACGGAATTGTCATTCCCCGAATTCTGTGCAGCCTTGCTTAAAAGCTTTCAATCATTATCTCTAAGAGAGGATGAAATCCTTCAAAGCTAAATGTCCTTAATGTCTCTACAAGTGAGGAGCGAAATGCCTTGTGTTAACTGCAATCACTTATGACCATCCCAATCCTCCCCAATGTGCATACAAGACACATGTCTTTGTGTACTGCATATATTGTAAATCCTTTAGTCATGATACTACAAACTGTCCCAATTCATCAACAATTGACTCAAAACCCCCATCTCTCATGCACCAAACAAAAACAGTCCAAAGGGTAGAAACTGCTCAGGAAGCAGTTAATCAAACACTTCAATGTTTCTATTATCGTGGACCTCACAACATGGCAAACTGCACAGTTTGGAATACTTCCATACCCATAGTCACTAACACTTTGCAACCCATGTGTAAACGATGTGGCATTGATCACATGTTCCAACATTGCCTAAGGCGAGTTGCTTCAATACAACTTGTCTCAAACCCAACTCTTAAAATCTTAAGTGTACACAACGGGTGATTTTCCACGGTATCCTTGAATGTGCTAACACGCTTACAAGCTAAAGCACAAGAGATAGTAAAAAAGAATGCAAAAGATAACATTTCAAAATGGGTAGAAGAACATGCCTTGAAGCAAAAAATAAAACCTTCCAATCCCAAGAAAAACAAGGGACAACAAACTATCAAAACTAAGTTTGAATTAAAGGATAGGGAAAAGGAGCCTGTAGAGGACATAAACCCAAAAGAGCCAAAAGATACATATGATGCAGAAGCATTCACCTTAAAAGCCACCACACAAACCACAAGATCCATACAGGTGACACAGGATACAAAAGCCCAAAACAAAATTCGATCTCGTCGCATGGGTAAACATAATGAAAACCTAATAATCTAAAGAAAGTCAGAAGATGAAACGTGTTCTAGTACGTCGCTAAGTGAGGATAAAACAAATTATGATTTGTTACTCAGTACACTTAATAGACCAATCAAGAAACTAGAACCCACCCATGGTGTAGCTAGCATAGCATTAGCACTTGCACCTTTAAGGGCTCAACATGAGTTATACCAAGACATAAAGAGCTGCATAAAACAAGACTATGAGGATTCGCAAGTTTTCAAACAAACCTCATTTAGAATTGTCAGAGGACCGAGTATGCCATTGTACACATTGGGTACTCTTAAAAAAGCTGAGATCCAAAAAGAGGACGAAAGTGAATGGGAATATGAAACAAAAATAGGATTTGAAGCTAAAACACAAACTAAAATATCCATGGTTCCTCTTGAAGATTCTATCATGGTATGGTTAGATTTCCCTACAGGCAATGATGTTAAGGGCAAAAGTGCGTTGATTAGCCCTCAAGGAGCTAGTCATAACATCATGACAATAGACACTTGGGTGTCAATGGGACAACCTAAACTCATCCCTACAGACAATGGTCTTGCAAGGGGAGCCAATGGACAAAACATTAAAGTTCCCAGTTACTTTAGCTATGCTACTCAAACAATCAGTGGAGATGTGGAATTTATATTCCACGTTACCCTAGATTCCCTTGAGTATGATGTCATCCTTGGTGGAACTTGGATACGTGACTCGTTGTATTCAATTGATGAATCCATGCAAGCAGTCACCTTGAACACTCCTGCAGGTGTTGTACAATTACTATCGGGAGGAAGAGACCTTGAAGGAGCTGGAACTTCCAACATATCTTACTAAAAAGATCCCTAGGATTCTGGTTGGATTGGAACTTTCCAATAAAATCACCACTATTTAAACTCTATAGCATTATTCTAGAATGGGCAGTTCTACAATGGGCAGAAGAGATTGCCCATTATTTGGCTAACGATTTTCCTTAAGAGAAATCCCTCAATCAAGATAGAGCACAGTGCCTTATCAAAAAGGCAGTCGCCCCTACCAGTTGATTGCGCAGAAATAGTACAAGTTAGGCCAAGATGGGATCCTCAAGAATTTGAATATGTTGATGTCCTTGAGCAAGCCCACTTTGATGTGACCCTAGCAGATCTTTCTTGGCACCACCATAAAAAAATTTCTATATTAGCAGGCTTATGGGGCCTACTTTGTTCAAAGATGATGCAACTGAATTTGTAAAAGGTTGTGATGAATGTCAGTATTGATTCACTAGGGTTCTCATAGCCATGACAAAATGTCCTTGTACCCGGTAGTGTCTGTAGAACCATTTGCAAAATGGGGCATTGACTTTGTTAGACTGATTAGTCCAACAGCTCAAGGAACTCAAGCATGAACTATCGCTACTACTATGGACTACAAATGAATTGAGGGCTTGTACTACCATGAAGGCTAATGCCAAGGCAACAACCAAATTTCTTTACAAAAATATAATTACTAGAGTTGGGTGTCCCCTTGAACTAGTAAGCGATAGAGGGACTCACTTTATCAATGATGTAATCAAGTTTCTATTGAGTGAATTCATGGTAATGCACTACAAATCCTCACCCTAATACCCCCAAGCTAATGGCCAAGCAAGATTATCTATGCTACCAAGACTATGGAAGCCTCACACAATGATTGGGAACATAAGTTATTGGCTACTCTTTGGACTTATAAAATGGCTTATAAGGTAGCCATCCACCCAATACCTTTTAATTTGACATACGAAACAAATACCGTCATCATGCCCATGGAATTCTTAATGCTAAGCTTAATAATTCTCGTCAAAACGAAAGGTTGATAGGAATATCCTGACCAGCCGATTGTTTGAACTTGAATGCTTATTTAGAAGTCGCTAGACTTCCCCCACCATGAAAACGATAATCGAAAAGCTGAGACAGGAGGAGTGGTTTGATGAAAAGCTCAAAGATAAATATCTAAAGTTAAGGACATGGTTCTTGTGTACATCACAAAAAACCAAAAGCATAAGCTAAAGTATAAAGTGATGGGACCATTCCTTGTGTGTAAACTCACTCCACAAGGATCCGCATGCATCGAAACACTTGATGGTGTGGAAATGAAAGGATTCTTTAATGGTAGTAGCAAACTTAAATACTATTATGGCCCATTAATTATAAATGCCACAAGCCATTCATCATAAAAGAAAGAGGAGAAAATAAAAGAAGCTACACTAAAACAAGAGGCCCAACGAGAAGCTAAGGCTAGACAAGAGAAGTTATGCAATGGCCCAAGTCGTCAACTTAGAAGAGGAGGACTGGGAGGTGAAGCTCGCCAAACTCTAGCAGGTCATGACCATAAAAAATGGCCTAGAACACAAGCTCGTGCTCATCAACACAAATCCTAGCCATAACCTAATCTCCCATGCAACTTGTTGGTGTGCGCTGCAAACAACTCGTTTGTTGACATCCAAAAAAGCGAGAGTTGAAGGAGCAAACACGTCTAAAACCTCATGTATAGGTTTGTTCACTGCTTTGACAGGAAATAACATCTTAGAAGGGAATTTCTATGTTATGCCTGAAAAAAGGTACCATGAGTGAAGAAGCACTTTTGATAGATGAGGATGGATGAGGCACAATTGATGCCAAATAGGCTAGGACTCACAAACTGCTACCTTGCAACTAGCCATTGGACAGTAGGTAACTATCCTAACAATAGATGAGGAGCCCATTTGTTGTCAAACTTCAACACCAAAAAACCATTCTCCCATCAAAAAAGAAGTGCTCCAACCCATCAAACATCCAAAGGTACCCCACACTCCATCCAAACGACATAAAAAGAGGCCTATTCTATACTTAACCATAGGGGTAAGGGAACATGCTCTATTAAAAGCCTCGACTAAGTAAGATCAACCTTCGCCCATGAATAGGCCCTGGACACAAGTGGCTCTCCAAAAACTAACCCAACTAACACCAGTACTACTAACATTTCTAACCTTGCAGAATCAGGATCATTGGTGTGCCACCCACCATCAGTTCCCAGCAACATCAATTTTTCCATGATAAGGGAAAAAATACTAGGTACCAAAAGTAATGCTCCAAGCATAAGGTTACTGTGAAGGGTAAAGCAAAATGTGGGTACCCAAGAGGAAGGTCCAGAAAAATTCATGCCACCAACTACGTAGCAAAACATTGAACCCCAACTCCAAACCAAAAACATGGTTAGTCAAAATGGAGTTGTTAAAATCCTAAGGGTCATACTCTAGACAAAAACAACTCTTGCTACCCAAAGCAATGCAGTCAAAACCGCAATTAAAACGAACCTATCAAAAAAGACAAACTCGATAAAAATGTGCTACCCAAAGATGGTGGGTACCTGCTGCTAAAACTCTTCTCGTGGCCCAAGGGTATTATGAAGGTAATAGAAACATTTGGGTCCCTAAAGTCACACCATTGTTTCTCCTACCTCTTCCATTAAAAAAGAACCAAGGAGATATGGCAATGGCAACCCAAGGCTACCAACACCATGAAAACCCCATGTGTAACCCTAGCATCTCCAAACACACCATGAATATGAGATTCCTTCCACCTCAAACTCAGAACCTTATGATGCAATTGAAGGCCCTGAACCACCGATTTCCCTGCCACAATCGGCATCCCTCTCAAGCCTCGCTAAGAGGGCCAAAAAAGGCACCTCACCAATAAGAAAAACTCATAAAAAATGTCAAATAAAGCAAAAAAGAGAGTCAAGGAAAGCATTTGAGATGGGGCAAAGAAGAAAGTAGAAATAAAAGAAAGCAGAGGGATGGAGACTTGTGAAAGAGAGTCCGCAAGGAAGCCAATACTATTTATGTAAAATGGTTCTCTAATCAGTGGCTTCTAGGTATGTCTCAGGATGGGGCGGAGCATGTGGGTGAAAACCTGGTTCATGGTACAACCCATCACCCTAATTACTAGTGATCAAAACACCACTAACTAAGGCACTCCATCATTCTTTTAAAAAAAAACTGTACAAGATTAGCATGCACGTTCTCATATATGCATGCACGTTTTGTACATTCTCATCTATGCATGCACGTTTCCACAATCACATCTGTGTACGCATGTTCTCATCTATGTACGCACGTTTTCATGTTCACATCTCAGCATGCACGTTCAAAGCTACGAATGTACGTACATCGTTCTGCGTATACACGTTCCCAAGAATGATCTCCGGACATACAAACCAACCTACATACGTATGTTCTTCCTAGGTAAAAACTATATAAACATGGGGGGCTCTCATTTTCCACTATTCACTCTCTAGCTAGCACCTCCTAGTCCTTTGTCGCCTACACTGTAATCATGGTGACTATTGTAGCAGGGCATCAGAGACCTCCTTGAATATAGTCCTGCTCACACCCACTACAAAGAGGAACGCCACCAAGGTAGCCAAGCTCTTAGAGTACCAAGTCACTGAATTCTCCCCACTAGGAGTGGAGCTACTTTGGGAAGTTGGAGGCCACATGATCCACAATAGAATCGAGTCCAAGAAGAAGGTGGAGCACAAGCTCACCTATCACCACAGAAGTGCTACTAGGTTGCCAAGAGACCAGAAGTCATGGAACACCTGGAAACACTCAAACTTGGGGGGGCTAGCCACTCTTCAAACTTGGGGACCAGACCTTGCCACCTACATTAGATTCATTTCCTCTTATGACACCCAACCAGGTTGCCAAGAGACCAGAAGTCATGGAACACCTGGAAACACTCAAACTTGGGGGGGCTAGCCACTCTTCAAACTTGGGGACCAGACCTTGCCACCTATTAGATTCATTTCCTCTTATGACACCCAACCAAGTACTAGCACAATCTACGATTCTACACTTAACTTTGGCCCTCAGTGTGGATATACTATCTGAAAAGCCTTACACCTAGCCCAAGCTACAAAGTGCTACTAGAAATTGAGCGAAGCATAAGACATGGTGAAGGACATCATCAAAAGCCGAGTCGACAAGGACGAGGTCAAATGGGAGGAGATTTCTCGACCTAACTTGCTTACCCTAGCCCAAGTCCTCATCACCATGCTGACCAACAGTTAGGTACATCAGGTGTAACCTCTCCCTTCTTGCAGAAGATAGCAAAAACTTTCCATGGTGGGTGAATGCATTGCCCCGACCACAGAGCACGCCATTCTCAAAAAGGGGTTGGTCAGTGAACTAGCCAACCATTTCCATCACAGCATATGCATGAACCTAGACTACAAGTTTGGAGTGGCCATGATCCTCACACAAAGGTCCTGTATTATGTTGCAGGATGGGAAGATCTCCCCGATCGCCCCACCAGGATTTGGCCACCACCCTGAGCAAGCCTCTTCAAAAACAGGAAATCCCCCATTGCACCCTTCCCTAAAGACTCTCCTAAGCCTAAGAAGCAAAGGCTAGATCAAGAGACACTTGCAACAATAGAAGCCTATGTAGAATTTTTAGAAACAAACCTAATGGACACACCCACAAGGCATGCAATAGCAACACCAGTAGGCAGCCACTAGCACAAATGGCCCTGCCATAGGATCGAGAAGAGCTAGCAAAGTTTGATGCTACCCCCCACATATCATTCCCTAGGGCTGAGGTAGTTCAAGGAAGTGCTAGGCATGCATTTCATTTTGCGGGTAGTAGATTCTCCTAGTACACACGAAGCCCATAATATTATTGAAACCCCTACACAGGATAATGTTGCACATCTATTCACAAAGGCTTTATCTCGAGAAAAGTTTGAAGCTTTCCGCATAGCTTTGGGCTTACTCTCATACAAAGAGTGATCTGCTACCTTGTACAGGTTCACACTTCCACTACAAGGGGGATTTGTAGGCATATGCTCACTTATGGTAGTGCTATGTGTGAACAAGGCTTAACCAAGGGCATTTTTTTCCATGTGGTTTTTTTCCTTGGATATCAAGTGTGAAAGGACACTCTACATATAATATTTTGTACTTCTATATTATATGGATGTGGCACACATGCAAGGGTTGACTTGCATTTTGTGGCTAGCACACTTTTGGCTCTCTCTCTCTCTCTCTCTCGAAAAAAAA
Organism: Cibotium barometz; assembly: GCF_041138505.1. Taxonomy (NCBI): domain Eukaryota; kingdom Viridiplantae; phylum Streptophyta; class Polypodiopsida; order Cyatheales; family Cibotiaceae; genus Cibotium; species Cibotium barometz. The sequence goes on from NC_141053.1 coordinate 51,429,101, forward strand.
AAAAAAAAATACCGCACCAATCCTCGTATCACCTACGGATATACATGAAACTAAGGGCATGGCAACACTCACATGGTAGTGGGATAGTGTCAAGAACATGTGCCATGATGAAAAAGGATGGGTGTGGTGCTAGTCAAGGCACAAATACACGTAAAATGATAGGGCACCTGGGTAAAAGCTTTGCTTTTTTAGAGTTTAAAATTATTTTTTATTTTTTTTGGAAAAGAAAAGGGAGATTAAAAGAGGGGGTGGGTAGAGAATGGTTAGTTTGGGGGATTTTTTAATTTTTTGTAGAGGGAGGAAAGGTTAATTTGGATGGAAAATGGGGGTTAGTTAGAAATCAAAAAGGTTAGTTTAGTTAGAGCGATTACATTAAGAAAAGGAAGGTTTAAATTTTTGAATTGTTAGGGAGAACGGGGGTTAGTGGATTTTAAAGGGGGATGATGGGCATGTAAGAAGGATAAGGATAGGGATTAAACGGGGATGTAAGAGGATGATGGGTGGCAATTAAATGGGGGATGTTTGATGGGTGTGTAAGAAGGCCCCGCCACTATAGACCATGGGGTCTTAAAGATCCTTGTCAAGTGAGATCCACGGCCATCGTGCATTAAAGATTGTGCACACAAATCTTGACCATCCATCTTTAAAGTAAATTCAGCCCAGCAATCTCGACTAAGTAAACTATGTAGCACCAAAAAATAGCGTGGGGATAATGGCTTGAAACCTCATGGTTCCATGCTTGAAGGTATAGTGTAGTGGTAACATGTTTCCAATGGTGACCCAAGGTCCCGACTTCAAATCCTCTTTTGCACAGAACATCTTGCTCCAAATTTTTCTAAGTCCCAAACCCAAATTCACCCTCACCCCATGATGTAAACTATGATTTGCCTGGTAAACTAGGAAATAAACTATGTTCGTTTAGTAAACTAAAAAATAAACTATGATCGCTTAGTAACTTACAAAATAAACTAAGATGCAATTTTTCATGTTTACTTTGTAGTTTACTCAGCGTAGTTTACTGGGCCAAGTTTACTTCATCCGATGACCCAAAGCAGGCGTTGCGATGTAGACCAATGTCATCCATTGGTGTCACCTCACAAGGGTCTTTCAAATTCGGTGATAAATAGTGCTGAGGGTAAGAAAGGGGGGATGAGTGTGGGTTAAAGAAGGGGGACAGGTCGTGTGTGGGAAGCACTCGCAACATTCTTCCACAACTCTTGCTTGCTCATTGTTGGCGTTATGTCTCTTTTGCAATGTGTTGGCTCCTTTGATGCAGCGTTCTTCCACAGCTCACACAACCTCCCGCTTGCTCGTTTAGCGTTATGTCGCTCTTGCAATATGTTGCCTCCTTTGCTGCAAAGCCACCTCAGAGATTGCTACTTTGGCCAGTTCATTGGCATTTATGCAACACCTTTCCACTTTTCTTCACTATTACTTTGCTTGTTCATGCGACAGGGTCACCTTGCGTGTGCTTCGCCTATGGTCCGCGAATGAGACCTTAAACGTTCGACCGGCCACGTTAAAAATAATAATACTAAGGCTCTTCAGTGTATATTTCTTGGCTACCGACCTGATTTACCAAGCCTATTTATGTTCAAGCCAACGCTGAACGGACTCTAGTAACCAATCATCACGTGAGAATTGCATGCTGCATTTTTTTTCTCATCCGGTGCTTCTCCGTTCTGGCTTTTGATGAAGGGTTGCGTTTTGTGCTAATGAAGGGCTGCGCTTTATGTTGTGTTTCTGAGCTTGCTACATTTCTTCAATTCCTAGCTGCGTGTCCAGGTTGCATTTCGCGGCTTCTTCGCTCACTCAGGTATGGTTTTTTTGCGTTTTAAAAGTACTTGTGGCGTTTGTTTCCATTCCTTTGTTTGCATGTGTTAAAGGTTGTGTTCGAAGCGTGTGGCATGCGTTTGCTGCGTTGACGTTATGTTTGCTGCTTGTGTTAGGATGCATGCGACAACAACCTCCTCCATTTGAGGGTGATTGTGAGCCATGTCTCCTCTAGCCTCCACTCCAACACATAGACAACGAACCATAGTCCCTCCCTCCTATGTTAGGTGGGTGGAAAGTGGAGCCTCTTGGTCATAGAGTAGCCATGTCTACTTAGAGGCTCGTTGTTTTGTGCAGGTGAAAGATGAATTGGACCGACTATTTCATCAGTCGATCACATGTGCGAGATGCTCGGACCACAGTGGTCCGGTCGTATCCTGTTTTGGTAGGAAGGAGGTCACTGATTGCGAGATGCCTCTCTGTCAGGCTAATTACTTTTTGGCCGGACTGAGGCCACCAGCCGGGACATGTGCGTTGCCTATCGGACACACCACATGTGTGAGTCCTTCTGAGGTGTTGACCTAGGTTTTTTAAGCTTGTCGTGCACCAGAGCCAGGAGTATGCTATGGTGCATCCGCCTTTGCCTCTGCTACTTGCACTATGTCGCCTATTCTCTGTTGTATAACATACTGCAGCGCTACTTGTTGCTTGCTAAGTGATCCGCCACATCAGCGTTGTTTCACTTGCTGCTGCCTGCTGAGCGCTTGTGTGCTTTCCTTGATTGGCCAGCCGCCACTGCCTTGCTTGGCTTGCCCCCACCACGACAACCCACCACCACCCTCTCTTATTGCAGCTCCCTTTTCTTCTTGATGCGCCTCCTTCCCAGCGAGGCTGCTATGCCGCCTGCTGCACGTCCATGATAGGTGGCACTGCTGTGTCTTCACTTGTCTTGCCTAGCCCGCCACCACATCTACCTCCCACTTGCTGCGCTATAGAGCTCCTACACGCCGGCCATAGCCACCTCCTTCTACTTAGCTGCCTGCTTCCCTCCCACTCTACAGCTATCTCACAACCTCCTCTTTCTTAGCTCCACCACCACTTAGAGCTCGCCACGATACCCCTCCTTCTCTTTCTGTGCTACAGTCACGCCTGCGGCGCCTCGTTTCTTCATTGCTCTGTTGAGCCACGATGCACTGCCACATGATGGCCACTCGCCTCCTTGCTCAGAACCTCTCCACGACCTGTGGCTTGTTGTAGTGCTCCCGAAGCGCATCGTCCCCTTCTATTGCAGAATTTTGACAGGCACCCTTGGCTCTGACACAGCCATCGCCTTGCTACTGATGCTACACCCTCTCACAACTTTGCTGTTGAGCTGCTACACACGTCACCTCCACCATTCCCCTATCTTTGCTAATATTGTGCAGACACAAACGCCCTACTTGATCTAGTGCAGCCTGCTACTGCTTGTTGCTCAGCTGCGCCACACGATACGCTTCTTGCTTGAGCGCTGCCCCTCGTGGCTCGTGTATGGTAGCGCTTGGCTGAGAGCCGCGTTGTTTCTCTTCAAATGAAAGAGCCACTGGTTCTTGGACTGGAGAGATAGAGTTTGAATCCTCTTTGGTGTTTAATAATTTTTCTAAATTTTTCTTGCTATCGTTAGCATCATTAGAATAAGGGTAAAGCATCAAAAAAGGCACACATAGAAGGTATTCAAATGCTTGGCGCCCCACTGTTATCATCATTTACAATACTTTACATCATTCAATTTTTGCATGACCGCCTTATAAACCTTTACAATGTTGTTATAATTTAGCCAAATTGAATTTGATGCCATTCTTTGTGATTGCCTCCACTTGTTTGTTGATGTCTTAATTCCAAAGTAGATTAGCTTGTACCACTCCAAGAGTAGTTGATGGAGTTTTGTTTGTGGATGTCATTGCTTCCTTGTAAAGTAGCCTCTTCTTAATGTTGCCTCCTTGTGAACTAGTCCCAACAACGGATCTATTGTCAAGCCACCAATGAGGTGCTCTCTAATTCATGCCTTTGTGAATCGATGGAATACCTATGGGAGGCCACCCAAGAGCTCCTCTCACCCAAACCCTTGAGCAAATGAATAAAGAATGAACAAATCTTCGTGTGTAGCCCACTAATCGAATGGGAATGAGAAGAAGAGCGGAAGAGGGTAATAAGAGGGAAATGAACCTAATTTAAAAGGAATGGGAAAAGCAACACGCATGCATGACACACTGACACGATCGTTACACATTCTCACTCTATACACACCTCACTCACAAGCCTAAGCTCATGCAAAGTGACAAGCACATCCCAATGAGAAGATGGTAACTCACACAAGCTCTCAACAGGAAGCTTCTCACACATGGGGAGTGCTCTAGAGTGAGGAAGCCATGCCCAAAGCAAACACATCCTAAGCTCACTTCTTAAGAGAACTAGGAGCTCACTAATCTAAGAAAGAACAAAAAGATGGATTCCACAATTGGGGCTAGAGGGGAATGGGATCTCCCTCGCCCATGCTTTTTATATATAGTAAAAGTGGGGCAGTCCCATATGCCACATGGCGAGCATAGGTAAGTCCACCAAAATACATCACAAAGAAGAGTGCAATACATCTCCCTCATGCGCAAATGAGATATACAAGAGATATACAAGGCATGCATATGTGCATATGCCCAAAGTAAGGTGTGGTGTGGATGTGTGTGTAAAATAGGGGTTAACAACCACCCTCACCATGCTCTTCCCAAACACAATCTCCTTCATTGAGTCCTCCCTCCACCATCTTCTATTTTCCTCACCATGTCCTATGCCTAAACCTACAGTCTTGGTTCTAGGTCATTAACTTTTTTGACCATCTGGACAAGAGCAACTACATCGAGCTCTTTGTTCCTGCTAAGCTCTACCCATACCAGGGCCACATGCATAGATATCATCTCAGCAAAAAACTTCAATGAATGCACAAACATGGCTGGCATGGCATGGATGGGTCCTATCGCCATCTCACCATAGAGGTTAGCACTATCTACATGCCCATTGGCATCCTTGTCCTGTATCATGGAATTTATAGGTAGCTCTGCTGCAACTTATGAGCACCAACAAATGCCACCTTTTTTACATTGTGCATGTGGCCTACCTTGAGTATATCTCAGATAACAAATATAGGGAGGTGCATGCCTTTTATCGATCAGTGCTCATTGTTGTGAAGGAAGAGAAAGAATAAACAACCGACCCAGCCAAGAACAAGGATGATGATGTTGCATCCGGTAGAGCAAGGACATCTCAAAAGAAGACCCCCAAGCAGGATCAACTCACTGCTGGTTGCCCAAGTCAAGCCTCTCACGGCCTTTCATCATCCAATCTCTCACGGCCTTTCATCATCCAATCTCTCTTGAGTTCCACATGTCTTAGATTCTTTCTCCAACGGTAAGGGTAAGGAACATGTGTCAACCTCCCTTTCCCTAGATCAACCCTCAATATCCGCTCCCACTCTTGTTGCCTTCACCTCAGGGTGGTTGCAAGATCAAGGTGCCCAATTTTGTCCACTCAGGCACCCTGTAAACATTAAAAAAACAGGCATTTGTTTGCCTTTAATGGCTAATCTCTCCTAGATAACGAAGGCATTTCCTTTTCAAGCTACCCCACCACCACTGACCTCTTTAGGGGACGTCCTCAATGGACTCACAAGGCTTCAACTTTACAAGCCGATCACCCCTCTCTCCCATCACAGGTCTTAGAATAAGGTGAGATCCCAAAACCCCCTATCAAAGAGCAGGACTAGATGCACCCCCCTCTTATTGAAATCACTTTGAATGTGGAATGAGGGACGTAAAGCATTGATGGATCAATCCTGATGGATTGGACAGACGAACTCCCAGAAATGGTCAAAAAGCATGTGGAAGGATGATACAAACTAAGACCAAAACATGAGGAACTCCTTTCTAAAAAGTAACAAGAATACCCTAACCTGAGAGAGAAGATCTCAATGTTAAGTGAAGCATAGGACTCAGTACTACAAGCCCAGCTAGAAATAGGAGGACCAACAAGATCTATCATGATGTTTCCACAAAAGATTCTACACCAAGACCTCTTGAGCTAATCCTAGAAGAATTTCATGAAGGTAGTATCTCGAGCGGGGAATCACAAAAAGACCAACAATCAAAGGACCACTCAGGACAACAAAAAGAAAACTTGGAAGTACTATATACCAAAGCTGAAACCTATAACAAGCCTTTAGAGCTTGAAGATGCACAAAATCTGAGAGCACTATGAGACCATATCCTTAAGGGATAGGAGATTCATGAGAGGCAGCTTGCGCTCGGAGATTAGGGGCCTATATGCCAAAAGCTATACCTAACACAGTGAAGCCCAAGCCAAAACTAAGGAGAAAACCGCAAAAGAAATAGAAAAACAACTAAGAGCATAATAATTCTTGATGTCTCTGCTTCACCAACAATACCCAAGGGTAAAATTCAACAAGTATGGGTACCAAAAGTCTTAATTATTCTAACTCTTATAGCCCATACTTCTCCGAAAGCCAAGGTCAAGCAACCAAAATAAGTGTAGACCCTTGAACGCTAGTATACCGAACCTGCAACAACGGACAGCATATGCCAAGCTCGTATGGATCGCAAAGAGAGAAAGAAACACTAAACAAAAAAATGATCCAGCCGCCCAAGGATGGATAATCGCAAAACCCTCCCTCAAGGCCCAAGGATATTATCAACATAGGGTGTTCATCAACAGCAAAGCACGAGAGATAGAGTACTTTGAGAATCATCATCATTCTCACAGTTAATAAACAAACAAGCCGAGCCAAAACAAAAAATGGTACCCAAAAGGATTAAAACATGCAAGGCAAAGGTAGAGGAACTATTGACCGAGGAAGAGAGGGAACAACTCCAAAGACAAGTTGAGGACCTCCCCACAGAATGGTCCAAAGTCCTTGAAGTCTTCAATCCTTACACAAGTAGAAACCTTGTTTGTAAAGAACCACAAGATAAATGAAGTTTTTGTAGCATAAAGCATAAAGAAAAGACCAAAGGACTACTACTAAGTTGTAAGGTCGTCGAAATCCAAAACAACGTGCCAAGGGCATAAGAGTCAAGAGTTGGGTTACAAAGGTTCAAAATGTGCCCAAGTGTAGCACCATGCACAATATGTTATTCACAAGGTCTTCTATTGTTGAGTCACCTTTGCTAGAGAGACAAGCATGGCTGTCAAGTCAAGCTACCTATTTCGGATGCAGTATAGGCATAATGGCCAAGTCCAAGTCAAGGTGGAGTGAGTAAGTCCCACTCACACATAATTACACAAACTACACTTAAAGTAAAACCTTGACTCTGAGAGTCTCTCCGGTACATTCTTGATAGGGGTGCAATAGCAAGAGGACGAAAGGGAAAACCTTTCTCCGCTTGGCCCAGTGTAACAACCCATCGCTTTTGCTGAAGTCCATGGTAAAATCCTCTCTTTCACTATATGAAATCTCCACATAAGTGACCCTTCATAGTGGCCTCCTCCTTCCACTCCCTTGCACCAACCAACTCATTGGTACTCTTTTGGCCCTTCTCCTAAGACCGGCTCTCTCCAACCTTTACGATCATCTCCCTACTTTTTGCATAGCTGGTCATAGCCCACAAGTTGTCAACTCCCCTATATTGATTGCAAAATCAACACTTAAGCAGTGCTCAAAAAAATGTTTTTTTTTCAACCCTTAAAAATTAAAGGTAATGCTAAACATAACCGGAATTTAGACATAAAAACCATATGTAAATTTCATCCTTAAAATTAAAGACAATGTTGAATTCCAACTGAAATTTTTAAATTTCAGCCGAAAAAATTACACTACAAACGGGGTTACGTGAGCACTGCTACGCTTAAGCAACCTTGTTGAAAAATTAAGAGAAAAACACGTTAGATAAAGAGACAATTTACGTGGTTTTTGCAGCTTTGTTTTCCTTTTTTCTAAAGACTTGAACCATTAGATTCAAGCCACGTGGCTCACTGTGAGTCCTTGCTTTTTATCGCCCGATTTTTAAGTAATTTTAATTATTTGAAAAGGATGACTGCATCGGATGTTCTGTGTAGCAGATGAAGACCATTGCAGCAACCGGTTATAAAATTAAAGGTAATGCTTAACCTAACCATAAAAACCTCTAAAAACCATATGTAGATTTCATCCTTAAAATTAAAGACGATGCCGAATTCCAATCGAAATTTTTAAATTTTAGCCGAGAAAATTACACTACAAACGGGGTTATGTGAGCAACCTTGCTGAAAAATTAAGAGAAAAACACTTTAGATAAAGAGACAATTTAAGTGGTTTTTGCCGCTTTGTTTTCCTTTTTTTTAAAGACTTGAGCCATTAGATTAAGCCACGTGGCTCACTGTGAGTCCTTGCTTTCTATCGCCCGGTTTTTAAGTAATTTTAGTTATTCGAAAAGATGACTGGACTGAATCGGATGTTCTGTGTAGCAGAGGAAGACCATTGGAGCAACCGCAGACAGATAAGTAAGAGCTTTACATTACGATTTGGGTTCTACTTTCTGAACGTGGCGATGTTGTTTTTCTTGGTAAAGAAAAATAGCAACCATCAGGCTGAGGCACAAGGAAGGGAGTGGGATTTTTTGATGGAGACCAAGCATGTGTGTTGCTTCGAGTGAGGCCGCCAGTAAGGAAAACTAGGCCAAGTTGCGTCATGCTTGATTATGATGATGCAATGGTTTGAAATAGGTTCTGGTCAGTTCGGGAGCACATGTCAATTCTGCAGAGGCGGTAATATTGGCACCGGGCGGAGCCACATGTAAGGTTGCCTCCTGTTGGCTCCACATTTCATAGGTCGCCCATGACGTTAAGGCTCAATACACATACAGGAGCTTGAACGCCCAAGATTCCCCATCGAAGATGCATGGTTAATCATGGTGGTTTAGCTCACGAGCGCGCCCTTTACTTGTAACCAGCCTTAAATATCTGTCTTGCTAACCAGAATTCTGCTGCCCAGTGCCAAGTCAGGGGTGGATTAACATCTAATTGGGCATGGATTAACATGTGCCATTAGCACATCAAGGTTACCATAACCAGATTGCCAAGTCCCTCTTTAAAGAGGCTGGCAGTACGCTTCATATGCTCTACATTCTTGTTGGGCATGTGCCTATGACATCTGTAAGAACCTAGTTCCCCAGTCCATGTTTGAGGAGGTTGGTGCCAGATGGCTCTGCAGTTGGTATAATCTACAAGGTGGCTGGCCATGTGCCTATGACACTTGAAGTTCATTGAGGACTGGGATTTCAACCTTGGGGGCAAGGGGTGACACACTTGCACTTACAAGTTGAACCCAAGACCTTTTGGTCAAGAGTTCAATCAAGTACCAACTTGACGACATGCCACAAACTACTCACACCTAAGATCAAACTCCCAAAGAAAGCACATCAGATTGCTTATTAGCTCCCCCCTAGCAGCTATTGCTCAGCCTCCTTAGGCTAGAACTGGTCACACAACATTGCCAGCCCATGCAGCAACAAGTGGGGAGCTGGATGGGCAAAGTTGTCCATCAATACTTGACGTTCAGCCTGGATGACGGGCACGGAACTGTTGTGTAAACTGCGTCAGCTGGGGGCAAAACATGCTGTTTGGACAAGTATAAGGGACCCCTCATTGAAGCCTTTTACAGCTCACATACCCCCTCAAAAAATGTTGACCCTAGAAGATGCATGTGCTTCTTTGGATCAAAGACTTGAGTTGCCTTCAATAGAGACCTTCATCAGTGTCTTGCAGGAGTGTAGAAACACAAGCAATCTTGCATATGCAAGGAAAGTACATGTGCACGCGTGTGATAAGGGGCTGGAAGCTCAATCAGAGCTTGGAAACTATCTTGTGCCCATGTTTGTGAAGTGTGGAAGCATGTCGGATGCCCACCATGTGTTCAACAGGTTGAGTCATCAAAACGAGTTCTCTTGGACATCACTCATCCAAGGATATATTGAATGTGAAGAATTCCAGCTCTCCTTTGACTTGTTCCAGAAGATGCAAGAGCGAAGTGTGTATTCTAGCAACTACACATTTTTATACCTACTGAAAGCTTGTGCCAGGTTGAAATGCTTGGAGAAGGGGTGGGAAATACACAATGAAATCGTGAAGGAGAGTTACGAAAAAGATCTTTTTGTGGGAAACACTTTGGTGGATATGTATGGCAAATGTGGCTCTCTTGTAGAGGCACAAGAGGTGTTCAACCAGCTCTTACATCGAAACATTGTGACGTGGAATGCACTAATAACTAATTACACTGAACTTGGTTTTGGTGTGGAAGCTCTGAATTGTCTGGAACAAATGCAACTGGAGGGCATCTCTCCTAGCGAAGTTACCCTTTTTGGGGCCTTGAAAGCTTGTAGCATCGTAGGAGCGATAGGTAGAGGCCGAGAAATACATGCTGAGAGTGTGAAAGAAGGCTATGAGAGAGATCCTTTAGTTTGCAACACTTTGGTTGATTTGTATGCTAAATGTGGCTCGCTGGTAGAGGCACGGAAAGTGTTCGACAACCTGGCAGTCCAAGATGTGGTTTCTTGGACCGCATTAATAGCAGGGTATGTAGAACATGGGCATGGCAAGGAAGCGCTTAACTGTTTGGAACAGATGCGATGGAAGAACATGTCTCCGGATGCTTTTACGTATGCTTGTAGCTTGAGGGCTTGTGGCAGCATAGGAGCTGTGAACAAGGGCCAAGAAATACATAGTGAGATGGTCAAAGACGCATTTGAAAGGGATCCTTTTGTTTGCAGCTCTTTGGTGGATATGTATGGCAAACTCGGCTTGCTCTCTGAAGCATGGCATGTGTTGGACAAGTTGGAGATTCGGGACGTGGTCTCTTGGAACACACTAATAGGAGTGTATGCTGAGCAGGGGCTTTGTGAAGAAGCACTTAACTGCTTGGAGAAAATGCGGATCAAGGGCATTCCTTTGGATGCCATTACTTTTGTTTGTTGCTTGCAAGCTTGTAGCAGCTTAGGAGCAATTAACAGGGGCCAAGAATTACATGCTGAGATTCTTAAAAAAAGTTTTGAAAGAGATCTGTCAGTTGGAAACACTTTGGTAGACATGTATGCCAAATATGGCTCGCTTGCAGAAGCACAGAAAGTGCTTGATATGTTACCAGTACAAGACGTGGTCTCTTGGACTGCATTGATGGCAGGGTACGCCGAAGATGGGCGTAGCGATGAAGCCTTGAGCTGTTTCCAGCAGATGCTATTGAAGGGTGTGGCCCCGAATGCTTTCTCATTTAACACACTGATATCGGGCTATTCTGACCTAGGAGAAATCGAGAAGGCTTTCATGCTTTACAGACAAATGCAAGAGCAAGGTCTGATACCAAATGAAGTGACCTATGTGAGCATGTTCAAAGGGTATGGCAACACAGCAGCCTTAGAAATTGGGGAGAAAATCCACACCCAGTGTAGTGGTGCAGGTAGACACGAGATTACTGAAGTAAGTACAGCAACAGCACTTGTTGACATGTATGGTAAATGTGGAAGTATGGTTGATGCTCAGCAGGTGTTTGATGCAATGCCCACGAAGGACCATTCAACCTGGACTGCATTGATTACCGGGTACGCCCGCCAAGGAGAGAGTGAGCTTGTTTTTCAATTGTTTGGGAGGAGGAGGAAAGCAAGCATTCAGCCAGATGAGATCACATTTGTCAGCGTACTCTCTGTATGCACGCATGCTGGCCTTTTGGAGGAGGGACATCATTATTTTGAGGCTATGAGCATAGAATTTGGCATCACTTCAAGTATTGAGCACCTCAACTGCATGGTGGATGCCCTTAGTCGTGCAGGCCAGCTGCAAGAGGCGGTGGCTTTGTTGGAGAAGGTGACTACAAAGCCTGATTTTGTGATGTGGAGTACCATGTTGGGTGCCTGTCGTTGTTGGGGTAATGTAAAGCTGGGTAGGCAGGCCTTTGAATTTGCAGTGAGATTGAATGAGGAACATAGTGCAGCATACACTTTGATGTCCAACACATACATGTGGGAAGATGCATGTAAATGAGGGTGAACATACGAGCATGATATATCTAGCCACAATGGCTAGGAAGATGTATCGGATGCATTGCGCCCTTTGATGATGGAAGAACAGTGCAGGATCAAATGAGTTCCAATACACAGCCGTGCAGCACCTGGCTGGACATATATTAAAAGACTTAAAACGGCGAAGGCTTTATGCCATTAGCCTTGTTACATGGACTCCAAGAGAGAGACACGCGGCTAAAGCCTTTATCTAAATGTATCAGAAAAGAGATTACAATGTAATGGACTTTAAAAAGAGACCTAAGGCTTTATGACATTAGCCTTTTTACATGGGTTCAAAAAGATAGACACTTGCCTAAAGCCTTTAGCTACGTACATCAAAATGTATCAGAAAAGAGATTACAATGTAAAGGACTCAAAATGATGTTAACATTTATCGGTAACCACCACAAATGAACGGTAAAGTTGCTGCATGGTTGATCTTTTCACCTTGGCTTGTGCCCCTTGGTTTGGTTCTTTTTCTTCTTAGGTTTTTTGCTTAGATTCTTTGAGGGTCTTTTCTTAGGGATCTAAACTTTGGTCTTGCCTTCAAAATAGACTTGGGCAGAGGACATTTTTTGCATCTGCCATTGTTTGTTGCTATCGTGGTGTGAGGTCAGGGTGCACCTTAGGATGGGAAGACCTATTCTATAAAGAGGTGTTGAAGGTTGAGGCCTCGAGGTTGTGAATGGTGAAAAAGATGTTGGTTTTGACTTTGAAAGGCTAGCTCACTCTCATAACCATGTAAGCATTCCAATGTGACAATGGAGTGACGGACAATCTAGACACCCACATCTGATAAGTTGTATTTGTAACTCTTAAGCAAGACCAAAAAATACTTGTTTCAGCATAGTTTAAGGTAAGCTCTTGTTTTGAACACTATGCGTTGATCATGAAAAATTGTTTCCTCTTGGACCTAAAAATGAATCATTTGCACAATTTATCGCTAAAAATCATGAAACCTTACAATTCTCTACATCTAAACACATGGGCATCTAAAAAGAGGACAAACTTATGGATGTCATGACTACCAACGAGATTAGTTCCTTTCTTGTTGATCACATCTATTCACATTTCCAAATAAGCTATGCGTAGGCACCACCACTAACCGTCTCATCTTTCTTCGTAGGAAGCAAACATCAAATGCAAAATTTGTAATCAAGAACACAAGCACTCATTGTTTGCACCTTAGAAAAAAATTGGTTGTGAGTGTGTGGACCACAACGCTTCATAATATCCTCCCTAATGTATTACTTACAAGTTCTGATGGGAAAATTATAAAGCACATGTTGCAATGGTTCTAATAGGGTAAAATTGTAAAGAGTGGGTTAAGAGTATGTGTGAAGCTCATAACTCCCAATTCCTCTAGACACACACCACAAAAGCAACACTCATGCACTCACACATACATTCCCATCTCTTGTCCCCCATCAAATTTTTCTTTATGTTTGGTCACACTCACTTCGTTTAAGTGTTCACAACATAGAATACACCTAAGCTCTTTTAGAAAAGATGAGCGTGGCTCATTGGCATCAAACCCGGGCCCCCATAATGGGACCCAACTGTTCTACCACTAGACTACATGACGGGGATTGGTTGGGAGCTAATGGAGTAATCCACCTTCCCACTAACTAGAAAAGATGAGCGTGAATACCTCTTTAATATGCATACATATAGAGAGAGAGAGAGAGGCCCATGACCCCTTCAACATCTTTCTCAAGGTGAAAGCTGCTCAATCCAAAGTTCACTTCACAAAACTGCCCAACCAATCCCAAGAATTGACAGGGGCCATAGTTAAGGACTTGAAGGAAGACTCTAAGAACGAACCCACATGATCCATAGAATTGAATGTTTGACGTACATGCATAGCTGTTAAAACCCTAAGATCTCTCTAGATAATTGTTATGCATAAATCAGGCATAAACTCATCCACTCGACCACCCCCGAGCCCAAGGGATGCACACATGAATTATAATGAAGTACATCATACCTTGATGTCCCATACCATCAAGAGGTATAACTCCAATCCCCAGCAGCATGTAGCTACAGTGTGAAATGGTAGGTGAGTAGTTACAGTCCTCTGCACAATAGAACATAACATAACCTAGCCCAGCCTCCCTTGAGTGTGCCCCATGCCCCTATTATATAGAAGGGCCCTCAAGTGACTCTTGACTCTCCATTTCCCATGTGTGACCCTTGGATGCCTGACCCTAACCTTAACCCTTAAGGTTAGTCCTAGCCCATGTGTGACCCTAACCTTAACCCTTAAGGTTAGTGTTAACCTATGACGGACATTGAGACGTACTATGTTTTACGTCATGTAATTAATATTAAGTATTCTGAGTCATGGGCCGGGCTTGTCGGCACCATATGCAAACGATAAAGGGATTGGGTGATCGCCGATGAGAGGCGCACCTTGAATATCAGTAGGATATGGGTTAGGATCGGCCGGCCATGTATGGGCGTCCATGTGTGAACGGCCAAGTCACCTATAAGAGTCAAATATAACCCTAAAACCCTCATTCTCATGTGTTGAATACAAGAGTGCCCTTGCCTTATCTTCTTGGTTTCCTTCTCCTGCATGTGTCTGTGAGAGAGAGAGAGAGAGAGAGAGAGAGTGAGAGAGCGATCGAGCACTATGTAGCGGCACGGCGGCGACGGAGAGGTGGTAGAGCGGCGACGGCGGCTCCTTCTTCACTGCGACACGGGAATCCTTCAAGGCGGCGATTGAGCGGTGAGTGACACATCTTTGCATTCTGTTTGAGCTTGCTTTCCTGGTTGTATGCTTGCAGCCATTCGTGGCTCGCATACTGTGTTCAGTAAGTCCCCAGCCACGACTTGTGCGGCAAAAGCGCACATTTTTGGCGCTGCTGTCGGGGAGATGCCCTGCACCAAGCTCCAGTTTGCAGCTCGGGCTGCTGCATGAAGTGAAATCTACACTGTAGGAAAGGCGACTGTGTGTTTATTGTTGAGGTGTTTCCGTGTTTTGCAATCTGTTTCTGCAATTTGTCTTCTGCGTTCTGTTCTCTGGTTTGCTGCGTGCGAGGGGGAATTTCTGAATCTCCAGACCTGTGCTGTGTGCGAATTGCGCCGCGGCCAAGGCTGAACCCTAGAAAGAAACCCTAGAAAACTTATCCAAAAAAATTAATTTCGAAAAAAAATTTAAAAAATTATTTTTAAAGAAAAAAACCAAACGTGTGGAGAGGAAAGATTTTTTATTTGGAGAAAAAAATTTTGAAAAGAAAAACCCCTGACTAACCCCGACCCCGGCCTCGGATTTTTGACATATATATATAGGAGAGTGAGCCTCCATAACTTTCTTTCAAGTGAGAGCTTATGGGAAGTTGAGCTCTATATGTAGCCCTTTTCCCAAGGAGTGAAGTGAGCATGTGGGATAAAGCCTTCACCCTTTCCTCCACAAGCAAATAGGCCTTCACCCTTTCCCCCACAAGGAAACAGCCTGTTTTGAGGACCACAGGAGCTCTGGATAGGCGAACACGGTGCTGTAAAGCACGCTAGGATCCTTTAAACGATACGCTCGTTTCGAGCTATCACACGCCCTAGTTCAAGTTCGACCATAAGTAAGGGGGTTAGAAACGGGTTAAAAACAATACAAAAACAAGTAAAAACGGGGTGTGAAACACCTAAGAAACCACTTGTGTGGACTTCAAGGGTAGTTACCAACGCCCGTAGGGTACCCACGTCACATGCATCTACGCTCTGGTCGGGTGCTAGAGTCTGAGCCACTAGAAAGCGTTTCAGTTTACGCAGGCTCACACCATCCCTCCACGTTGGCATCTTGGCCTTCAGCTGGAACCCAAGGGAGTGCAACCCAAGATCCACGAATAGCGGATAGTGATTCGTCCTCTGACTCAGAAGCCATGGAAGGGCACCTTACCAAGAACCCTGAGGATACAAGCCAAAACATGCCAGTTTGGGCCCCACAACCCGGATCTAGCATGTTTAATCGTCTAATAGAGACCTTTAGTAGAGCTACACGCTCTGAACATGCGACAAGCGAAGTAAATGAAGAAGGAGGGGTAGTGGATTCGCCATTCACATCTCATGTGGACCCTACCCTCCCAAAGAGTGTCCATGTGGATATTCTACCTACTTCGTTTAACGAGGGCCCTACTGAACTACCACCTTTCGACGCGCTTCCTAAAGTAGAGGTCCCTAGAAGAAGTCAATCCATAAGAAGTGACATTGCGTCCACTTCAAGAGAACCGTTTGGCACACCAAGTCTGGATGGGATATTTCTCAATGAAAATTGGGAATATGATCTACACACAGAGACTCTAACTGACCTATACACAGGTTACACATACCATGTAGGTTGGTTAGAAGTCATACGATCTACATCTAGCGCCACTAATCTAGAGGAGCAACAACAAATGATATGTGAGGTTATTCATAGAATTATCCAAATTGAGAGGCAAAATAGGGGGGTGAACCTAGTTTCCACTGGCCCTATGAGATTTTTGGATACGAGCAAGGCCAAACAACCAACCCTATCACAATTGAGTCCCATAGACACTTCATATGTTGTTTCGCCTAGAGTCTCAATGCAGGTTGAGCCCACGGGCAGTAACTTTAGCTTTCCAACCTTGGCTCAACTTTCCATTAGGGAATCCACAATGCCTACCCCAATGATGAGCATAACGAAAAGTGCACCTGTTACCACTGTAGTTAGTACGACACCGCTACCTAGTGGAACAGTACCTACAACAGTGCGTGCCAGTGCCTATCGACCATATGTACCTATCGCTACTCATACTCATGTAGCTCCTATGCCTCTTAGTATGCCAATGGCGTATGCTCCACGACCACCTTATCACAACCCTTATCCAAGAGGAGCTAGGCCTAATCACATATCACATCCTACATCAGCTGCCTACATACCAAGACCAACGCCAACTCCTATCAACCAGGCTATCCCAGAAGTGCCTCCACCAGCTATGTCTGCTCACCTAGGTGATCTCGCAGCGTTTGCTCAGACGATCGGATGATCTATTGCGGAAAACATGCAAGGCATGCCTGAGAGAGAACCCAGAAGCAAGGCGATACAAGTGGCTAAGCTCACTCAGAACTTCAGTGGTAACGAAGATGTGAGGAAGCACATTGAAATCTTTGAACACGTATGTGATTCCTTGGAAGAGCACAATGAGCTGCATAAGTGTAAAGCTTTAGGCTTAACCTTGAGTGGGAAGGCCGGAGATTGGTATCGAACCTTAAGGGTTGAAGAGCGTACTCACTACCCCACTCTCAAGAGATTGTTCTTGAAAGAATACATACGTGAGGGTGTGCTTTGGGGAGTAGCATCTCAACTCCCGAAAGCTGAACGCGAGGAAGGGGAGTCGGTGAGAGACTTTATAAGTCGATTGAAGCATCTAAATTCTCGCTGCACTCCCGATGAGCACTTCAATAATAACCAACTGCTCGATAGATTCATCCGAGGATTACGCCACGAGGACATATACAATGGCCTAGTCATTAGAGGTCTTACAACGTGGGAAGCAGTCACTGCCAATGCAATCCAGTTAGAAGACAACTTGATGATTGCAGGTAAAAAGGTGTCTTCAGAGACAAAATCCGTTAGTTCGCAAGTATCTGGGCACGAGCCGATGACGGTAAAACCTATTGCCAAAGAGCCCAAGATATCCGACATGTCTATGACCGACCTTACTAAGGCTCTCCAAGAATACTTTAGGGGTAATCGAGCTCCTCAAAATAGCCATATTATGTACCCAAGAAGAGAGCAACAATGGTGTTCGATTTGCTTAGGACCACATAGCACGAGTGAATGTCCCACATTCAGAGTCAAATTCAATGGGAATTGCAATACATGTGGTAAGTATGGCCATCAATCTAAAGATTGCCTAGTACTTAAGCGTATGTTGGCAAATAAGGCACCACTAGCCTGGTCAAACACACCTCAAGTACCCGCGCTGATGCCTGCTCAACCGGTCGAGCAACCGTCACAGCACATAGTTCCAAGGAACCCAAATGTAGTCCAGTCTGTGCCGTTACCACCGCCAGTGCTAGGACCACAAGCTCCACATCCAAGGATTACCCCTGTAAACCAGATGGGTTGTGAGTCACATAGTGCGTGTGGGGATTATGAAGAGGAGATAGACCCCGCTGTTCCATATGGGATTGATACGTTTAAACTGATTCCCCAGTACTACATGGAGGATCATTTCGAGCAAGTCAAGCCTGTATATCAAGCGGCTGCTCTCGCCACAAGAGGGTAAAACCTTAATACCTTGGTGAGGAGACCACCTCTTCAATGCTACGATTGTGGTGGACCGCATCGTGTAGCGGAGTGCCCTAATAGGCTACAAAAGATCGCTACTCAGATGCAACCAAATCAAGGGAGCACATCGGGAATGCCAGTACTTACATGTAATCGTTGTGGCATAGATCATTTGATTGCTCAATGTCCACATAATCCTAATGCACCCAAGATTACGCCATTGAATTTGGTTGAGGTCACCAACCAGGCACAAGGAACCACACCCGTTGTACCAGCGAATGTAGTTACACGGTCAATGCTTCAAAATCAAAACTACATTCTTGAAGAGAGGGATACTGCATCAATTGCTCGAGCAAAGAAAAAGAAAACGCGACAGAAGAGATCGCTTAATGCCACGAGCTCCAAGCCTAGTTCAAAGACTAACAAGGCTCTAATACCACCAATGTTGGATGTGAAAGGACATGCTCTGTATAGACTCACAAACAAAACATGCACACGAGCTCAGAGAGCAACAGAGACGACAACAATAGCTGGAATGTACTCCTATGTGATAATGATCAGCTGGAGTACAACTCTAGTAGCCCTAGCAATAGGGCTGAAATGGCTGCTAACACACTAACACACTAGTAGCCCTAGCACTAGGGCTGAAATGGCCAAAATGGCTACTAACATACAAAGGGTGTGTGCTCAATAGGAAAAAACCCCTACCAACATAGGGTAAAAAGTTCCCATGATCAACTCTGTTTATGCTTGAACTTCTTAAAGGCAAAAGACTAACATGTGGATAGTCAAAGATGTACGTGCTTAGAGTTTGGTTGGTCCCCCATCAATTACTAAGCATGGCGAGGCTTCATGTGGTAAAATGTGGGCATAAAAATTCTTGATGCAAGGCCTCATCTCTAAGGTTGTGAGTTGTTTGGGGCCGTACAAGGTAAGAGGTCCCATGGCTTTGCTTTATGGATTTATGCACCAAGGCCAATCATTTGATTAGCAATGGTAGTCCATAATTGTTTGGTGTAACAAGGTATGATTCCTAGATCTCATAATAATGAAACTAAATATTGGAGGGCTTCATTAATTCTTGTTGCATCAATGAAACTAAAGATTGACGTCCTTCATTGATGCTTATTGCACCTTTGCTGGTGAGGCCCTGGTTCAGATGGTGGCAAGTTATGATTCCCAAATCCTATGGTGGAACTAGAGATTATAGTGCATTTTTGTTGCTTGTTACACCTTTGGTGGGTGAGGTTCTCGTTGTCACGGGGAGGGTAGTCAAAGAAGAGACAAGGGTCCATAATGGAGAACATAAGGAATTGTTTTCTTTGGAGATCTAGGAGGTTCCTACACATTCAAAAAGAGAATCTAGGTGATGGGTTGTTACGATATCGAGCTCAACTAGTGTGGATATGGATGACAGCTCCCCACTTATGCCAGTAGTATAAGTGGGTGATATGTTGCCAATGGTTTACAGGCTGTGTGATAGCCACTTTGGTTCACTAGAGTTATGGCATAGTTGTAGCGCCAACTCATGTAAACAGGTTCACACTATAGCGCCAGCATATGTAGTCAGGTTCACACTACGGAGACCACTTTCCTTTATAGTATGTACTCTTATCTTTATGGTGGTTGTAGAGAAAGAGAGAGAATAGAAAAAAATTTAGCCATCCATCTCCCTTGTGTTCTTGTCTACTCTTATGCGTATGTGTTTGTTTGCAAGGAGCTTAAGCTTATCCTCTCTTCTAATGGTATTACAGCACCGGTTCATGTGAAGAGCTCAACAGGTAAGCAAACAAAGTGGTACTTGGGGAAGGGTAACTCCATCTCTTCCCCTTTAATTTGGAATCAAATCTCGACAAGTAGTTACTAGTTAAGAGCAACACAACATTAAGGTGCACTATCACATCTTGAGCCGCCCTTCACGGTAAAGCATAGAAGCATTACTAGTCAAGAGCAGTACAACAGTAAGGTGCACTATCACACCTTAAGCGGCCCTTCGCACGGTGAAGCAAAGGGGGCATTATGTTATGTGGAAGAAGTCCATAGGATTTTATAATTTGGATTTGAGGCCATCCCCCCCACCCCCCATTTTGGCTCTACAAGTTTTTTGCATGCACTTTATGAGAGCGTCGATTTTGACTATATATACCTAGTTTCTGGTTTGGTACATAGTTGTGGCAGAAATGGGTTGCAAGACATTCTATGAAGATAATTTGAGATTTGCAGGTTGTTGGCAGATGTATATTTATATGTCTGGTTTACATACAATTGCAATATAATAGGTTTTATAGTACCACCCCACAAGAGGTGATTCTGTTAGAGATTACAGGTTTGCTATAAGTGTAAAAGTTTCTACAAGCATTGTTGGTAAGTTTTTGCTGCGTAGGTAATCATGTCTGACACTTTATCCCAAATTATAAGTAAGAAGCTGGACGAGAACCAACTTTCAAAGGCATGGAAGTTCAGGATGAGAAACTTCCTAATGGAAAAGGATATTATTAGGAGTTTATTTCAGGTGACGCGAGAAGACGCTAAAGCTTCTAGAAGAAAATGTCACTCCTCAACAGGTGCAAGCCTTTAAGTCTTAGCATGAGAAAGCTAGCAAAGTGATATATTAGTTTTTTGTTATCGTGTTGTCGGATGCTATGACCGGCCATATACAGGACGCAATGACACCTAAGGATGCATGGGATACCTTGGTTAAGTTGTATAAGCACAAAGTACCAAGGCAAGAAAGATGCATTGAATGTAAGGATTGCATATTAATGTGCACAGGAGGAATAAAGATGATTACTTGCTAAAAGTGAAAGGATTTTAGACGCCCTCTCCTCTATTGGAGCTCCAATTCATGAGATGACATTTTGGTGTCACATTGAATGAGCTTGGCAAAAACTATGATCAGTTTCAGACATCTATCCAAACTTGAGAAACCTTCCCAAACTTTGAAGACCTTATAGCCCCTTTGACCACTAAGGAGATAAATTTTGGGAGTAAATCATCTTCCAGAAATATGAGAAAGTAGGCCTTCTACATGAACACAAGTAAAGGTAGAGGTAGATCTTCATCTAGAGGTCAAGGTGCATGCCATTTTGGAAACAAAAAGCATGGTCAGCAACAACATGAATCTAATGCACAAACATGTGGAAGAGGTTACTCTAGAGGCAGGGGGATCCAAAGAGGACGAGGTGAATGGCAAAGAAATCAGAGTAGCATAGAGTGATATTATTGTGGCAAACCAAGGCATGTAGCAAAGGACTACTATAAAAAACAAAATGACATCAAAAGTGGGAAGTTACAGTAAGAGAATTATGCATCCTCAAGCAAGGCATAGAAGTGGGCTACTTTTTGTGATACCACTCTTGGGTATTTTGGAGTCTAGTAGTGTGTCCATTGGTGTGAACACCCCCTTGGCATGTGAACAAATCTATGTCTAGGTTTAAAAATGAGGCTTGATACCTATAAAAGCATGTACTTGGATGGCTCCATTACAATAATGACTATCATTTGATTTGTGAAACATGTCTCTCTTGTGGTTTATCACATTTCTCTCTCTCACTCTCTCTCTCTCTCTTCACTAATGTCATGGATTGAACTTTCTCTCTCTCCTTGAACCCTCATCTCTCTTTTCTACACTCACATCATGGATATCTTGCATCCCTCCATATCTTGCTCTCTAACTATATGGATACCAAGGAGCATGTTCATATGCTTCATTCTCTTTTTCTCATTTTTGAGTTTTAGGGTTTTTGTTTGCATTTTAGGGTTTGATGTTGATCAACCATCTCGTCTATATGTTGATGCCCGCCTGAGATCTCACCATCACTACTATAATGTGTATGTTACCATCCATGGTTTATGTCTTAAGGTTTGTTGCTCATCGACCATATTTTGTCCATTTATATGTTGATGCCGACCTGAGATCTCACCATCACAACTACAATGTGTGTATCACTATCCATGTTGTGTTTTTTATCCTACTATTGCCATTATCATCATCATCATGGTGGCTACATTTTTTTTCCTATTATTGCTATCATCATCATATCAAGGCTGATGATATCACCATCATCACCAAGCACCTGTGTTTTTCTCATCATCATTCATGGATGAAGAGAGAGATTAGTTCCTAAAAATCAAGAAAGTTCTCTCAAACTCTAATGGACGTCTAAAACTGATTGTATTCCTTACCAAGACCATTCAAGGTCACCGATACTATATCATTGTCATCTACTGGTGTATCCAATTGAAGCCAGGGCATCTGCAAGCCCTTTAACCATCGAGTAATCATTTATGCTTAGCTTCTCTCTAGTCACATTATGCAACTCTTAGCTACATCTTCCGAGCTTGAGCATTTGTATGTACATCTTCACCAAGGTGTCCTAAGCCTCCTTAGACATTTGTGTATCTTCTATATATACAATCATAAAGTTTGTCACATTGTCAGACAACTAGTATAGCACCTTTCTTGCTCTTTCATGCCATGCTTTATATGCCTACACCTATTGTGGGGTGGGATTTTCTCATTTTCATCACTTTGTGATGAACTCCCAATATCCTTTTTCCATAAGGAAATTGGTCATCCTGAATTTTCAAGCTTGGAAATTAGTCTTACTTAACTTCTTGACCATAATCTGTGATGACAAGCTATCAAACATCTTCACTTGTAACCAACCAAATACTTGTAATAGAGTTATCTTTATACAACTTGCAACACTACTCAATCTACAATGAACTCACTAGTGGCACTTCTTCTTACTCAAATAGTCATAAACAAGTGACTAGAATACATGTACATACATCCACCTGTAACAACTTGCAACACTACTCAATCTACAATGAACTCACTAGTGGCACTTCTTCTTACTCAAATAGTCATAAGCAAGTGACTAGAATACATGTACATACATCCACCTGTAACACTTAAATATATATGAACCAACACTTGTAACACTTAGAATATGTACACAAATTATATACGCACCAAATTCATACTACTTCTCTATAAAAACCATAATTTGGGCAAAAACAATCCTGAAACAACACTTTCCCATAGTGCCTATAGAGGATTAACACACTCCGAGCGACCGAAACAGAGTAGAAAGCATCTCTGAGTGGGTCCAAAAAAATCTAGCTAACGATTTTACCAATGATGATATCAAAACATACATTCTCCGTGTTAAATACAAGAAGCCAATGGAGCTCAACTTTCCCATCAAGAAAGTATCCCAAAATATCATCGTCTTGGATTCATTGTCACCCTTGACCTTATGCAAGCTAGAAATATATCTCAATCGCATGTCAAAAATGGAATGCTACACCATCAAACAAATAAACCTACATCCAACACTACACTCGAATCCTCATAGAAGCAATTTTTTACAGCTCCATATTAGCCAGAGATTCATTGCAAAAAAAATAAATCCATTGACATGGAACACCTCTATATTAGACAAAGATCCATTGTAAAAATTAAAAATTCACTAATGTGGAACATCTCAAAACAAGGTACATTCAACCTCAATAACTCTATGCATAAATAGCCTATGAGGATTTTAAAGGACCAAAACATGGACAAACAACCAAAACCCAAACGTACTTCCATCCAACACCACAAAGTTGGACTCATTTGTCCTAATTATCCTTCTCCACAGGGGATTATTAAGCCAGATCCAGCATCAAGGCATAGTGTCAAGGCGTAGTGTGAGACTTGCTTCCTAACAAGGCTTGGAATAGCTCCACCTTAGACAGAACAGCCTGATGCATGAAGGATTGAGTCCGTGAATCTAAATTGAGCACCACTGGGGTATCGAGGCGACCCCAAAAACCAAGTGTAAGAGCACCCTCATTTATGGACTTCCCAAAAGGATTGATCAATTTCCTACACCTCATTTTGTTCTTCAAAAAAAATCCAAAACACGTGACCATGCTATGCAGTTTAGTTCTTTGAATAGCCCACATGGTCTTGTTGACATCTACCTCCACAAATCCATATTGAATTGTTTTTGCAGCACACGTGGACCCACTCGCTAATTCGCTATTATGGTCACGTACTTTAGCCTGTGACTATCATTCTCATCAAGAACAACACTTGGAGTCATACACGGATGAAAGGATCATACACATGGGCACCCGTTGTAGACCAGCCTTGAACTCGATGCACATGGTCAAACTGAATCCACATCTCTTGGAGATTTCCACCACGATGCATTCTATTCACAAGGTCCAAGCCACTCCGTGGTCCAATAGTGGACATTTTAAATACATGCGGTTGGTGTGAGGTCTCTAGTTGATTAACAGAATGCTGTGAATAAATGGATATCTACATCTATTTTTTAGATCCAACACTGCACCCAATCCCTTTGAACTAACAGAACTTGCTCTCTTTGCATCCTCTCTACACACTTTTGAATCCTCGTCTTATCAGAAAGTGGAGTCACTACATCCACCAGAAGCTCTTTAAGGTCTTGGTGGCCAATAGTGTTGTTTGAAGTGTTGCTTTCCAATCATGGCCAATAGACTCCCTTGAAGTGTGTTGCTTGCCAATATGTGATGATGGATCTACATTCTGTACCATGGAGAGCATGTGAGTGTTTTCCTTTTTACCAGCACTGGTGGTTATGTGTGCAAGGATGATTGTATTATGGGTCTAATATGTATGTATTCCATGCATGATGGCATATGAAAAATCTATAGGGCCTATATGCATATATACTATGCATGAGCAAAATTACATATAATCTATGGGGTCTATATGTATATATACTATGCCTTCCATGGCCAAGCAACCCAATTACGCTTGGAGCCATGGATAATACACTAGATCAAGTACTCAAACTTCCCTCATGTGATTCACCTACATCACCTCGAACTTCTCTCGTGTCAGGCGTAGCATCAACCTTAAGCGGCAATGCTTATGACAGCTTGCATGGCCACCAATAGTGTTTCTTCCCAATACCTACAATTGAGCAGTTCATAGCACGCTTGGCCAACAGTGTTGTTAGCATTCATGTTGCAATCGAGTAGTTGTTCATAGCACACTTGGCTTCTGTATCTTCATGGTAGCTTATAGCATCATATCCATGATGCCCTTTGCTCATCAGTTGGCTTTCATGACATCCATTGGAATCAACTTGGCATTCACTCTATTACAACTAGCCTTTGTAATCAACTTGGCATTCACTCTATTACAACTAGCCTTTGCGCTTGCGTGGCCTTCGCAGCTTGTATATATCATGGACTTCGCAGCATGGATTTGTGTGGCCTTTGCATCATGGACTTTGTACTTGGGAATTCCCTACATAGCCCTACATGGCCTTTTCCTTCACATCGAGCGCCCACAACTAGCTAGCTGGAAATTCCCTACATAGAGTGTTCCACCGCTACTAGAACATACCCCCAACCACATTTGGGGATATGTTCCAAGCCTGACTTTGGCTTTAACATGGTTTGGGGACATGTCCTCTTTCCAAGCCTGACTTTGTCTTGAACGTGGTTGGGGGTATGTTCTGGTAGTGGTGGAACGCCCACTATGTAGGGCATTTCCAGCTAGCTTTCTTGGGCTAAGTTGTGTCATGTAGTTTTTTATCATCTACTAGTCACCATCTACTAGTCGACATCTGCTTGGCTGACTTTAATCGTTATCTACTAGTCAACTTCATAAAAATAGCACTTCTACTGATTACTCCCTTGTTTATGACAATAATAAATAATAAATATGTAATAAATAGTTGATTACTTCTCTCTCATTGAGGGTCACCCTTGTACTAGTGGGGTTTATGTGGATGGTGTGTGTTATCGTCTCATAGGTGCCCTTGACCCTTGCAGTGGTGCTCTCCATTATGGTAGGCAAAATAGGGTTCAATTTTCTCTCTTTGGCATGGAGCTCATTGTCTTCTCTAGGCAGGAAATTGAATTTATTTAGGGTTCAATAGATATTAAGTCAACAAGACTACTACAAAGGTGGTGTTGAGATCAGTATAATGCTAGGAGATGCAACAAAAAAGGTGGGATATACTAGGAGTATCGGGGCTTTGATGTACCCAATATGTGATAGTAAGCTCCTTGATCATTAAGAGATAATAA
Organism: Cibotium barometz; assembly: GCF_041138505.1. NCBI lineage: Eukaryota > Viridiplantae > Streptophyta > Polypodiopsida > Cyatheales > Cibotiaceae > Cibotium > Cibotium barometz. The sequence goes on from NC_141053.1 coordinate 51,455,273, forward strand.
TGTGCTAAGAGTAAACATGTGTAATATGTAGGGTTCCAAAATGTCTTCCACATCTTGCCTCAAGAATCTCAAACACCATCGGCACCATCCATACTATAACTTCCAATATGATATGCAAAGGTTGGTTGATTTTAAAGTGTGTAGGAAAAACTTTTGGTAGCACCTTGGCAGCTCGAGAGCTATAAATGCAACAGAGGGAATCCTACTCAACCTGTGCCTAATAAAAGTAGTGGGGGACATGCCCGCACCACTAACAATCAGAAGTGGGGAGTATCTTCATTCTCCTTCCCTAAAACTCCGCCAAGATGACTTGCACAATAACATGGCTTAAACTGTTGCAACAAGCCTTGAGTTGACTTTAGGGAAACCACAACCAAAAAACCAATTAGATCATTAGTGGATCTCCTCAGTGGGAGGCACCTCTCTATGGGAAGAGCAAAAAGAATCCGACCTCTATAGCATCCAAATCACTCAAAACACCCAATAACCTTGCAGCTGTCCTCTGACCCTTTATTGTTGCACTCCCTCGGTATGAAACTGCTAACCCACCAAAATGTCGGCTTGGGTCACATGTGGCTCTCAACAACCCTGGTCTTTGCTCCTAACGCCTTGGCTAACTTCCTTTGATTAGCTGTGAAACCTTATCTAGCCCTAGCTGATTGCTATTGACCACCTAGCTTATCCCTTCGTATTCCTCTGGACTTTCTAGTAGCTTCTAGTCCTCTAGTGTTAAAACCCTAAGATCTCTCTAGATAATTGTTATGCATAAACATGCATAAATGAGGCATAAACTCAACCACCCAACCACCCCCTAGCCCAAGGGATGCACACGAGTAATAATGAAATACATCATACCTCTACCTTGATGTCCCATACCATCAAGAGGTTTAAGTCCAATCCAATAGCATGTAGCTAAAGTGTGAAATGGTAGATGAATAGATATGGACCTCTACACAAGAGACCATAGCATAAGCCTCCGAGCCCCCAAGCCCCCTTGAGTGTGCCCCATGCCCCTATTATATAGGAGGGCCCTCAAGTGACTCGACTTTCCATTTCTCATGTGTGACCCTTGGATGCCTGACCCTAACCTTAACCCTTAAGGTTAGTCCTAACCCATGCTCCACTAGAGCTTGTTCCCATGCTCCCATGCTCACAAGCCTAATGTGGGTTAGCCTCCTAGTATATGCACACATAATGTGTATATAACATAGCACACATAATGTACATATAACATACTTCCCCTCTCTCAAAACATTACACTCTTGTAATGAAAAGAAGCACTGCGCTGAACAATCTCAATTGACTCCCAAGTCGAATCCTCAATTTCCCTATCTTTCCATCTAATTTTAACCTCAAGGATAAGTCAACTACAAAGTTTCCTTTCCCTGAATTCATGTACCATATCAGGTTCATGTGGAACATTGGATAAATCTTCGACTTCAACAAGTTCTTCAGGAGTAACTCTGTTATCCTCACCTCCCAGTTTCCCTTTCAATCTATTGATATGAAAGACTGGATGAACTCTAACAATTGGAGGTAGTTTTAGTTCATACACAACCATGCCATCTGATGTATAACCACAATATCTAGGAGATAAATTCGAGCATTTTCCCATTGACAAAGTCTGAAAATCTTTAGGAACATTAAAATAAACCAACATTCCTGGTTCAAAAGACCGAGATGAGCGTCCCCTATCAGCATAAAACCATGCCCTATCTTGAGCACTCCTGATAGAATCCCGAGCTTCGGTCAGCATTCCTTGCATATCTTGCAACAAGAAATCCCTCGATGCATCAAGCTCGATGTCCTTAAGACTGACATCAATAGGTGCCCTGGGTTGATACCCATACATAAGTATGCACGGACTAAAACCAATAGCCGTATATTTAAAACTGTTATAGGCGAATTCCATCATTGGAATATTTTCCAATATGATGATTTTTTAGAGACATATGCACGAAGCATATACTCTACAATCTGATTCATACACTCTGTTTGCCCATCAGACTACTGCGGATGATCAGAGCAATTCACATTCAAAGTAACTTCCTCGTTGTAAACCATTCTGAATAAAGTAGGAAAGCATGGCATTATAACAGCAGAAACCAGGGATTCATCGGCGCCCCGACATATCCACATCTGCATATGGAATAATCGACGTCTCGAGTTACCCATATCAACATAGAGAGTCATCAACGTCTCGATGAGTTACATATGTCCATCCGTAAACATTCAGGTTGACTATATAAATCACCTTAAGTACGGAACTAGAGAAAGAAATGCCAACAAAGGAAGAATCCAAATTTCCTTATCCGAACACAACAAGATAAACTTGTTTGAACTCTAAAGAAAGAGATTTCAACAAGTGAAAATGCCGACGAGATTACCTATAGATAAAAGAAATTTATCTAGAGAATCCCCACAGTATAACTTCTAGTGAATTTTAGAAAATAAGATTGTCTTTGAATGTTGAGGTCAACATGCTAAGTGATGTTAGCAAAGCAACAATCTTGCATAAGATAATATATGTGAGGGATCACTAGCGTCCCATACCACCATGATACCACCCATACCACCCATACATACCTTAACAATTTGAAACTCCCTAGTATGCCGTCTAGGAAAATATGAATAAAATCCTATATAAAAGGAATAAGATGGCCTTATCCAGACTTTCACATACTAAACCTGTCTCTATATACTTGAGACTACATCAAGGAATAACTCCTTCTGAGTACATCATTAGAAAAGAAATTGTATTATTGGCGCCTTTCTAATGATAACTACCCAAAACACAATAAAGTTAGGGTAGAAAAATAACTCACCTAGATATATAAGCAACTAAGTATCCGAGTTGGAATATATACAAGAGTATAAGAAATATACTCCAAAATTATGTGCAAAAAACGAAGGCAAATGCTACCTTCAAGGCACATGAAATTATCCAAAAGAACAAAAGATCCTTATAAAACCATGGATAAAAGCATAGAAGCTCCTCCAATCCATAAACACCATAGTTGATCATAAAAATCAATGCATACCATCTAATGGACATAAATCATGCCAAAAGAAGCATTAAAATTGGTGGCTAACTCATCAATCCGGAGTATATGAACGTTGTGTTGTTCAAATAAATCTCTAAAGTAAGAAAGTGAAACATATGTGTGTAGCACTCAATAAGAAAACCCTAGACACAAGTGATCTAGGCAGAACGTGATGAGTCTATATAAAACTTGGAAAACATCCAATAAAATCCACCAAAACAAACCGATCAACTAATCCATGATAGAATTTGTCTTAGGCTTAAGAAATTAAGCACAAACCACACTTAAAAAAAGTGCAAAATAAATTATCATGAAAAAGTGTCAAAGGTGAAACACACTTTGAACGAAAATTATAGCCATCAAAAGAAATTAAGGAACATGTCCAAAAAGAATGGCTAAACAATGGTAAAAAATCATGAATACATCGTTTAGAATTAATCCAAACATAAATATCCATTAATACGAGATATAATCGTATTAATAATATACGAATAACCCGCATCTATCTAATGTCAGTACGAGAAAACGTACTTCAACATTAAATAACCCTCGAAAATATTAAATTCTCAAGAAAAAGAATTATCATGATTTTTTCCTAATTTTTCCTAATTTTCTAGGGCCTCAAAATATTATAATTTTGAATTCCACCAAACCTATCTTATGGCATTCCAAACCTATATTTTTCCAGAAAATTTTTAGCAATTAATTTTGCCAAAATATCATTGATATTTTAAAAAATACCAATTTTTAGGATTTCTAAAAATAATATCTAGAATATTCCTAATTTTTCCTGAGAATCCCATCGTTCACAAAATTTCCAATTCCGCTCAACAATTCTAAAATCCAATGAAATTATTTAATTTTAATAGATTTTTTAATTTTCTGTCAAAAATATATATTTTTAAAGAAATTTGAATGGTCACGGGTGCCTGAATGGACACACCACATGCCAAACACTAACCCCACATTTTTCCAAAATTTAAAATAACCTTTGTCTAATTTTTTACTAATTTTCAAGAATTTTTTAAAACTTTTAAATTACCCCGAATGCATTTAGAATACAAACGGTCAAAAAATTTCGGAATTCCAACGGTTTTCTCGGAATACGGAAAACCAAAAGTTTTGGGAAAATGAAAAGACAAAAAAAAAATCGGAATGTGAAAGGTCAAAGGTTTCCGGAATACGGAAGGTCAAAAGTTTTTCCGGAATTCGAAAAGCCAAAAGGTTTTGGGAAAATGGAAAGCCAAAGGTTTTCCGGAAGACGAAAAGCCAAGAAATTTCAAGAAGAAATTTTCAGAGAATTTTTAGAGATTTTTTTTCTCAAATCCCCTATTTTTCAGTATTTTTCGGGCTTTTTTCAAGCTTTTTTCTGAAATAAATTCAAAAGCTTTTTTTTAAATAAAAAACTCATTTTTTTAAAAAATGAAAAAAATAAATAAATAAGATTCTATTAGCTTATTTAGTGATTTTGATATTTTAGGGGGGGCGTTTTTTTTCGTCGGCTGCTGCTGTGCGCAGCCCCCCCTCCCGTCGCCTGCGCGTAGAAGAGTGAGAGAGAGAGAGGGACTCTCTCTTCTGCCCTCTCTCCTCCCTTTCCTCTTCATTTCCATCTCTCTCTCTCTCTCTCTCTCTCTCTCTCTCTCTCTCTCTCTCTCTCTCTCTCTCTCTCTCTCTTAATCAAAGAGATTAACTTAATCCATGATTAAGTTTTTAATTAAACTTTTTTAAATCATAATTATCATTAATTATTATTAATGTTTAAAAAATCATTTTAAAGAGATTTTCTCCCGAAAAAAGAAGAAAAAATCAGATTTGAGAGGCGGAGAGAGTCCCACGCACACGGGAGAGCATCTCATGCATCAACACGCTGTCCCCTATACTGAATTTCAGTAGAAATTGACAGAAATTTGATCACATTCCCGCAAAAAATGTATAAAAATACATTTTAAATCAAAAAATGCTTAAAAATTTAGAAAAAAATTCTAGAAATTCTAGAAATTCAAGGAATCCATTCTAACAAAAATATCCACCATAAACTCTATGGTATTTTTGTAAAAAAATTTCCATTAATGCTTAATTTTAACCATAAAAAATAAGAAAAAATAGCATTAACTCACGGAATTCTCCCCGCAACGTCGATTCGTCCATTGAATTGAAGTAACACACGTTCCAATCACCATATCGATGATCCATGTACAATTCATCAACACAAATCAACAAAATAACATTTTATTAGTAAATATTAAAATTTACTAAAAAAATCAACAACAATTAAATAGAGATTGCTCTGATACCACTGTTAATACCCTAAGATCTCTCTAGATAATTGTTATGCATAAACATGCATAAATGAGGCATAAACTCAACCACCCAACCACCCCCTAGCCCAAGGGATGCACACATGAGTGATAATGAAATACATCATACCTCTACCTTGATGTCCCATACCATTAAGAGGTATAACTCCAATCCAATAGCATGTAGCTAAAGTGTGAAATGGTAGATGAATAGATAAGGACCTCTACACAAGAGACCATAGCATAAGCCTCCAAGCTCCCAAGCCCCCAAGCCTCCTTGAGTGTGCCCCATGCCCCTATTATATAGGAGGGCCCTCAAGTGACTCTTGACTTTCCATTTCTCATGTGTGACCCTTGGATGCCTGACCCTAACCTTAACCCTTAAGGTTAGTCCTAACCCATGCTCCACTAGAGCTTGTTCCCATGCTCCCATGCTCACAAGCCTAATGTGGGTTAGCCTCCTAGTATATGCACACATAATGTGTATATAACATAGCACACATAATGTACATATAACATCTAGACTCCCAAATTTGCCTCTAGAACCAATAACCCTCAAATCCCTTGCTCCAAAACCCTGCTAATCATGTCAACACCCCTCTATTGACTCTTGTCTGATTCAACCTTGACTCGGCTGAGTTCAAACCTTCCCACTTATGTGTCCTCTAACACAAAACTCAACCATCCACACAACAGGTTTAAACCCAAGAGTAGGAATCAGAGGAGGCAGAATAGAGGAGTCGGAGGAGTCAGAGGAGGTGTCAGGGGAGGGGTCAAAGGAGGTGTCAGAGGAGGGGAGTCAGCGGAGTCAGAGGACCGAATTTAGAGGAGGGGTCAGTGGAGGAGGGCTAAAAGGAGGGGTCAACATCCCTCTGTTGTGACTGCCTATACTGACTCCTGTCTAATTTAGCCCTGACTCAGTTGACTTGAGACCTTTCCATTTTTGTGTCCTTTGACACTTACAAACCCTCAAACACCTTAGATCCCACAACGATTTAGCACTATAGTCCCTTATCTAGTATTAGGTGACCTCTAGCTAACCCTGTTTGACATCCTCCAACTCACAAAACTTTGCTTGTCAGATTTGACTCTAAATGGCTTCCTCTCAGCCCAAAAGTCTTATTTCTACCCTTCTACACTTTCAGCTGACTTATCTGACACTCAGCTGACACTAACTGACCACTATTGATCCTCAACTGACCATGTTGCTAGTCAACCAACTCCTAACACTAACTTAGACATCACTCACAATTAATCTTCTTAGCAATCTCAATCAAAACATCATTACCACCATAACCAAAACACCATATCTCCAACATGACATTGACATCGAGGTCTAGCCCATATCACCTAGAGAACTATATGGTTTTTGCAGTCACTTGAGTTTGGGGCTTGCCTAGTTATGTTCGCTCGGTGTCTTGTAACAGTTGTGTCTATAGAAACCTTGCAATGCCCAAAAGGGGCCTGAATTGTCCTCAAAATATGCAAAATTGCAATTAACTGGTTAACTGCACACAATAGGGTCTTCTTCCTTCACCCAAAGGATTAGTAGTCGATTTGAGACAATGACTTCCTTGCCTATAGCTCTCACACCTACCCAGATGTTGCTCAAAAATTAAAAAGAAAAAGAGATGGAATTACTCTTGCCCATATACCGCGCCCATATACCGCTTCCTTTGCTTGCCTCTTGATCTCTTCACACACAAGCTGCTGGCACTCTGATATACCATGAGAAGAATATAGGATTAGCACTAATTACCTTCTTAATAAAGATAATTTCCTATTAACAGAGCAGATAATGATTTGCCAATTAAAGCTTCAATGATTATTGTTTTAAAAAAATGCTTAAAAGCAAGAAAACTAATCATTTTGCTAATTTATCCTATCCTAAGGTGCATAGCCACTAAAAGGATGATGGGTGGCTTAAATACTAGCTAGAGATTTGCATCTAGAGTGAATAGGGTGTGTAGAAATGGATTAGAATCAACATATTAGCATGCTAGAAAGCAAGAAAGAGATTAACACTAATGATAAAATGAATCATAATGACAAGGTAATAGGTTTAGCTCAAAAGCGCATATGTTTGATCCATAAGATAGAGCGCCTTTTTATAGGCTTGAGTACATCTCCATTAGCGCCTTTTTATAGGCTTGAGTACATCTCCATTAGGTTTAGCTCAAAAAGCTCATATGTTTCATCCATAAGATAGAGTGCCTTTTTATAGGCTTGAGTACATCTCCATTAGCTATTAAACATGGCCCGTAAGCTTGCTTAAGCATCCCATAATCTTTTCTAGATTTGAGCACCATCTCCCTTGAAGTGAGCACCATTTGGCATCCTTTTCCACTTCTTCTAGGTGTCTACTTTTGGCCTCCACATGGGCTACTAACCATTCCACATTTTCCTTCATTTGAGCTCCCTTTGAAACTTTAAACCATCGTCTATGACTTATGCAACTCTTACAAATGTTTGAGGGTCACATACCAATCCCTCTCGCTCTAAACATTTACTATGAAGCATAGTATATGACTTATACAACTCTTACAAATGTTTGAGGCTCACATACCAATTCCTCTCGCTCCAAACATTTACCCCACATCACTCGCTTTTTCAAGGGTCACATATCAATCCCTCTCGCTCCAAACATTTACTCCACATCACTTACTTTTTCAACATTCATTTCTAAGCGTGTAAATGTTTGAGGAGGGGTAGTTTATTATGTACATGATGAAAAGCAATAGGGGTACCTAGTCTCATCTAGGGGTTAGAACTTAGGAGACCCAAGGATTAGGAAAAGTAGGCTAACTATAAGGGTTGAGACCACGTGTGATAATCCCATAAGTATAGTGTTTATTGATAGGCTATATAAGTGAGGATTACGTGATATTACATTATTATGCGGTCCATGGTCAATACTTGGGCCATGAGTGACCTGCTCTTGCTAGTCCAATAGTTAGATATAGACATTCTACCAATGGCCCCTTAAGGTCCTGGTGTCATGGGATGCCAAGGTTGAGTGGTGTTTGTATAAACTGGAGCCTTGACCCCTATGCTTAAGGGTGTATACTCGTAGGTGATTCGATGTACTGGAAGCCTATGCTAATGTATTGGATCTATGATTGGGTGGTGAGATCGAGCCTATGAATTTCTCCTTTTAACTCCATGCAAAAATGAGGGAGAGTGAGGTCCTCTTTTTGAGGCACCACCCTGTATCTCATGGGCATCTGTGGTTTGCTCAGCCTACCTCATGCTCGTGCTCGCTGGTGGGCCTTTGTATGGTTTTCCTTACATGTCATGGGCATCTATGGTTCGCTCGACCTACCTCATGTTCATGCTTATTTAGCCTCTATATGGTTTGCTCTACATGTCATATGGCATATGTGGTTCCCTGGGCGGCCTACCCCATGCTAATGCCCATCCTTGTTAGGCCTCTGTATGGTTCCTTGGACCTAGGGTGTCTGCTATCTGTTTGTGTCTATGTGTGTTCCCTAATGTTTGTTTGTATTTATGTGTATTGCGTTTTGTGTGCTAGTATGTCTTCTCCTAAGCATGCGAAGCATTCTCTAGCCAATATTACAAATGCTGTAGTGGCTTGTGAGGATGTTGCTGTTGGATCATTTCGTCAACACAATCTGATCCCACTTTTCCACAGCTTTTTTGCAGGTGACACGTGGCGGCGAATAGAAGCACTCGATTCTTGGATCATTTTCGTCTCGAATCTTTTTTTTTGGAATCGTTTCGATTCTACTTTTCAACTTTCCTACTCCAAGGATCCTACTTCCACTTCGTCAATTCTAGTTCTTGTGATCGTTTGATTCTACTTTTTTGGATCGTCTAATTCTATTTCTAGGATCATCCAATTCTACTACTAATTTTTCTCAATAGTTTACAGATTGCTTCATAGTGTCTATTGACTTCAGTTCAAGCTTTCCTTTCGTATCTCTCCTCAAATTCAACAAAACAGTTAGATATGGATAACAACTTTATAAATGATTTGTTTGGTATTCTCTCCAAAGAGGATAAATTAGATAAATCAAATTATTTCCTATGGAGTTTTATGGTAAAAAAATGTCCTTGTTGCAAAGGACTTATGGAGGCAATGTGATTGATGAAGAAATCATAAGGGGACATGAGCAATATGAACTTTATAGGCAGGGTAATTCAAAAAACAAAGTTTGTTTGTCATCTATCAACTTGTTTGATCGGGCATATGTGTACATGGATAGTTACATACCAAATAGGCGCGGTGCAACCCTTGAGTTCACCTTGTTGCGCATGCTTCGTAGTGGGAAGTACTACCCAACTGTGTATTGAATTATCCCAAAGATAGACACTGGCATGGAGAAGAGAAGGGCTACAACAGTGTGGAAAGTCATGAAAATGCCGCATGTTACTCAATGCAGACGTTTATAAAATCTTCTTTTTCGAAAATGTTTCTTTCACGTACTTCAAGGATGGTCACGGTCTTGGTAATGAGCCAAAAGGCTACGGTGATGGTCTCGTAGAAGAAAGAGAAGATGGAGAAAATGATGTGCTTGATAGCAAAAGCAACCCAATCTTTTGGATGGCAATGAAGAATGAAAACCGAATCGTTCTCTAGGATAGCTTGTGGAACACTTGAGAAATTCAACACATAAATTCAACCATGAAAACACATGCTTTGCAAGTTTCAACAAAATCAAATAAATTGAACAAAAGAATAGCAAACATAATACTTAGCTCCAAGACAAACATGCTGGGTGCAATCTTCCCCCCCCGCTTGTGCGTGGCCTTCCCCACACAAGAGTATTTTTATTAGCTTTCCACCAAAAATAGGCCATAGCCCCCAAAAATATACAAAGTGTGCTTTTAGAGAGCATGACACTCTTCCACAACAAAAATAGAGTGTCCCAAAAATTGGGGCTAGGGTAAAGCCTTTAGGCTTTAATAAATTCAACATTATAAATGTATTTTTCCCAATGTATCAAAATGGAAAAATCAACTACTAAGGTTAGCTTGTAAAAATAAATATGATGCACATAAGAAACATTCTCCTCGACATTATTCATCAATCCTCGTAATCTTCATCACCTGAAAATATAAGCCCAATTAATAATTAAATTAATCCCACAAATATTAAACAGGCACAAACCATCACCAACTCATGACTACCAGGCGTAAGTACCCCAGGAATCACCCTGCCATACAAACCTAACTGAAATAATCATAGACGGCCCCAAGCATACGTCATATACCGCACGTATTAATATTTATAGTGGTGTCACCCACGATATTAACCTCGCCGGCATGACGCAAGAGTAACCTAGGCGTCCCCAAATTACTTAAGAGGGAAAAATAATATTCTTAAAGAGGACTTAAAATATATTCTCATGACATCCCTCTTGCTTGAGTTTGCAATTGCCCTCAATTGCAAGTTTGTTGGGTTTGAAAAGAACGAAGGATCTCAGGATAAGCTCGGGAAAATTTCTCGGACATCCATTTTGCATCTTCTTGAGGATGGTTTTTGAATGTCAAAAGATATTTGATGTATTGGTTCCCAGTTCTTGTTGTTGTTGTCTCTTGATCAATAATAGCATCAGGAACTAAGACTTCTTCCTCTCCTTCAACAAGAGGTGGTTCCTCATAAATTGGGTAAGAAGGAATTGTTCCTTGAAAGGGTTTCAAGAGATGAATATGGAAAGAGTTGTGGATATTCCAATTAGGGCAACTCTAGTCTATAGGCCACATCGTTAATATTTTCAATAATTTTAAATAGTCTATAGTATCTAGGTGCAAGTTTAACTGCAGGGAATTTTTCCACACTCTTCAATCGTCTCTTTTCAATTCTCAAAAGTACATAATCACCTTCTTGAAATGAAAAATCTTTACGCTTCCTATTTGCTTTAAATGTATACTTCTCTTGAGCTCTTGCAATACAATCACGCACTTCAAATAAAATGCGATCAAAGTCTCGAGTATATTGGTCAGCAGCTTCAATCTTATGGGAGAGTCTAGTAGCCGGAATAGGCAAGGCTCTACCATAGATAATCTCAAATGGTGCTAGACCAGTAGTAGCAGAATGAGGAGTATTATTATAAGCAAATTGGAGTAGATGTATGTACTTATCCCATGAACTAGGTTGCTGGGAAACATAGGCTCTAAGCATATCCAAGATAGTGCTATTCGTGACTTCGGTCTGTCCATTTGATCCAGGATGAAAAGCCGTAGAAAAATCTAACTTAGTGCCTAAGTTTGAGAAAAGAGCAATCCAAAAGCGACTACAAAATTTGGAATCTCTATCAGAAACTCACTTTGGGTAGACCATGATGAACAAAGATTTGCTTGACAAATATGGTCGCAGCTTGCTGAGAAGTCAGTGTCTTTTTACATGGAATGAAATAGGCTTGCTTACTAAACCTGTCCACTATTATCCAAATCATGTCATGATGATTGGAAGTAGTAGGAAAGCCTGTAATGAAGTCCATAGACACTTGTTTCCATGGTCGGTCTGGAATGGGTAAAGGCATAAGCAATCCCAAAGCTTTGCCTTTGTAGCTTTTAATTGCTTGACAAATGTTACACTTAGCTACAAATTTTGCTACATCATTTTTTAAATGAGGCCAAAAGAATTCTCGAGAAACTACTTGAAGTGTTGTGGAAACTCCTCTATGTCCCATGAATGGTGGTTGGTGCATCTCTTCCAAGACAAGTTGTCTATAGGGTTGAGTAACACATAATCTTTTCTCAAAGAATAGATAGCCATCATTATGAGTATCATTTCTTTGAGGTGTTCAATTGTTTTCACGTAATTTGATCCATATCTCAGAAAAATCTGGATCTACTTTATAAGTTTCTTTCATATTAAGTAGAAATGGTTCACTTTCAATAGCGAAAATGTTGTTGATATGAGGTCTTCTACTTAAAGCATCGGCAACAACATTTTCCTTTCCAGGTTGGTATTGAATCATGGGTTGGAAACTTTGTATGAAAGATGTCCATTTGATGTGCCTATCTGAAATAAGGGGTTGCGAAAGCAAATGCCTAATGCTGTGTTGATCAGTCTTAATAAGAAATTCTGAACCCATTAGGTAATGCTTCCAAATCTTCAAGGCATGCACAACTGCTGCCAATTCCTTGTCATATGTACTATAATTTGTTTCAGCAGGTTTTAGCTTTCGACTTTCATAGACAATAGAATGGTTGTCTTGCATAAGCACAGCACCAAAACCTTTGCCACTAGCATCAGTTACTACCACAAAGAATGGTCTTTGAAAGTCAAGTAGTGTAAGAGCTGGTGCATGAGTTAATGCATCCTTGAGTACTAGAAAAGATTTATCTTTACTTTCGGTCCAATGGAAAAATGTAGTTTTCTTGAGAAGTTCCGTCAAAGGATGTGCAATATAAGCGAAATTCTTGACAAACTTCCTATAGTAACTACATAGACCTAGAAAAGATCTAAGGTCATGAATGTCTCGAGGTGTAGGCCAAGAGGCTATACACTCAATCTTCTTAGGATCCACACGGATTCATTCATCTGACACTATATGGCCTAAGTATTCAATCTCTTTTTGAAAGAAAGAACTCTTTTCAGGATTGACATACAATTCATTTTCTCTCAAAAGGTTAAACACTTGCTCCAAGTGTTGCTCATGCTCTTGACGATTCTCGCTGAAAATAAGAATATCATCAAAGAACACCACAACAAAGCTTTGGAACTTTAGGAAAATGTGATTCATCATACAACTGAATGTAGCTGGAGCATTGGTCAAACCAAATGGCATAACCAAAAACTCATAAATAATGGCCAGTCTGGGTTCTAAATGCAGTCTTGAATATGTCTGACTTAGTCATGCGTACTTGATGATAATCAGACTTTAAGTCAATCTTGCTAAAGACCTTTGAACCTCTAAGCTTATCAAGTAAGTCATCTACCCTAGGGATAGGGTATCTGTTCTTCACAGTGATTTTGTTCAATGCTCGGTAGTCAACACACATTCGGAAAGTTCCATTCTTCTTTTTAACAAGAAGGACTAGAGCTCCAAAGGGTGAACTACTAGGTCTAATAAGGCCTCTTTCTAACAAATCCTTGATTTGTTTTTGGATTTCTTTTTGCTCTAATTTGTTGACTCTATAAGGAGCTTTACAAGGTGGAGAATTGCCTGGCAATAAGTCAATACCATGGTCTTCAGGCCTAGACTTAGGTAATCCTGGAGGTAAATCTTCCATAAAACAATCCCTGAATTTGGAGATATAAGGATCAAGTTTTGGACTTTTGGATGTGTTAAACTCAGTGCTAAGCTGCTTAACCCAAACCATATTAGTCTTCTCCCTTTTCCTAAAAGAGCTCGCTTTGCTTGAGTATGACTCAATAAAGGGCTCGTCTCTCCTTTGACTAGACATTGGAGGAAAATATTTTCATTGTCCTTCCTTACACAAATGCTATGTGTATCATAGTCTATAATAGGGTTGTACATATGTCTCCAAGGCATACCCAATATTACATCTACGCCTTGTAAAGGTGCAACTAAGAAATCCCTTTTTTCTGTTAAGGAATTGAAGCTTAAAGTTAAACCTTTCACCTCTTGCATGCAATTATACTTGGTTCCAGTAAATGCAGCTTTGACTCTATAATGTGTAGGTGAAGGTTGAATGTTTAAAGCTCTAATTTCCTTTTCAGAAATAGAGGCATGAGTGCTACCATCGTCATGCAAAACAATAACTTCATGCTCATTAATTTTTCCTTTTACTTTGAGTAGTGAATGAGCTTGAGGCTTACCTTCTGCTTCAGAATAGTTGAGGTCGGAGTTACCCTCTTGCTTGAGCGATTCATCTTCATTGTCGTCCCCTTCAAGCATATTGACTCGTGCCGCAGGTGTCGGATTCTTTGCACGTTCTGGGCAATTTGGTGCTATATGTCCTTCTTTATAACATCGAAAACATTTGATTGGAGGACATTTGGGCTTGCCACCGTTGACTTTCTTTGAATTTGATTCGCATTTGACCATCTCCTTGCCTTTGTTAAACCCTGGCTTATGAAAATTTCTTGAAGCATGAAAAGGTTTAGAAAAAGGTTTAGAGTGGTTACTCTCAAATGACTTGGCCTCTCTAGGAAAACCATTTTTGCGTTCGGAATTTGTTGCTAAAGATATAGCTGTAGAAAGTGAATGAGGTCTAAACATATTCACATTGGCCCTAATTGTAGACTTAAGGCCTGAAATGAATTTCCTCTTTTGGTCCTTCTCATTAACTTTCTCCACAACCTGTACCTGTAGTAATGTATTCCAAAACTTCTCCACATACTGAGACATGCTTTCTTTTTCAAGTTGATGCAATGTATCCCATTGATGCCTAGTTTTATATTTAAATCGTGAAGGTAAGAAATGCTTTTTCACTAGCCTTTGAAACCTTTTCCATGAATCCGGTTTATCACGTCCTTGCTTGATGACGCTCCACCATAAAGCTACGCTATCCACCATGTGATTAGCCGCACATTTGATCTTGTCCTTCTCGGAAAATTTCTCCCCCAAAAAGTAGTCATCCAACTGGCTAAGCCATGCCAAAAGGACTCGAGCATCTTTCTTGCCATCATAATTCTGAAATGAAAAAGCTTTACGACCGATTTTAGAATCTTTCCGTGAATTTTGTGCTTGAAGTGTAACATTGACAGCTCTTTGGATGATGTCGTCTTCGTCATCATAAGATGGCAAAGAGTCATGCTTACGCCTTCGACTCGTGAGCTGTCGTTCCAATTCAATTCGCATCTCTCTCTCTTCTACAATTTGTTATTGTAGAGATTGGAGTTGCTCTTGAATTGAAGGTAAAATGGAAAAATTTGCCATAGTGCTAATGCAAACAATGTAAATAAGTAAATTTGATATTATTTGATGTATGTAAATAAAGCAAATGATTGTACTTATCTCAATTCTCCCGCAATTCGATTTGTATTGAAACTAAACAAATACTTTGGTTCAATGGTTGGGTCGAATTTCCTTCGTTTCGCACAAGTCCCAAGCAATTCCGAGTGATTTAGGAGACTTGGGCTAGTCGAAATGCTGAAGAAATAATTTTTTGCACGTTGAACACTGCTCAAACAATTCTCAAAACTTGGCCAAAACTTTGTAATAATTTTTGAGAATTTTTAGAATTTTTTAGAAATTATTTTGGAATTTTCTAGCATTTATTTGGCCTTTTTAAGCCTCTTTGAGCCTTGAAAAATCAATTTTTCTGCACCCAAAAATCTGAAAATTACAATTCTTTGGAATTTTCCTTGAAATAGGAAAATAGGTAGTGTGAAAGCTCCAAAAGTTGATGTGACATGCATTGGGCTTGGGAAAAATAGAATTGGATTAAGTTGAGGATTTGGCTTAATAGAGATTAGTAATTAGTAGCTTCTTCTCACGTTTTTTTTCGCCCGTATGAGGCTGCAAATCGGCGCATCGCTTTGGCTTCTTTTTGATTAATTTACAAAGCTAGTTGCTCACAAAACATGCAGACCGTCAATTATAGGATTTTTGCAGCTTGAACCTCTTTTAATTCTGAGCAGGGCAGGTGAGGTTTTTGGCCATGGGGAATCCATCTGTACGGTCAGATCTGAAATTCATGGAGCCTTGAGCAAAACCACTTTTTGATGAAGAAGAATGGTTTTGGGAAGAGGTAAGTGGGTTTGAGAAGTAGAGCTAGTTTGAGAATTTGAATTTTTGGTCAAAGACCTCCAACACCTCCTTCTGTCCACACCGGTTAAAAGCCTGCAACTTTCTTGAGAGTTGTGTTGATGAAGACCTTTCCCACCTTTCCACAAATCTCCTAGCCCAAGCTTTGATACCACTGAAAACGGAATCGTTCTCTAGGATAGCTTGTGGAACACTTGAGAAATTCAACACATAAATTGAACCATGAAAACACATGCTTTGCAGGTTTCAACAAAATCAAATAAATTGAACAAAAGAATAGCAAACATAATACTTAGCTCCAAGACAAACATGCTAGGTGCAATCTTCCCCCCCCCTTGTGTGTGGCCTTCCCCACACAAGAGTATTTTTATTAGCTTTCCACCAAAAATAGGCCATAGCCCACAAAAATATGCAAAGTGTGCTTTTAGAGAGCACGACACTCTTCCACAACAAAAATAGAGTGTCCCAAAAATTGGGGCTAGGGTAAAGCCTTTAGGCTTTAATAAATTCAACATTATAAATGTATTTTTTCCAATGTATCAAAATGGAAAAATCAACTACTAAGGTTAGCTTGTAAAAATAAATATGATGCGCATAAAAAACATTCTCCTCGACATTATTCATCAATCCTCGTAATCTTCATCACCTGAAAATATAAGCCCAATTAATAATTAAATTAATCCCACAAATATTAAACAGGCACAAACCATCACCAACTCATGACTACCAGGTGTAAGTACCCCAGGAATCACCCTGCCATACAAAACTAACTGAAATAATCATAAACGGCCCCAAGCATACGTTATATACCGCACATATTAATATTTATAGTGGTGTCACCCACGATATTAACCTAGCCGGCATGACGCAAGAGTAACCTAGGCGTCCCCAAATTACTCAAGAGGGGAAAATAATATTCTTAAAGAGGACTTAAAATATATTCTCATGACAAAGAAGCTTCCTGCCTTGACTACAGTGACAAATATCCTTTTGAGTAGAAGAAAATCCACCTAGCAAAGCCTACTGTCGAGTCTAATGATTTTATGCCTTTTTCATTTGGCTAAAAAGGTAAGGAGGCAGTTTTCATATAAAATGTCTCGAACTATAATATAATTTGTCATCGGAACTTACTTTTTCGGCTTTGCTGTAAGCACATCTTTACATAATATATAAAGTTTCTCATGTTGATCTTTAAAAATTATTTATTTTAATATTCAAATTTTCATCATTGGTAAAACTATTTTTAAACTTTAATTTTAGAATTTGTTTTAATTTAAATAGTTCCATAAGTAATAGCAATAAAATCGTAGATTTTATTTCAATAGAAATTAGTTAATTGATTGAAAAAAGTGAATATGTCACTAGGAGACCCTCACATTTGAAGAATGCGAGGGTCAAATTCTATTTGCTATTAATGAATGAGCGAGAGGGAAGACGTGATGCCTAAAAACCTTAGAAGAGCTTTTAGTTTTTGGGTTATGATTTAATTCTTCTGGCGACTTTTGGAAACAACCAATTTCTGGAGATGTATAAGAGTGCGTAGCCGTGGGGGAGAGAGAGAGAGAGAGAGAGAGAAAGAGAGAGAGAGAGAGAGAGAGAGAGAGTGTTGTCGGTAGGGAGAGATAAGAGGGGGAGAGTGGTGTAGGCAAAAGGAAACAGAAAGAAAGGAAGTTATATTAAACGTCTTTAAAAGACCAGTGGGTCTATGAGACCAAAAGTGATATAATAGATAGATAGAGAGAGAGAGAGAGAGAGAGAGAGAGAGTGGTACACGCAAAGGGAAGGAGGGGGAGAGAGAGAATAAATACAATTTATTTTAGGTATGTTAGGTCTAAGGTAGAACCTTAATTCATTAATCACACGTAGTTCGATTAAATATATATGTAGACTGAATAATATATGTGTGTGAAGAATATATAACTATGGGATTTGTATTGTAATTTGCCTGCGTTTTCGTTCCCACTGCGCGCTCTCTCTCTCTCTGGCCATGGCCGCAGAGGAGGCTCTTGATCGCGACACTCTTTTTCGCAAGCTCAAGTCCAAGCCCGAAAACAAGGTATTCTTCATTCTCTCTGAACGTTTTGCTTGTTTTTTCTGGCAGATTTTCTCCTTTTCTAAATTGCCCAAATTTTAATTGATGTTAGTCTTAATGTTTTAAACGGACGGAAGATATAAAGGTTTTTTTTGGACAAAACAGGGATGTTCACAAAACCCTAGCCGGAAAAATTGAGGTTTACATTTTTGCCATCAGGAAGAATTCATTTTTTGTATCTGGGATAACCTTTTTTAGATCTTTGGTTTTTAGGCAGGAAGACATACAGTGAAGCAAACAACTGCTTTTACTTGATCATGTATGTATTTATGCTATATGTATGTGTGTGCACTTGTGCATGTGTATGTATATTTGTATGTATGTATGTGTATTTGTGCGTGGGAGTATATATGTATATATATCCAGAGAAGATTAAGAGGAAGCTATGTGTGTATTTATGTATATATGCATGTGTCTGTGGTTGCACATTGAATATGTATGCATGTATATCAAGAGGAAGCTTTGCAATATAGTCATCACCATTTTCCCTCAAACATCTGTCACCTGTGTATATGAAGGCTGCTTGCAAGGCTAAAAAAGAAAGGTTTGAAATACCTTCACTTGTTAAGTTTCAAGTTTTTGATGTTCAGTAATCCCTCCACGATTAGCATGGCTTTGGATTGGAGTGCATCAAATCATGCCCTTGTAATGCATCTGCAGAACAGGTTTACTCTATCCTCATAGGGGCTTGGGACAAAGGATAGATTCAAGAGAGGTTGTTGAAGCAAAAAGGAGTCCTCCTTTGATTTATTCACAGGGTGCAATCTAAGGCGGCCTTCTCAGCTTTACTGTGTGAAATGAGACCGCATGAAGAGGATTAGATGGAGCTAAAATGCTTCTAGATATTCTCCTCTAGCTGGGGTGGGGTCATAGTTTCAGAAACGGCGTTTCTGGAGCACTTTCCACGTTTCGGAAACGTTTCCAGAAACGGAAACGGCGTTTCCAGCTTTTATTTTTTCCAGGGTTTCAAAACCCGCGTGCTCTCTTCGCCGGCATTTTTCGCCTTCTTTCCGCTGCCTGTTTGGAGCTGCTCTAGCCATCTACCTTGCCCTCTACTCCTCTACCTCCACATCAGCCCTCTACCACGCCCTCTACCTCTCTACTTGGGGCCTCCACCTTTGCCATCTAAGCTCTACCAAGCAAGAAGGAGTCACACCTTGCTCGCAGCCTGCAGGACCAGAAAAACAGCCTCCACTTCTCGAATCTCTCCGAGTCTTCCGACCTCGAACCGCACAAGTAAGTTAAGTAACATGGCTCGGACTCCGGATCCTTTTTGGCAGCATGTGGAGCAAGTGGGGGCTTATGCAGGATCTGGTGGCTCCAGGAAATGGAGATGTAAATATTGTGGGTTGGTCAAAACGGGGAGTGTCACCCGTGTGAAGGACCATCTTGCTCATGTTCCAAACAAAGATGTAGGGCCATGCCCCTCTGTTCCTCTAGATGTTCGGAAAAGCCTTGAAATGTGGAGGCAAAAGCGTTTTGCCATTCCCGAAGAGGAAGTATCTACAGCAATGGGTGGTCAAGAGCATGAAGCTGGTTCAAGTCAAGCAGCAGCAGCAAAGAGGGCTAGAGGCAGAGACACAGGATCAGATTTCTCCTCAACCTCAGTGTCGGGTGTGCATGCAAGGAGGACTCCTTTGCCAGGTGATGTATCACATTCACAAGACACCCCTCCAATAAATACTGTACAAAGGGCTAGCATCCAAGCAGGATTTCAAAAGCAAGCAATTGCAGAGGCAACTAGGGAGCTCACCCGGATGTTCATACGGTGTGCCATTCCCTTTCATGTGGCCAAGACAAATCAATGGAGGAAGACCATGAGGGCCATCAGCCGCATTGGATGCGAGTGGGATGGGCCTACATCTGAGGCTCTGCGGACACGAGAGCTAAAGCGGGAAAAATCATGCATAGAAGTGCAGCTAGAGCCCTTGAAGGAAACATGGAAAAAGTATGGCTGCACTATATTGTGTGATGGGTGGTCAGATGTACGCAGGAGAAATGTATACAATGTTTTGGTGTCATGCTGCAAAGGCACTATGTTTTTGAAAGCCATTGATGCCTCCCTCCCAGGTCTCACAGTTACAGGTGCATTTATTTGGACACATATAAGGGAGGCTATAGTGCAAGTTGGGCCTGAGAATGTTGTGCAGGTGGTGACAGATAATGGAAGTAATTGTAAGTCTATGGGCTCTATGCTAGAGGATGAATTTCCAGCCATTGTGTGGACCCCTTGTGCATCACATAGCCTCGACTTATTGATTGAGGACATAGGTCAAATACAATGGGTTGAAGCCATCTTTTGCACCGCACGAAGCATGGTGAAGTTTGTGAAGAAGAGGCCAAAAGTCTTGAGCATGTATCGGGCCTACAGCACTCTTGAGCTATTGCAGCCTGCAGCCACCAGATTTGCATACATGTTCATTGTGCTTGAGAGACTCCTGCGAGTCCACAGAGAGTTGGTACGCACTGTCTACTCAAATGAATGGCTAGAGTGGGATGAGAGAGAGAGCCCCAAGGCAAGAGCTTTTGTGCGTGATGTCATGAGAGAGGAGTGGTGGGTAGAGGTTGAGGGGTTGATCAAAACTCTCAACCCCATCTACACAGTGTTACGCATTACAGACATGGAGGGCAGTACTCTAGGCCTTTTATACGAGTACATGGACAAGATTGGGGAGGCTCTCAACAAGCAAGACTACTTGAGAGCAGAGCAGTAAGTCTCCTCAGTCATGGCTACCCTTGCTTTACTTCTTATCTTTATTTTACTCTTGAGTCTTTACATTGGTCTCGACTCTTGACTCTTGTTTTTTGTCCTTTTTTATCTTATGGTTTGATCTCTAAAGGGTTGATGAAATCAAGGCTGTGTGGAATCGGCGATGGGATTGGTTTCACAGGCCGATTCATGCAGTAGCACATGTATTGCATCCTTTGTGGCGAGATGAGGAGCAATACGAGAACGAGGAGCTAGAAGAAGGCTTCATGACATACATGAGGAACTTGACATCTGGTAATGTGCACATGCTGAAATGTATAGAGGATGATCTCTTGGCCTTTCGCAACCAGACAGGGAGCTTTGGTCGAGAGACTACAAAGCTTCGAGAGACTCAGCTACAGCCTGTCTCATGGTGGGAGAAGTATGGAAATTGTGCTCCCACGCTGGTAATTCACTACCCTTAACTACAGTTTACATAGTACACTGTACAATGTGCATCTTTCTTGTTTCCACTTAGTTCTAATTTCTAATTGTATGTGCATTTCAATAACAGAAACGCATCGCCATTCGAGTGCTCTCACAGGATTGCAGTTCGGGTCCATGTGAGAGGAATTGGAGCACTTGGGCCCTCTTCCATACAAAGAAGAGGAATAGGCTGAGTACCGCTCAGCTAGAGCGGTTGGTGTTTTGTCATTGCAACCTCCAGCTCCTTGAGAGGAATGCCCGACATCCGGAGCCTTCACAGGTGAATGTGGATAAGATCGACATCATGAGGGAGAGGTTCATCCCAGAGATCCCACGGAATGAGCGTGATATGTACACCTTGCTTTATGAGGAGCTGACAGTGCCGAGCCACAACACCCGCTGCACCACCCATTCTCAGAGGTAGAGGGGGGGATCCATCGCTTCCACTTCAGCAGAGGCAAGAGGACCATGATCCTACCATTTCTTCATCTGAGCCTGACTCTCATGAGTCGGAGGATGACTCCTCCATGGATGATCTTGATGAGTGATTTTTGGAGCACTTAGCTCTAGGATTTTGTCATGCCAGCAGCTGCTGCCAGCCTGCCAGCCACATGGATATTTTTTGATCATGTTTTGTATTTACTATAGTCTATACATATGGATTATGGATGATGGATGATGGATGATGGATCTTGTTTTGTATTGACTCTTTTCAGGCTTGAGCCTACAGTTGTCATTTCTGAATTTTGATCTATCATTTGAGTCTTTGACATTGAAGTTTTGAACTTAAGCAAAGATGTATTTTTCAAGCTTTTGTAATGTTTTTATTAATTATATATGTATGTATTAAACCCTAAAACCGAAACTCCGTTTCCCCGTTTCTTCCCGAAGGCCGAAACTCCGAAACTCCGTTTCCCGCCGTGCTCCGCACCCCCGTTTCCGAAACTCGTGGAAACTATGGGTGGGGTGGAGACGAGCAAACCATAAGGTGGTGGGTGCATGTTATACTCTCTTTGGCTGGAAGTAGTTGGAGTTATGCCCCCTGTCGAGCCATGTTTTTTGGCTAGAGAGACAGACCCCTCATGCTATCAAGGCCTCACTCTGCTAGCGCCTAACAAGAATAGAGTTTTCTTGCTTGTGAAGCAGTGGGTGAAAGAAGTTTTTCTTCAATAGAGGCCAGACCTGCTTAAGCTGACCTTCAAGCTCAATCTGTAAGCGTGTGTCTTGGTTCTCCTTGCTTTTCTTGGAACTCCTTGCACAAGTACTCTCTAGGGAGAGGCGAGTGATCACAAGTTGGCGGAGGGGTGCAAAGTGGGGAATCCTCAAATAGATTCCCATCCTAGCATCACTAATGAAGTGAAGCCCTCCTTGAAAGGCTTTGTTACATTGGCGTAGCTGGAAGCTTCTTAATTGTGGTTAGGTGTGTGTAAATTGCTGATTATGGAAAGAGCTGGACAGGAGAAGACATTGCGAGAGAAATGGAGCATACACAACACACTGGATGGGGTTCCAATCATCCCAAACTAGATAGAATCATCAAGGTAAAAGCAAAGAAGATGACGGAAGATTTGTATGAAAATCAAGATGGTGGTTCAAGATGATTTACGAAAGCAAGTCATGGTCAAAGTCTAGGAAAAGGAAGTCTAGCAAATAACAATCGAAGTGGAGAAGAAAAAGAAAATTGAGCCGGTTAGAGTTGAAGTCAAGGAAAAGGAGTAGAGGCAATCAAGGCCCTACATATTTGTGTGGGCAGTTTAGTTGAAAAATGGTACATGGATGGAGACGAGGAGGGGTACTTAGGAGTCGAATTAGTCAAAGACATGCCAATGATACAGTGGGATGCGGTCTATTCTAGAGTTTCACGACAAGGCAATTATGTAATAATTTCTCAGTGAACCAAATTGGAGAAGATTGAGCTGCTCAAACATTTAAAGATACTCAAAGGTACCAAGACGTGGATTGCACGTTCCTAAAAGGTGAATTTGGGCATGTTCTTGTATTCATCTAGTTATATATATATATATATTACTAAAGAACTAACTTCAATGCCCGCCCCAACCTACAGAATTAGCCAAAGTTCAAGCACTGCATTGTAAAGAAGGAAACCGCGAGGGAATATTCTCATTGAACCAAAATCCCAACCCCAACACAAACGCAAACCCATATTAAAACCTAGTTATTCTAGGGATGCGCTTTGAGATGATTGCATTTGATGCTTGGCATTGTAGATCTAAGATTGGTATGACTTTTCTTTTTGTGGGAAGTTTTTCTTTTGTTGGAACTCCATAATGTTGTTAAGATTAATATTGATTAATGTTGGAGTATGCACAGGCGGAAACACACACACACACACACACACACACACACACACACACACACATATATATATATATAGATAGATAGATAGATAGATAGAGAGAGAGAGAGAGCGTCTACTAAAGACCTGTTATTGTCAGAATACGCAGCGGAGATGATGACCAGATCTGGGAACACGAGAGCAAAAAACGCATGCAGAAAAACAGCACAAGAGAGAGAGAGAGATGTAGGCGTGTAACTCTACTTTGATATACACAAGAAGATCCCGGTGTTGGTACAATGAGTGGTATGGGGTTGTAACTCTACTCTGATATACACAAGAAGATCCCGGTGTTGGTAAATAGGCCCCCACATGAGCAGTCGGCCTGCTGTAGGCAGCCGATTGTTGCTGAATCTCCACGACCAGCTAAAAACAGCCAGTCGGCCAGTGTGTCAGCAGTCGGCCATCTCAGTAAGGGAGTCGTGGACTAGTGCCTTCAGTCGGCCAGCTACTGGGCCCTCCCGCCACCTCAGGGCTGCCTCCCAAGCCACAGAAAAAATGGGAAAAATAGGAGAAAAATACGAAGAGTGGGGAAAAATGATAAAACACCTGATAAGGGCGGGCACACCCACAACAAAGGCCCTGGTGTATAAATCTAGACAGGAGATGACTTCTAACACCCCCTCTTAGCTCCTGGCTGTGAAACCAACCACATGGAGCTGGGGTGCCGCCTGAGCAAATCCTGAGAGAGCGACTTCGTGAAGAGGTCCACCGTACTGTCCTCCGTCGAACAGAACTCTAGCAAGATGTCATCAGCAACGATCTGTTCACGAACAAAGTGCCTCTGGATGACCATGGGTTCCTCCAGTGGAAGCCCAAACCTGCTATGCAACCTCTGCATCCTCACCACCTCACAAGCAGCATCACAAGCAGCTCGGTACTCTGCCTCTGTGCTCGACAAGGCAAAAGATGACTGCTCGTTACTGCTCCATAAAACTGCTCCTGGACCTGAAGTAGATCTCCTCGTGTCCGGATCTCCTCCCCAAACCGAGTCACTCCAATCGTGGAGTCGGCGGACTCCATCTAACAATCCCCCTCCTGTGTACAAGAGTCCATGATCCTTCGCAAGGCGCAAAAACCACAGGAAACGCAATCCTGTCTCCCAAAGAGTCATCCGCAACCATGAGCTCAACTGCCTCATCAGGAAGCTCCCATCCAATTTGGTGTCCATCAACCAGATCAATGAACCATACAGCTTCTGAGTCAAAGAGGCATCACACTGCTCACAAGGATCAACACCTGTTACGGTGCACAAACAAGTCCTGGAAACCTTTTGAAGACCACGCAAGGCCTTCTGAAACCTGTCAACCACCCCCTCTGAATCCGGAACCACAAAGCCTGGAGAAACCACCTCCTTCTGCAAGTAATCAGCTGCCACCTGCCTGGCTTTCCGAAAGGTCCCCGTGGAAAGAACATCCTCATCTACTGGAGGTTCTTTGTCCCGAATACTACGAGACATCAGAGCATAAGTTACCTGTTCAGTTTCCTCTGACTGATGAACACAAGAACTACTAACATCAGTACTGGAGAGTTCCTGCCAACTGCTGCCATCTACTGGCAAGCTGTCATGTGCATAAGCAATGCCATGGACCTTCTCAAGGCTAAATCCAGAAGGGGGCAAACAGATAAAGACCATGAACCAATAGAAGATAGGTAGAACCAGAATGTAGGAGCATTAGGTGTAGCATCTGTGGTGGACATGGAGCAGGACAAGTGGGATCATGGAGGGAAGCAGACGGCTGAAGCGCATGATCCAGATAAGGGCTGTCGGCCGATTCCAGAGGGGCCAGGGGCTGAAGCGCATCATAAAGACAAGAGCATCTAATAAAAGTACTTGCGTGTTGGTATTTTCTGGCAGGGCTGCTGGCTGACCAGCAGTCGGCCAGTTCCCCAAGGATCCCAAGGGCTATAAATAGGCCCACTTGCTCATTGTTCTAGGCATTCACTCCCTCTAGGGGTGTGAGTCATTAGGGGTTCCATAGGGGACAGATTTTGGTGTGTTCCCACCTTTTATGTAAGGCAGCCCATGGCTGCAGATTTAGGTACCTTTTTGTACCATAGAATATACTGAATTTTCCAGCACCTCTCTCTCTCTACTCTCTCTCTATACCTGCGTTTTTGCATCAGATGGTTCTCAAGAGTGTTTAGGGCTGAAAGAAGACTCTCAGAGCTTCCGCGCATTACATTGGTATCAGAGCATCAGGCTTAGCAAAGCTAAACACTAATTCAGTCCCATATGATGGTGTACAGGTCCAAGGTACAGGAAAGTACACGGATGCGAAGCCCAAGGCAAGGAGCACAGAATCGGGAAGAACTCCCAGGAGGTTTGTTGGTGGTGTTCCACAGTGCCAGATGGGGATGGCAGTTTCGTGAGCCAGATAAGTTCTCAAGCAACGGTCCCAAGGGAGGTTTGTCCTCCAAGGGTGATGTGAGAGTGCCAGACTCATTTCTCAGGAATGAAGACCAAGACGGTGTTCAGAGTCAGGGCAGGAATGGATTGTGGACTAGATGGAACAGATGCATAGATCTTCGTTGGAGACAGAGTGGTTTGGAGAACGTGCCGGGATTTCAGAGAAAAGGGTTTGCTAGGGATGAATGGATGACAGAGGGACTTCGGGAAAAGGATTGGGATGATGACAGTCATCCAAGAGCAGGTTGGATTCCCGTCATCAAGTTTAGCAGAGGGGGATGTCATGTGCATAAGCAATGCCATGGACCTTCTCAAGGCTAAATCCAGAAGGGGGCAAACAGATAAAGACCATGAACCAATAGAAGATAGGTAGAACCAGAATGTAGGAGCTTCAGGTGTAGCATCTGTGGTGGACATGGAGCAGGACAAGTGGGATCATGGATGGAAGCAGACGGCTGAAGCGCATGATCCAGATAAGGGCTGTCGGCTGATTCCAGAGGGGCCAGGGGCTGAAGCGCATCATAAAGACACGAGCATCTAATAAAAGTACTTGCGTTTTGGTATTTTCTGGCAGGGTTGCTGGCCGACCAGCAGTCGGCCAGCTCCCCAAGGATCCCAAGGGCTATAAATAGGCCCACTTGCTCATTGTTCTAGGCATTCACTCCCTCTAGGGGTGTGAGTCATTAGGGGTTCCATAGGGGACAGATTTTGGTGTGTTACCACCTTTTATATAAGGCAGCCCATGGCTGCAGATTTAGGTACCTTTTTGTACCATAGAATATACTGAATTTTCCAGCACCTCTCTCTCTCTCTCTCTCTCTCTCTACTCTCTCTCTATACCTGCGTTTTTGCATCAGATGGTTCTCAAGAGTGTTTGGGGCTGAAAGAAGACTCTCAGAGCTTCCGCGTGTTACATTGATGTCATGTGCATAAGCAATGCCATGGACCTTCTCAAGGCTAAATCCAGAAGGGGGCAAACAGATAAAGACCATGAACCAATAGAAGATAGGTAGAATCAGAATGTAGGAGCTTCAAAGCTATCCACCATCTGGCCGGAAAGCCTGCACCTACAGCGTATCCACACTTGAGTGGCCATTACCAGACTGCCACTCGTCACAACCTTGAGGACCTGGGGGAGAGAGTGCTGAAAGCTTGTAAACTCCATTCTTCACTCCTCCTTCCCAGACCACCTGGCCTGTTGCTTTGTCCCGAAGAGCAACAAAATGCTCATCAAACTCCACCCGTACGCCAGTCTTGCAAACCTGATGTACTGACAACAGATGAAAACCAAGTGTCGGAACATACAACACCTGGGAGGAATGCTTCCCCCCTCTGCCATTGGGAACTATCTCCATCCTGCCCTCACTGTGAACTGGGATAGTGGACGTATCCCCAGTAAGAGTGTGACTAGAAAGCCTGTAGAGATCCTGTAAACCGGAACGGGAAGGAGTCATGTGCCTGGAAGCACCACTATCGAGAATCCACTCCCGAGTAGAATCCTCCAATCTCCTCCCTGTCTGAAGAAAATGAAACATCGGTGTCCACCACCTCCAGGTGCACAAAAGCCGGAGTCTTCATGATTGCTACTGAGGAATCTTCACCCTTCTCGGTCTTCCGCTTGGGACACTGCCTCCAATAGTGGCCTTTCTCGCCACAATCATTACAGGTCCTCTCTGCCTTTAGTTTCTCACGGTGAGCGTCGGACTTCTTCTCAGAAGACTTCTCCGATGAAGCCTTCCCTTTGCCCGAGATACGGCCTTTCGACCGTTGGCCAGTTAAGGCCTCCGAACCTCCACCCTGAGGAGGGTTCGTGAATCGTTCCTCCTGGTCCAGGACCATGGGCACAAGCTCCTCCCACGTGATGGTGCTGAGCCAGCCACTAGTAATCAAAGACGAGTAAAATGCTGAGTACGAAGAGGGCAAGTGCGACAGCAACGTTATGGCCATATCCTGTGATGATATCTCCTTCCCAGCCTGAAGAACCTCTTGCTGAAGAGCATGCAGCTTGTTAATATGCTCCCGCATCGTGGACGACTTTGCAGGGCTCATAACCCGCATTTGTACTTCCAAGGAAATCCTCTTCATGGGCGATACCCTGTTGTAGAGAGAAGCCAAATGCTGCCATATACCCCTGGCCAGCGTCATATGCTTTACATGATTGATTACCTGTGGTGTGCAATTGAGAAAGATAAACGAACGGACCCTGGCGTTGACACGATCCCACATGTGTGTCTGAGCCGACCTCTCCTTTCAGGTTGACGGTAACTCCCCTTCCTCAACTTCCGGCCGTGGAACCCCAACAATGACGAAATCAGCGAGGTCGTAGGACTCCAGAACAGATTCCATCATAACCTTCCATATGCCGTAGTTACTCCCGTCCAACTGACGGTCCACCGGGAACGTGGGGAGTGTCGGGATCTTCACATGCCTCTCGGCCATTTCAAACAGATCTGCCATTGCGGGGATGTACTCTGAATAGGGTGGGTGGGTGGGAACAAAGAAGAACTAAAACCTGCAAGTGGCTGTCCAGCAAATCAGCCCGCCTTCCTCTTGCTTCTCCTCTTCCCAAACAGTCCAAAACAGTCCACCAATCAGCCACACAACAGTCCCCCTCTTGCTCACACAAATCCCAAGACCTATCTAGAGCCTAGGGCTCTGATACCATGTCAGAATACGCAGCGGAGATGATGACTAGATTTGGGAACACGAGAGCAAAAAACGCATGCAGAAAAACAGCACAAGAGAGAGAGAGATGTAGGCGTGTAACTCTACTCTGATATACACAAGAAGATCCCGGTGTTGGTACAATGAGTGGTATGGGGCTGGGGGCCTATTTATATGCCCCCACATGAGCAGTTGGCCTGCTGTAGGCAGCCGACTGTTGCTGAATCTCCACGACCAGCTAAAAACAGCCAGTCGGCCAGTGTGTCACCAGTCGGCCATCTCAGTAAGGGAGTCGTGGACCAGTGCCTTCAGTCGGCCAGCTACTGGGCCCTCCCGCCACCTCAGGGCTGCCTCCCAAGCCACAAAAAAAATGGGAAAAATAGGGGAAAAATACGGAGAGTAAGGGCGGGCACACCCACAACAAAGGCCTTGGTGTATAAATCTAGACAGGAGATGACTTCTAACAGCTACATGCGGAAGCTCTGAGAATCTTCTTTCAGCCCTAAACACCATCTAGAACATGCCGATGCAAAAACGTAGACAGAAGGGAGAGTAGAGAGAGAGAGAGATAGCTGGAAATTCAGTATTTCATATGGTACAAAAAGGTACATAAATCCTTGCAAATCTAGTCCTATTCTAGACCCACACCCAAAGGGGGAGTGAATGAATCTAACTATGAGCATTAGTGCCTTTATATAGGCCCTTGAAGTGACTAGGGGGCTGACTGACTGCAGTTAGACCAGCCGACATGACACTTTAGCTTCACGACCTGAATTTCCTTGCAGCCGATAGCAGCTTCTTGCACTTCTACATAGATGACAGGTCTTCCTTGTCCTTCTCCTAGTCCAACACTTGCCAAATCTGCACTTCATGCTCCAAAATCCTTGGTTCTAATCTCTTTTTCTGGCTGCCCCTTCAGGACTAGCTTCAGGACATGTCCATGGGCAAAAGCTTTGCACATGACATCCCCCTCTGCTAAACTTGATGACGGGATTCCAATCTGTTCTGTCATCAACCCATTCCTTTCTTGGAGTCCTTTTGTCATCCACTCCATCTATGGCAACCCTTTTCATTGAAAACCTAGCCCGGTCCCCAAATCCACTCTAACTTTGAAGAAGATCTATGCATCTGTTCCATCCAGTCCCCAATCCGTTCTTGCCTTGTCTCTGAACACCGTCTTGGTCTTCATTCTTGAGAAATGAGTCTGGCACTCACTCCACCCCTTGGAGGATCATCCTCCCTTGGAACTGTTGCCCGAAAGCCTTTCCTGGCTCATAGGACTGCCATCACCTTTGGGCTTTGTGGAACACCACCAACCAACCTCCTGGGAGTTCTTCCCGGTCTTGTGTTCCTTGCCTTGGGCCTCGTACTTGTGCACTTTCCTGTACCTTGGACCTGTACACCTTCATATGGGACTGAATGAGTGTTTAGCCTTGTTGAGCCTGATGTTACATGCGGAAGCTCTGAGAGTCTTCTTTCAATCCTAAACACCATCTAGAACATGCTGATGCAAAATCGTAGACAGAAGGGAGAGTAGAGAGAGAGAGAGAGAGAGAGAGAGAGAGAGAGAGAGACAGAGAGAGAGAGAGAGAGGTAATTGGAAATTCAGTATTTCATATGGTACAAAAAGGTACATAAATCCTTGCAGCCATGGGCTGCCTTCTAGAAAAGGTAGAATTCCCTAAATCTAGTCCTATTCTAGACCCACACCTAAAGGGGGAGTGAATGAATCTAACTATGAGCATTAGTGCCTTTATATAGGTCCATAGGGGGCTGACCGACTGCAGTCGGACCAGCCGACAGGACACTTTAGCTTCACGACCTGAATTTCCTTGCAACCGACAACAGCTTCTTGCACTTCTACGCAGACGACCGGTCTTCCTTGTCTTTCTCCTAGTCCAACACTTTCCAAATTTGCACTTCATGCTCCAAAATCCCTGGTTCTAATCTCTTTTTCTGGGTGCCCCTTCAGGACTAGCTTCAAGACATGTCCATGGGCAAAACCTTTGCACATGACAAGACCCAATGGGCCTATGAGACCAAAGTGATACAATAATGTCCATGGCATATCTCATCATGGATTGGAAAATAAAACAGAAAGAAAACATAAACATAGCTATCTCACTGGGGTGATACAAAACTGTCCATGGAAACTCATCATGGAATACTAAGAACATAGAAACATGAGAGCAGTATCAGCTCTGCGTAGATGGTATACCACTCTCCAAAATATCAAGCATGGGGCTAATGAGTATGGCCGAGAGGTCTCCCTCAGCTATGTCACGTGGAAAGGTAGCTCGATGGCGGTGGAGCATGTCCTAGATTTGGAGCTGATGAGGTGATCGTGGCCGACGACCGGGGGGCCGGGGTCGTCGAGCATGCTGCAGTGTGGAGGCTCGTTCTGAGGTAACTCCTCTCGAGGGAGGTGGGTCCGGAGTAGCTCTTGTATGGTCCACAAGATCCACTAAATCGGTGTCCACCACCTCTTGGGTCTGGAAGAAATTGGTGATGGTTGGCCGGTGAGGGAGGGGGCAGGTGGTTGGGGCCGAAGCTCTCTCAAGAAGGTGTCCCTGTGTAGGAAGAGGCCTAGGCAACGTTGGTCCTGGAAGTCAATGATCCTGGAGAGTGGACCAAATCCCTCACGAAATAGATAGGGAAACCTCCCATGGATCTTATAGTATACTGGGCACCAACATATGTAATGCTCCTCTGTCTCAACCTCTGTGTGGCATAATCGGCAGATCCCCTCCTCTCTGGGTCTCCGTATGAGCTTCTCGGCTCTGAAGATGCGCTTAGCTCTACCTGTCTCCACTCTGAGGCAGTGGAGTGAAACCCGTATCTAACCAATCGCAATCCGCATGGCATGGGACATGTGAACAGTCAAGTAGCCCGGTTGCAGGATGAATCCATCCTCAGTGAGTGTGAGGAAGTGATCTCTGTATAAGTGCATCTTCGTGGGGAGCTCCAAAGGTGTGATCCTTGTGCAATGGGTGTTGAGGCTGAGAAGATCTAACTGGATAACCTGGTTGGTATCCTTGTGAGAGAGCCGGAGAAAAGGGGAGTCCAAACTGTACTAAAGGAGGTAATACAATGCGTAGGGATTGGATACAAGACAAGTGATGAGGGAGGCCCTTTATATAGGAAGACAAGAAGCTGGGGCTGACTGCTCACGACTAGCATAAATGAGAGAAAAAATATATAATCCCCAAATAAAAGGGCCGGTTCCCACACTGAGATGCACAATATTCTAACTCCCCCTCTGTAGCTCATAGTGTGCAAAAGTCTTAAGAAGATTAAGCTGATGAAGATGCAAGCATGGATGCTCCAGTATTGCATAGTACCGGGTACACCTTGGAAAGAGCACCTATCAACCTGACTCCCCGAAACAGAATGCCACTGTGAACAACAAAGAAATTTGCTTGGCTTCGAATTCCGACACCAATGTGCAGTGAACTCCAAGTATACAGAATGATGAGCTCACGGATATACAACGCCCATAATCTCCCAACAGTGGACTGTGAACACATCACGTCAAACGGTTCCCATGCACTAGAAAATGGAGCTGCTAACAATTCTCTCCCACCCACAAGCCTCATCTAGCTGGAAGCACATGGGGGAAACTATTTGTATAACGAGAGAAGAACACCATCCTGGTCCTCCCAAGCCGGAAGCACCCTGGGAGCCCTAGATGAGTCACTAGAAGTATTTGTATCATTGTCCTGTGTTGTGTCTTTGCCCTTCTTCTGACATGAAGACTTACCCTTGCCCTTGCCCTTCTTCTTCTTCTTGGACAAGTAGTCCTTAGACAAATGTCCTCTCTTCCCACACGAGTAGCAAAACAACTCAGACCTTTCTTTTGTACTGAAGCAAGTGCCTGATTCGGACTATTAAGAGACACCTTGATCTTACCTTGAGAAACGAGGACGGACTCTTCTTTCAAAAGAAGGGAACTGAGGTCATCAAAATCCAGTTGATTGGTTGTGACCTGACAGCTCAAAGCCCGAGAAACCACACCATACTCAGGGGGGAAGCTTTGTGAGGATAAGTGTAGCCAACTGAGCGGAGGACAAGGTAGCACCCATTGCTAGGAACTGGTCATGGATAACCTTGGCCTTTATAAGAAACGACTGCATAGAAATACTAATAGGAAATACCAGACTGTAGAATTGCCCTTGCAAAGTAACTGTCCTCATCGATGAATCTCGAGCATAGAGATCCTCCAACTAGGACCAAACTTGACGTGCATTGGCAAGAGTTTGCACGGCTGGTGAGACCTCCTTCGTAATAGTCCGCACAAGCACTTAGTGCGCCTTCAAATCACGATTCTCCCAATGTTGTAATTCCGCAAGGAGTTCATGCTCTTGAACTTGGGTCCAATGCCTCGAGTTCTGAGGACGCTTGGGCTTTGTCTCATTGCCTTGAACAATCTCCCACAAACCCTTATGGATGAATGGGATCCGCGTATTCAGCTTCCAATGAGCATAGTTGGTTCCGTCCAACTTGTCCTCCTTGTTCGCAAGGGGGGAGCCATATCCACAGCAATGAAGTATGTTGCAAAAACACAAGTCTCATTACTCCAAGACTTCTCTCGAGCACTTTCCAACGGAGCAAGGCACGAGGACCAATCAGCCCCCTCTCAAATCTGAGAGAGAAAGGAGCTGGACAGTGGCAAAACAGTCCACCAAAACACACCGGAAACACCCAACCAGAGGGAAGGGAAGCCGAGGAAGTAGGAGGGTTGTCGGGGTTGCCTGTCGGGTTGCACCATGCACAAATAAACCACCTCTAGAAGCTGTCCCTGCTGTAAAATAGCCCACACTCCTCGCAAAAAAACTGCTGCAAACGCTTAGGAGAGCAAAACGCAGCACCTCCAACATAGCACCTGGGCACCCAGCAGGGAGCACGGCAGGAAGAAAACGTTGAGAGGAAGGAGGGCAAGCAGGAGAAAAATGCAGCCACCTGGTTGCTCCAGAAAACGCAGCACTTCAATAAGAACATAGCACTCTAGAAAATGCAGGAGGAGAGGGAATCAAAACGCAGATGATGGGCAGCCGGGACCTAGTCGTCTGATACCATGTTGGAGTATGCACAGGCGGAAGCGACAAAGAAAGAGAGAGAGAGAAAGAAAGATATATTAAGCGTCTACTAAAGACCCAATGGGCCTGTGAGACCAAAGTGATACAATAATGTCCATGGCATATCTTATCATGGAATGGAATATAAAACAGAAAGAAAACATAAACATAGCTATATGTCACTGGGGTGATACAAAACTGTCCATGGAAACTCATCATGGAATACTAAGAACATCGAAACATGAGAGAAGGGGAGAGAGCAATTTGTTGACAAGATCACCTTTATTAGGCAAGAGGCTTACAATGGCAATAGCTAGCAGATGGGTAATACAATGTGCAGGGATTGGATACCACAAGTGTGATGAGGGAGGCCCTTTATATAGGGAGGCTGGAAGCTGGCTGACTACATATGGAGCTGGCCGACTACTTCCACCTATGCATACTCCAACCTGGTATTAGAGCATAGACAAAGAAAGAGAGAAATGAAATGAAATGATATATTAACGTCTTCAAAAGGCCAAAATGACCTATGAGACCAAAAAGGTTACAACAATTGGTGGATCTGATACAATGTCTGTGTAAGGAAAGCTAAAAACAATTAAACAACTAACTGAAACTGAAACAACTATGAGGAAAAGTACAGTACCAGGAGCTCCTAATGGATAACATGTGGGAGGAAAACTCCAGCAACAAAGGTAAGCATCATACACATCACTATCCAAAGATGTCTCTCATCGGTCGATGGCGGATATCCTCAATGTCCTCCATGGTGAGTACTCTGACTGGACGTCTCCCATGCCGTGCTAGTATGGTCCTGATCCTCTGTTGTAGTCTCAAGAGGCTTTTATTAAGATCAATTGTTGACAAGAGAAAGAGCAATTGTTGACAAGATCACCTTTATTGAGAGAGAAGGAGAGAAAGAGCAATTGTTGACAAGATCACCTTTATTAAGCAAGAGGCTTTTACAATGGCAATAGCCAATAGATGGGTAATACAACGTGCAGGGATTGGATAGAAGACAAGTGACGAGGGAGTCGTTCCCACACACAAAGATGCACAATATTCTAACAATTAGTGTGGGAATAAACTTGTGCTAGGTGGTGGTGTAAACTAGCACTCCAGTGTGTGAATATAGGTTTAAATAATGCAACTTTAGTGTGTGTGTAAACAACTGCTAGTGTTTAGGTTTGTGTGTGTGTAGGAATATCATCTTAGAAGTAAGCAATGATGTGTAAAGTTGACACCTCTTAGGGACACTTGGCATTATGCCTTGACATGTAGCATGTGTGAAGGCAGCATATGCACACACCTTGTAAAGGGGCCTCTCCTATAAAAAGGACCAAGTATCATAATACAAATATGCTTTCCACGACTCATGTGTAACACAATTAGTCCCCTTATTAATCCTTTGTTAACGTGTTGATTATATTGTTGGTCAACATCACTCTCTCTCTCCATCAGTTGTGCTCCTTGTCCACTCTCAACTGGGACAAATAGTTGGTATCAAAGCTCGCGGTCACCTCGGAGAACTAGTCGCTGTCTCACAGAGTCGCTTGTCACCGAGCTGCTACCTCCACAGTTGAGCATCGTCGCTTCAGAGCTAGCGTCGTGTGGAGCCTCAACCACAGTGGGCGTCACCACTGACTTTGCCGCTAGTCAGCCTGGGCAGCGTGAGTGGACAAGGTCTGCCCATTTCAGCGGCATCGCCCGATTCTGCTCGTCTCAGCCATGCTGGCCATGAGTTGCCGCCTTTGCCTTGTTGTTTTGAGTGGCCACTTTTGTGGAGTGCAATCACCGACTACCGATGCCCTGTTTTGAGTGGTTTTTTGTTTTGTACCTAGCACTAACCCATGGGGTTAGGGACTAATCCAACAGGGTTAGGAGAGCCTTGGGATTAGGAAAAGAAGGTGGATTTAGGTGGCTACTAGGGTTCAAATTTAATAAGCACTATATGAGTGAGTCTTGGGTTATTATGGTTTGGACCTAGACCAAGGGGCTTACTCTTGCCATGGACATGGCA
Organism: Cibotium barometz; assembly: GCF_041138505.1. Lineage (NCBI taxonomy): Eukaryota > Viridiplantae > Streptophyta > Polypodiopsida > Cyatheales > Cibotiaceae > Cibotium > Cibotium barometz. The sequence goes on from NC_141053.1 coordinate 51,491,055, forward strand.
GATCACGGGTAGTCTTGCTAAGGGCCCGTGTGGGCACGCACGGGTGGTATTGGACACTAGGGCTGACTGGCATGGACTCGTGGGAGTGGAACCTTAGCCTCTGGCTCGAGGGAGGTTGAGCTTGCGTGCACCTCTTTTATTTGGTTTTTTGAATCTTGTTTATGCTTGTGTATTAGGTGATCCTTGGGAGGAGCCTTTTGCAGTTGGTATCGGAGATTTGTATGCATGTGTGCGGGTGAAATTGTCCTTCTTTTTTGAAAGAAACCCTAGGTTCTCTGAATTGTCAGTGCTATAGATTGGTTGTGTTTTTTCATGGTGTATGTGGTCACTTTGCATGGTCTGTGCCAGGCATGCAAAGATGAGGCGACTATGTGCAAATTCCATGGGATATGCAGCAAGCAATTGGTTATGCTTTGAGCTGGGAGATCAACATCAGTCGGACAAAAGGTGTTGGTAACTCTGGATTGGGTCATGGCGGGAGGTAGGTACTGTTAGAAGTCATCTCCTGTCTACTTTTATACACCAGGGCCTTTGTTGTGGGTGTGCCCGCCCTTATGAGGTGTTTTATCATTTTTCCTCACTCCCCGTATTTTTTTCCCTTTTTTTCCCCATTTTTCAGTGGTGTGGAGGGATGCCAGAAGTTGGCAGAAGACTCTGGTGGCTGGCCGACTGCCCATTCTGCAGTCGTGTGGCTGGCCGACTGCCCAGACATCAGTCGTGGAGTATTTTACGGCTGGCCGATTGGATGTATGCAGTCGTGGACTTCTGTACTGCTGGCCGACTGCTGATGCAGTCGTGGAGTGCTTTTACAGCAGGCCGACTGCTCACATGGGGCATATAAATAGGCCCCATGCCCCCACCACTTTCTCATTCAGTCATTTGCGGGATCTTGTGTATAGAGAAGAGTTTACACACCTATCTCTCTGTGTTTCTTGTGCTGCCTATTTTCTGCATTCTACTTGCTCTTGTCTGCCCAAGTTTGGTTATCATTTCCGCTGCATATTCTGACATGGTATTAGAGCCCTAGGCTCGTGATAGATCTTGGGAGTTTTTCTGAGCAAGAAGGGGAGCGTTAGGTTGCTGATTGGTGGACTGTTTTGGACTGTTTGGGAAGAGAAGGTGCAAGAGAAAGGCGGGCTAAAGGTGCTGGACAGCCACTTGCAGGTTTTACAGATTTTTTTTCCCACCCACCCACCCTTTCACTTTACTCCCCGCGATGGCAGATTTACTAGAGATGGCTGAGAAGCACGTGAAGATTCCGACTCTCCCCACGTTCCCAGTGGATCGTCAGTTGGACGGGTCCAATTACGGCATCTGGAAGGTCATGATGGAGTCTGTGTTGGAGTCATATGACCTTGCTGATTTTATCATCATCGGGGTTCCACGGTCGGAAGCAGAGGAAGGGGAGTTACTGTCGATGAGGAAGGACCGAGAGGCACAGGCACACATGTGGGATCGTGTCAACGCCAGGGTCCGGTCATTTATTTTCGTCAGCTGCACACCACAGGTGATCAATCATGTAAAGCACATGACGCTGGCGAGAGGCATATGGGAGCACTTGGCTTCTTTGTATAACAGGGTATCACCCATGAAATGGATCTCCTTGGAAGTGCAGATGCGGGTTATGAACCCTGCGAAGTCCTCGACGATGCGGGACACATTAACAAGCTGCAGGCCCTTCAGCAGGAAGTCCTACAAGCTGGGAAAGAGATATCATCTGAAGACATGGCCATCACTTTGCTGTCCCACTTGCCTGCTCAGTATTCTGCTTTCTATTCCTCGTTGATTACGAGTGGCAGGCTCAGCATTATAACCTGGGAGGAGCTTGTGCCAATGGTCTTGGACCAGGAGGAACGTTTCACGAACCCTCCTCATAGCGGAGGTTCGAAGGCCTTAACTGGCCAATGGTCGAAAGGTCGGAGTAACAACAAGGGCAAAGGGAAGGCTTCACTTGAGAAGTCTTCTGAGAAGAAGCCTGATTTAGAACGAGAGAAGCTGAAGGCCGAAAGATCCTGTAATGATTGTGGCGAGAAAGGCCACTATTGGAGGAAGTGTCCTAAGCGGACAGGGAAGAGTGCTGATTCCTCAGCCTCAGCTGCAAAGACTCCGGCATTTGTGCACTTAGAGATGGTGGACTCCGATGCTTCATCATCTTCGAGCGAGGAGGCAGTTGGCTTCACCGCGAAGGATACCCGGGAATGGATTCTTGACAGTGGTGCTTCCAGGCCAATGACTCCATCTCGTGACTTCTTTCTGGATCTTAAACGGCAGTCAGGTCGCATCTTTATTGGCGACAACTCCACTATTCCGATACATAGTGAGAGCCGGATGGAGATTATTCCCGATGGCAAGGGAGGCAAGCATGCTTCCCGTGTTCTTTATGTCCCTGCTCTGGGTTTTCATCCTCTGTCAGTGCATGAAGTATGCAAGACTGGCTTTCGGGTGGAATTTGAGGAGCATTCAGTTGCTCTACGGGTCCGTGAGACTGGCCAGGTTGTTTGGGAAGGCGGTGTGGAGAATGGTATCTACAAGCTCTCTGCACTCTTCTCGTTAACAGGTTCTCAGGTCGGAGATTTGTGGCACTTTCGTTTTGGCCACTTAAATGTGGATGCATTGAGGCGAGCTTTTCGAGACCAGATCGTGGTTGGCTTGCCAGATGTTGGTAGTAGGCAAGGGCGCTGCAGTTCTTGCATACGTGGTAAGCAGCACAGGGAATCCTTTCCGAAGCAGGCTTCGAGGCGGGCTTCGAAACCATTGGAGTTGATTCACACTGACCTGTGTGGACCTCAGCAGACACCATCTTTGGGAGGATCTCTCTACTTTATGCTGCTTGTTGATGATTGTACTAGATTCACGTGGGTCTACTTTCTTTCCCAGAAGGACCAAGCTTTTGCTCGGTTCAAGGATTGGCACGTGATGGTGGAGAAAGAGTTTGGATTTCAGGTCAAGACTCTCAGGGCTGATAAAGGAGGTGAATTCTCCTCGACTGTATTTCTCAGATTTTGTGCAGATCAAGGCATCAAAAGGGAACTGGCCAATACAGGATCGCCTTCGGAGAATGGAGTTGTTGAACGCAAGAACAGGATTGTGGTGGAGATGGCGAGGACCATGCTGGAGCATCGTGATCTTCCTCGTCCACTTTGGGGAGAGGCTGTGGCAATGACTGTCCATACCCTCAACCGATCTCCGACGACTTCAGTACCCCATATGACTCCATTTGAGGCATACTTTGGCAGGAAACCTGATGTCTCGCACTTCCGTGTCGTTGGGAGTGACGTGTATGTACATATTCCGAAGAAGTAGAGGGGGAAGCTTGACTCCAAGTCCCGCAAGCTTGTATTTGTGGGGTATAACTCTCTTTCCAAGGGATACAGGTTGTATGATTGAGACAGGAACGAGATTGTTGTCAGCCGGGATGTGGTCTTTGACGAGCATGTTCCAGTATCTACTGTCGAGGAGCTGCCACTTCTTGGAGATCGAGAGGAGTCTGACGATGATTCCCAGACCATTATTTCAATTGATCAACCTCAGTCAATACAGGAGGTTGAGCCCGCAGCTGGAGTTGAGCCCCCGCGACCACAGGAGGCTCCACGATCTGTTCGAGTACCTAGGTGGTTGTTAGACACCCTTCGGGAGTCAGGTGGCACGGAGCTACCCTTCGAGTGGACCACAGAGGACGGCCCTCGAAGATCACATAGAGTCCGAGATAAAAGCAACACAGCGGAGCTTCTTCAGGTGAACTATGCTTTGATGTCTCGTATTATGCGGGACAAAGAGCCCACTTCCGTAAAGGAAGCCCTTTCACAGGATACTTGGAGGAAAGCCATGTGGAACTTGATGCCATCGAGAAGAATAACACTTGGGAGTTGGTACCGAGGCCGTCGAAGCGGTCAGCATTGGTGTCAAATGGGTCTTCAAGACCAAATATGCGTCTGATGGGTTGGTGGACAAACACAAAGCCAGACTTGTGGCTAAAGGTTATTGTCACCAGCCTGGACATTTCCCAGTCTGAAAGGGGTCTGGTGGACTCCAGGATGTTTAAATATTTGGAAAGTACAAGCTTTGGGAATGGGAGATTATCCTAGAATACAAAGAACCATACTCCTAAAATTTAGGAGAGTTGCTATTTTTGGCCCGACTCCGATGGAAATTCTGTTCGCGTCATTACATCTGGAATTGAGCAGATACCAAGAGTTGGCAAAGTGCCTATGACAGAATGTCTACCAGTTGGGATATTTTTAGAGATAAAGTTTATGGAAGGACCCATCTCTTAGATTGGGACATGTGGCAAGGAGGTGGACCAAAGTGAGACAAGTGGCCTGACACTTGTTAGAAAGTGGATCAAAGTGAGACAAGTGGCCTCACACTTGTCACTTCAGCTATTGTGTGGCTCTCCACTTGTCATTGTAGCCTTCTCTTGCCGTTTTAGCTCATGGGAGGCCCAAATCTATAAATTGGAGCCCTCTCTTCATTAATAGAGGCTCTCTTGCTCCACACTAGTCTCTACCACCGTTACAGGTTGCTCTAATGATGGCTACTCTCTTTCTCTCTCACTTGAAGGCTGCCCATGAAGAATACCGGCTGTTGGGGACTGTTTTGGAGGCTTCCATCGCGAAGAAATACTGAAGGCAAGGGTATTTAATCATTTATTATGATTACTTGTTGTACCAGCATTTGTACTTGTTGTACAAGCTGTACCAGCCCTTGTACTGGCTGTACCAACTTCTGTACTTGCTATACCACCCATTGTACCGGCTGTACCAGCCACTGTACCTGCTGCACCAGCCCTTGTATTGGTTGTACCAGCTTTTGTACTTGCTGTACCACCCATTGTACTGGCTGTACCAGCTTCTGTACTTGTTGTACTTGCTGTACTTGCTATACCAGCCACCGTACCAGCTGTACCAGCCACTGTACCTGTTGTACCGGCTTAATGGAGAGTTGTACTTGCTGTACCCTCTCTATTGCATGAAGACCCGTGGTTTTTGGGGAAGAATCAGTACCCACACGGAGGTATATGGATTATATTGTTGGCTCAACATTTCTACAGCCTATGTTCCGGCTTGGTTGCCTCGTGTTGGGCTGTGTTATGGCATTTGTATATGGATAATCCGGCATCTCTCGTGGGGAGAGTAAGGCCCTCAAAGCTTGTACATGATATTATTCTCCTTGGGTAATAAAATACTCCAAGGGGGGGGGTCGGCCCATTCCGGCCTCTATGCGGTGTCACATGTGCAAGCTCCATTTTCAGCATTTGTGGATGTTTTGTCCAGCTTTATGTTTTATGCAAAGTGATGATGGATATGTGTTAAGGCTGTGGCCATGTTTAAATGTTTTAATATGCATTGATGGTATCAATAAGTGTGTCAAAGGCCCTAGTCCCCCGGGCACCCGCCGCGAGTTTCATTGGTTTCAGAGCATAGGCTTTCTTGGAAGCGGAGGCTTCCTTCTATCAATAAGGAAGAGAAAAGATCTCAAGTGGGGACCACACTTACCATCATTGCTGTTAAGCATGGCCAGCCACTTCATAGCTTATGAAGCAAGAGCATGAGCAATAGACAGCTTGTTGATCTAAAGATTTATGAATTCACAGAATTTTATCGTGGAAGTGTGAAGTTGGCTTTATGTGCACACGTTTAGCACTCTTTCCATATGGGTATTGTGGATTATATTATCAAGTTAACAGGCAAGCTATATGGAGATATATCTCGGGATATCTTAAGGATATGGTGACGAGATATTTCTTTTGGCTTCATGACCAACCTGGCAAAGAACAGCGAAGTATACTTTGAGTTTGCAAAGTTGGTGCTTTTGCTATTTAGTATGAAGTGTTTTTGATGTTCACTAACCCTTGTATAGCTATGCAAGGAGAAAGGTGGTGTTGTTTGCCTTGAGATGGTTTCAGGGAAACATTGTTTATGGCTCCCTTTATTGGGATGGATTATATCTATGGAGATTTCTTTCTTGGACGAGATTTATATAGATATTGGGCTTTACAAGCAATTTCTATAGACGAATCTGTCCGAGTTTATAGAGAAGAAATCTTTGGATATCTCATGGATATGATGCTTTTATGGATAAAGTCCACCTCTACTCCAAGGTGTGTGGTTAACACAGAGTATGTGGTAAGAGTTATGGTATACAAGGATTATGGTATACAGGTCTATGGATTCTTGGACTTCTTTTCTAGGAATTTGGATCCATCCTCAGGTTTATGGATTATGTTTATGACTCCCTTTTACTGGGATGGATTATTCTTTTTGGCTCCCTTTATTTGGGATGCATTGGACTTATGAAACTCATGGTTCACATACCCTGTGTAGTGTTCTCTTGTCCTACGTGCTCTCTTGAAGATTGTTTCTACCATGTGAGGGTGGAACAATAGAGAGCAGATGGAAGGGAACATGGGCACTTCAAAGGGTAGTGACAAGCACAACATACCCTGTGTAGTGTTCTCTTGTCCTACGTGCTCTCTTGAAGATTGTTACCATGTGTGGGTGGAACAATAGAGAGCAGATGGAAGGGAACATGGGCACTTGAGAGGGTAGTGTGAGTTGGTGGCCGAAATGCCTACAAACTATTGGTGGCCGAAATGCCTAAAAACTATGTGTAGCAGAAATGCTTATGGAACACCAGGTTATCTATGCCTGCGAGTGATTGTTTTATCTTGTTACTTGAGCCCACCTCTCATCCAAGATGTGTGGTCAGAGTACCAACACGGAGTGCAAGTGGTAAAGTGGACATGACGGGACTTAAGTCTATGCCAAGGGTCATGTGGACCGATGTCTTGTTGGCAGGAGACTTATTTTGTCTCGCCCATTTACTTGGGACATGGATTATGATATCTGGACTTATGGGACTGTTTTGTCTCGCCCATTTACTTGGGACATGGATTATGATATCTGGACTTATGGGACTGATTTGTCTCGCCCATTTACTTGGGACATGATTATGATATCTGGACTTATGGGACTGTTTTTTGTCTCGCCCATTTATCTTGGGACATGATTTTGATATTGGTATTATGGAGACTTATTTAGTCTCGCCCATTTCTTTGGGACATGGATTCTTCAGTTATATTGGATTTTTGAGACTCTCGTCTCGCCCAATCGATGGGACATGATTATATCTTGAATATATGGCTTGAAGCTTAAAGTTGCGGACAACTTTTAAGAAGCTGGGGAGGATGTCACCAGCCTGGACATTTCCCAGTCTGAAAGGGGTCTGGTGGACTCCAGGATGTTTAAATATTTGGAAAGTACAAGCTTTGGGAATGGGGGATTATCCTAGAATACAAAGAACCACACTCCTAAAATTTAGGAGAGTTGCTATTTTTGGCCCGACTCCGATGGAAATTCTGTTCGCGTCATTACATCTGGAATTGAGCAGATACCAAGAGTTGGCAAAGTGCCTATGACAGAATGTCTACCAGTTGGGATAGTTTTAGAGATAAAGTTTATGGAAGGACCCATCTCTTAGATTGGGACATGTGGCAAGGAGGTGGACCAAAGTGAGACAAGTGGCCTGACACTTGTTAGAAAGTGGATCAAAGTGAGACAAGTGGCCTCACACTTGTCACTTCAGCTATTGTGTGGCTCTCCACTTGTCATTGTAGCCTTCTCTTGCCATTTTAGCTCATGGGAGGCCCAAATCTATAAATTGGAGCCCTCTCTTCATTAATAGAGGCTCTCTTGCTCCACACTAGTCTCTACCACCGTTACAGGTTGCCCTAATGATGGCTACTCTCTTTCTCTCTCACTTGAAGGCTGTCCATGAAGAATACCGGCTGTTGGGGACTGTTTTGGAGGCTTCCATCGCGAAGAAATACTGAAGGCAAGGGTATTTAATCATTTATTATGATTACTTGTTGTACCAGCATTTGTACTTGTTGTACAAGCTGTACCAGCCCTTGTACTGGCTGTACCAGCTTCTGTACTTGCTATACCACCCATTGTACCGATTGTACCAGCTTCTGTACTTGTTGTACCTGTTGCACCAGCCACCGTACCGACTGTACCAGCCACTGTACCTGCTGCACTAGCCCTTGTATTGGCTGTACCAGCTTTTGTACTTGTTGTACCACCCATTGTACCGGCTGTACCAGCTTTTGTACTACTTGTACTTGCTGTACATGCTATACCAGCCACCGTACCAGCTGTACCAACCACTGTACCTGCTGTACCAGCTGAATGGAGAGTTGTACTTGCTGTACCCTCTCTATTGCATGAAGACCCGTGGTTTTTGGGGAAGAATCAGTACCCACACGGAGGTATATGGATTATATTGTTGGCTCAGCATTTCTACAGCCTATGTTCCGGCTTGGTTGCCTCGTGTTGGGCTGTGTTATGGCATTTGTATATGGATAATCCGGCATCTCTCGTGGGGAGAGTAAGGCCCTCAAAGCTTGTACATGATATTATTCTCCTTGGGTAATAAAATACTCCAAGGGGGGGGTCGGCCCATTCCGACCTCTATGCGGTGTCACACGTGCAAGCTCCATTTTCAGCATTTGTGGATGTTTTGTCCAGCTTTATGTTTTATGCAAAGTGATGATGGATATGTGTTAAGGCTGTGGCCATGTTTAAATGTTTTAATATGCATTGATGGTATCAACAAGTGTGTCAAAGGCCCTAGTCCCCCGGACACCCGCCGCGAGTTTCAGTTATGCTCAGCGGTTAGGCATCGACTATGAGGATACCTTTGCACCGACAGCACTGATGTCCACGATTCGGACCGTTCTTGCCCTTGCTTCTTCTCAGAGGTGGCCCGTGTATCAAATGGATGTAAAATTTGCGTTCCTTAATGGCGACCTGCAGGAGGAGGTGTATGTTGAGTAGCCTCCAGGCTTTATTGTTCCAGGATCTGAAGGGATGGTTTACAGGTTACGTAAGGCCTTGTATGGTCTTAAGCAGGCTCCTAGGGCTTGGAATCAGAAGATTGATTCCTTCTTTATTCGGACTGGATTTCAGAGATCGGTTGTAGATCCAAACCTGTATCTCTTTCGGGAACGCGGCATGGTCACGCTTATCATCCTTTATGTGGATGATCTCATCCTCATTGGTGGTCATGTGGAGCACATTAGAGTGACGAAGGCTGCCTTGTCACAGGAGTTTGAGATGACCGACTTAGGTTTACTCCACTTCTTTTTGGGATTGGAGATCTGGCATATCGAGAGGGTGTTTTTCGTCTCTCAGCAGCGGTATGTTCATGAGTTGCTTGAGGCCTTTGGGATGGAGAACTGTAAGCCTATTACTTCGCCGATGGACCTGAACACAAAGTTAACCGTTACTGATCCTTGTGAGCCAGTTGTGATGCCTCACAGTACCGGAAGTTGGTTGGTTCATTGATCTGGTTGCTGAACACCAGATTGGACTTGAGCTTCTCCGTGGGGCTGTTGAGCTCTTTTATGCAAACGCCATTGAAGACTCATTGGGACACAGGATTGCGGATCTTGCGGTATCTGTAGAGTACGAAGGATCTGGGACTCTTTTACACAGGAGGGGATGGAGTCAGGCTCCAAGGTTGGAGTGACTCAGATTGGGGAGGAGATCCAGACACAAGGAGATCTACTTCAGGATACAGTTTCACCCTCGGCTCAGGAGCCGCAAGAGGCAGCCAACTATTGCCCTTTCTTCGACAGAGGCAGAGTACCGGGCTGCTTGTGGTGTTGCTTGTGAGGTTGTATGGCTGCGGAGGCTGCTAGGCGAGATTGGGTTTCCACAGAGGGAGCCCACAGTCATCCAGTGCGATAACCAGAGTTGTATAGCTATTGCTCGGAACCCGGTCTTCCATGCCCGGACCAAGCATATAGAGATACAGTATCACTTTGTACGTGAGAAGATCTTGGCTGGTGACATCTTGCTACTTTATTGTTCGACGGAGGACAATGCGGCGGACCTCTTCACGAAGTCTCTACCTCAAGCTATGCTCAGGCGGCGGCACTCCAGCTCCCTTGGGTTGGTTTCACAGCCAGGAGCTGAGAGGGGGTGTTAGAAGTCATCTCCTGTCTACTTTTATACACCAGGGCCTTTGTTGTGGGTGTGCCCGCCCTTATGAGGTGTTTTATCATTTTTCCTCACTTCCCGTATTTTTTTCCCTATTTTTTTCCATTTTTCAGTGGTGTGGAGGGATGCCAGAAGTTGGCAGAAGACTCTGGTGGCTGGCCAACTACCCATTCTGCAGTCGTGTGGCTGGCCGACTGCCCAGACATCAGTCGTGGAGTATTTTACTGCTGGCCGACTGGATGTATGCAGTCGTGGACTTCTGTACTGCTGGCCCACTGCTGATGCAGTCGTGGAGTGCTTTTACAGCAGGCCGACTGCTCACATGGGGCATATAAATAGGCCCCATGCCCCCACCACTTTCTCATTCAGTCATTTGCGGGATCTTGTGTATAGAGAAGAGTTTACACACCTATCTCTCTGTGTTTCTTGTGCTGTCTATTTTCTGCATTCTACTTGCTCTTGTCTACCCAAGTTTGGTTATCATTTCCGTTGCATATTATGACAGGTACATCAAACATAAAGAACGTAAACCTAAACTAAAGACCAGGATGCACGAGAGACTACATCTTTGCAAGTGTATTTGTACATTATGATGATGGTCCTTTAAATGGGAGAGACCCCCCTTACAACGTGTGGTCATAGGTTGCCACCACATGTCACATGTCAAGATGAGGTGCCAAGTGTCACATGCATCCCGCACTTGGATGCCATGTGGACATATGGTCCCTTGTGAGCTCCAATCCGGGACGAGTCAACCAAGTTCCACTCTAAGCGTCCAAGTTCAGGTGTACAAGTCCCGTACGTGGTCTTGGTTAGGTGTGCAAGTCCCGCACATGAAGCAGTGCCAATCCGTACTGTGAGTCACCCTCTGGAATGATGACAGCTGTTTTGGGTATTCGGTTTATAGCCAGATGCTGGGCATTTGAGGAAGCGTATGGTTGCATTTAGGAATGCATGAAGAGCAAGCCCATAGGACTACCCATGCTGTCCTACTCTTGGGCTACGATTGGGGGCAGTCCATGGGCCATGGCATTGGCCCATAACAGCCCCAAATAGGGCTATTGCCCAGCTAGCCAGCCCAAGAAGGGGCCAGGCCTTGGTCGGCCAGCCCTAGATGGGCTAATGGTGTCATGTGCATCATAGATGCCATGGACATTTTCAGGGCTAAATCCAGAAGAGGCAGCCAGATAAAGAGTAGAACCAGGATGATAGAGCACAGAGCACCTTTGGCAGTGTAGACTGGAGACAGGCGTGGATCAGATGGCTGTCGGCTGCTCATGGACGTGGTTGGCTGAACCAGGGGACGGGCAGCAGCATGCGCATCATGAACAAGGAAAAGACCAGTCGGCTGCGTCAAAAGGAGCATTAAATGCATTTAGGACTGGCCGGACTGGCCGACCAGCAGTCGGCCAGTCTACCATTTGTCCAAGGGACATATAAAAGGAATCAAGTGCTCATCATTGAACTCATTCACTCCCTTATGGAGTGGGTCATCTATGTAGGACTGTTTTGGTGTATTCCACCTTTTCAAGAAGGCAGCCTAGGGCTGCAGACAAGTACCTTTTTGTACCATATGAATATTCTGAATTTCCAGCACTTCTCTCTCTCTCTCTCTCTCTCTCTACTCTCTCTCTATATCCGCATTTTGCATCAGATGTTTTCCAAGAGTGTTTAGGGCTGAAAGAAGACTCCCAGAGCTTCCGCGCGTTACATTGGTATCAGAGCATCGCTCAGCAAAGCTAAGCACTGATTCAGTCCCAGATGATGGTGTACAGGTCCAAGGTACAGGAAGGATTGAAAGCCCAAGGCAAGGAACACAGATCGGGAAGAACTCCGAGGAGGTTTGTTGGTGGTGTTCCACAGTGCCAGAGGGGATGGCAGTCCTATGAGCCAGATAGGTTCTCGGGCAACGGTCCCAAGGGAGGTTTATCCTCCAAGGGTGATGTGAGTGCCAGACTCGTTTCTCAGGAAAGAAGACCAAGACGGTGTTCAGAGTCAGGGCAGGAATGGATTGTGGACTAGAGGAAAACAGATGCATAGATCTTCGTCAGAGACAGAGTGGTTTGGAGAACAGGCCGGGTTTTCAGAGAAAAAGGGTTGCCAGGGATGGATGATGACAGAGGGACTTCGGGAAAAGATAGGGATGATGACAGTCATCCAAGAGCAGGTTGGATTCCCGTCATCAAGTTTAGCAGAGGGGGATGTCATGTGCATCATAGATGCCATGGACATTTTCAGGGCTAAATCCAGAAGAGGCAGCCAGATAAAGAGTAGAACCAGGATGATAGAGCACAGAGCACCTTTGGCAGTGTAGACTGGAGACAGGCGTGGATCAGATGGCTGTCGGCTACTCATGGACGTGGTCGGCTGAACCAGGGGACAGGGGCAGCAGCATGCGCATCATGAACAAGGAAAAGACCAGTTGCGGCTGTGTTAAAAGGAGCATTAAATGCATTTAGGACTGGCCGACCAGCAGTCGGCCAGTCTACCATTTGTCCAAGGGACATATAAAAGGAATCAAGTGCTCATCATTGAACTCATTCACTCCCTTATGGAGTGGGTCATCTATCTAGGACTGTTTTGGTGTATTCCACCTTTTCAAGAAGGCAGCCTAGGGCTGCAGACAAGTACCTTTTTGTACCATATGAATATACTGAATTTCCAGCACTTCTCTCTCTCTCTCTCTCTCTACTCTCTCTCTATATCTGCGTTTTGCATCAGATGTTTTCCAAGAGTGTTTAGGGCTGAAAGAAGACTCCCAGAGCTTCCGCGCGTTACAAATGGTTCTGTCTGCCAGCCCTTAAAGGCTGCACAGCCAGGCAGCCAGGGTCAGCCCAGCAGGCGGCCAGGCCATGGGCAGCAGAAAGAGCAAGGCGGCCAGCATAATAGGAAAAGCGCCCAATATATGCTGACTTAACAAGTCGTGGGGATTAAATAAACAGGCTGACAGCCTTCTAGAACCCACCGACCAGCATCTAGGAATACTATATAAGCATTGGCTTAGTCAAGAGTTAAATCATCTCATAATTCACAAAGTGCTGCGGCCAGGACAGCCAAAGGGAGCATAACGCAAAGTTGAACTTGAAGTTCAAGAACCAGGTCATCTTCAGGCTGAAGGTTTACAGCCAAGGAAAGATCTCCAGAAGTCAGTCTTTTTCTCATCATTCAATAAAGCAAATACATAATCCTTGGTGGGGGCCTTGCAGAGGGTTTTTGGCACCCTTGATTCTTCTCCTCTCTCTCTCTCTCTCTCTCTCTCTCTCTCTCTCTCTCTCGTGCCCGCTTCGCTCTGCGCCCCCATCTCTCTCTCTCTCTCTCTCTCTCTCTCTCGCTGTTCCCCTTTTTGCCCCTGCCCGCCTGTTCGTCTCTGCTCGCCCCCCTTCGCTTTTGCGCCGCCCTGCTCGGCCCGTTCGCTCTCTCTCTCCCCCCTGCTCGGCCCGTTCGCTCTCTCTCTCTCTCTCTCTCTCTCTCTCTCTCTCTCGTGCCCGCTTCGCTCTGCGTCCCCATCTCTCTCTCTCTCTCTCTCTCTCGCTGTTCCCCTTTTCGCCCCTGCCCGCCTGTTCGTCTCTGCTCGCCCCCCTTTCGCATTTCGCTCTTCGTCCGTATCTGCTCGCCCCCCTTCGCTTCTGCGCCGCCCTGCTCGGCCCGTTCACCTTGTCGCCCCCCCCCCCCAGTTTCAGTCTCTGTGCCCCCCTTTCCCCACCCACCCTTGCTCAGGCCCCCAAGGCAGCAACATAACTCTCCCTTGAACCTGTAGCTGAGCATCTTGTAGGTCGCATTTTCTGAGTCTCCCCCAAAGATGTACTTACAGCACAACTGAGCAAAGTAGTCCCCTTTGTGGACTTAGGAGACCCTATCTCTATTATAGTAAAGGGTACACAGGCAAAAGTCTTCTATATGGACAACAATGAGAAAATAGCAGTGATGAAACAAACAAGGTCTCTCCAAGGGACAAAGGTATGGATAGCTGATGAACTCACCCCGCTACAACTCAAGAACAGATCGGCAGAGCTGAATAAAGTTAAAGAAGCAAGAAAGAATGGCAAATGGGCAATATACAGAGGAGGACAAGCAATCATTAAAGAATTCCGTACCCCACCCCCCTCAAGAGCAAATCCATCCATGGATGAAATATAGCTATTTTTATTTTGAACCTCAATTTCGAACTAGATGCAATAGAACCCATTGTAATTTAAACTCTTAAGAGTCTTAAGAGTTCATTTTGAGTTATTTTTTTTTTCAGTTTTATGCCTCTTTGGCATCGATACCCAGAGTGGAATGTAAATGGATGTACTTGATCTGTCCCATAGGTCGGATTCGGCCTCCCGTGGACGTTAATATAACTGTCTTTCTTTCTTTCTTTCTCTCTCTCTCTCTGTCTCGCACTCTTACTTGTGCTACATTGTGCAATTGTCAGGAACCAAGGTGCTGAATATTCGTTATCTAAAGTATAATCCTGCATGTAAGCTTCCGCATGTTACAGTGGTATGAGAGCTTTGCCTTTTGGTTAAGAGATTCAGCCAAGAAAAAAAGAAGATTTCTTGCCCCCCCCCCCCCCCCGCTTGTGTGGTTGGTTCTCAGACACCGGTTGCACTCCCATTCCGGTGTGACAATTGTCCCTTGATTTCTAGCCTCAAGAAGCGATTGGAAATATCTCCCACACACAGAGTGGATGGTATTGTCGTGGTCAAGGAAAAACTTGACCACTCTCACTATGGCGAATTCTGACGATGAGAGAACAGTCGATCCTAGTAGAAACTCTTTCTTTGACAGCAACTGCTTCCAAAAGCGAGGTCATTAGTGATGATATGAATGCCATGTTCTGAGAATTTATGCACCTCATAGTGCAACAAGGGAAACATTTGTAGGCATGTATTGCTTCTATAAAGGCCTTGGAGAAACGGATACCTCTTCAAGAATCCTTGACACCCGCCCCCCTCCCTCTCTTCCGCCAGTCGTCACCGAGATCCCTTCCTAGACCCCTTCCCAGATCCATGCTTCGGTTATCGAACACAGGTGGCAGCTCGAGCTGCCGCACTAGAGGACCAACGCCGACATGTGGAGCATGTGCGATACCTTGCAGTTCTCGACGCAAGCACAATACTGGTGACTTCTTGGACTCATCTTGAGGAGAATGGTAAACTCGATCCCACAACGCTTTATTCTTGGATTCATCAGTTTGAAGCCTACTTTGCTATTGGCAGGTTGTCAAACATGAGACATCGAAGCGGAAGCCATCTCAGGGTGGACTCATTGGGCCCATGGTCAATTCCAATTATGGAGTGGTTGCCTACATTTGGGACCAATTTTTCAATGATCTCAAGAAGCGGTTTCTATCATCTCATTATCTTCAGCGGCTCGAGGGCGAGTATTGGGGATTGCCCTAGAACGCACTACTTGTCCTTCAATTTGCAAATAAAGTCACTCACGTGGCTTTACAGTTGCAGAAATTGGATACAGATAAAGGAGGTCAATTCCTCTATGGTTTGGACACTTTAATCCAGTGGGATGTGTGTATGTTTGAACCATAGACTTTTGATCGGGCACTTTTGCTTGCCCAGAGTGCCAAGATGAAGTATAACAATGGAAATCCAAAGACTTCCTAGCCCGGAGTAGCCAAGGCAGCCACTGCCTCTGGCAAGGGCCATAACTCTGGCTTTATGAACTCAAACAATGGACTTTGCCTTACTCAAGACCAGATTGCTGTGGCCGACAAGATATGTGGGAAAATTCGTCCTAAAGAGCAGGAATAATATAAGGAGGATGGCGGTGTTTCTTTTGTCATATAAAAGGACACACTTCTAAGGTTTGCCCTAAGAAGACTCCTTCTCAGACTACCACCCTTGCTTGGATAGCTGCTGTGGTGAGCCAGCCTACCACACTGACCCCCCTGGTTGTTGCTAGTTCTCCAGTTCCCACACCTTCGGTTTGTGCCATTGTCAGTCGGGAGCTTGAAGATAGGCTGAAGGGCAACCATGATCCGGAGTATGAGCGAAACGAATTGCTCAAGACTTTTGGCTATATAGGTGGCCAGAGAGTCGTTGTCTTGTTTGACAACGACAATACAGAGGACATGAAGCATTGGAAACATTTTCTTCATGGGTGTGACTTTGAGGTTCGCACAGATCTCTAGGCTTTGGGTTGGCTTTAGACAATGCCAATTGCAAATTGAAGTGACCGTCAACATTGTTGGAGCTAGATTGTCCAATAGTTTGGTGGACTGATCGAGTACCTTCCAAGCAAAGTCACCCCAGTGGGGATGCCTTGAGTAAGAAAGAAATCGTGTCCCACATCCAATCCACACGGATGGAATTTGCTGGTACAGAATTAGATGAAATGAAGCACAAGTCCATGGAATTCGGTACTCATATGTGGGGACATGCATTGAACGCCACAAGACCATGTCATTTTTTGATACGTGATGGTTGGCTTTTCTACAAGGGTCGACTTTGTCTGTTAAAACAATTCTAGGGGAAACTCTTCTCCACGATGCCCGTGATGCCATTATTGGTGGTCATAGGGGCATGAACTTAACTTTGGTTTTATTGGCCAAGAATGAGGCGAGACGTGTTCACTCATGTGCAGCAATGCTTGGTTTGTCAAAAAGTGAAAGCTCCTCATGGGAAGAAGATAGGGTTGTTACATCCTTTACCCATTCTCGAAGGATCTTTTCAAGATATCTCGATGGATTTTGTGATGAACTTGCCTCCCAGTCCGGGTAAGCATAATACGTAGTGTTTGACGATTGTTGATCGTTTTAGCAAATTTGTTATGCTTATTCCTTGTAGAGCTAATGTGAATGTTGAAGATGTTGCTAGGTTGTTTGTCAGGCATTGGTGCCCCATAGGTGGCATAACCTAGGACCATTGTGTCCAATCGAGATGCCAAGTTAATTTCTGAAGGGCATTATTGAAGGAGATAGCACAGGCGGAAGCATAAACAGTAAACATATGAGAGAGTGCAAAGTAGAATGAGAGAGTTGGACAAGATCACCTTTTATAACAGCAGTAAAGCTTTACAATGGCAGTGGCCAACAATTGAGTGTTGAACTATGTGCAAGGGAAGTGGATGAAGGAGTGAATAATGGGGAACTCCTTATATAGTGCATGAGTGAGTTCACTGACTGCTCACAGGACAAATAAACAGGAGAAATACAATAAAATAGCAGATAAATGGTAAAGCCCCAGAACACAAAGATGCACAATTCTAACACCCTCTCTGCAGTTCATAGTGTGCAAGAGTCGGAAGAAGATAAGTTGATGAAGATGCAACCAAGGACCCTCCAGCACCGCGAATACTGGAATCACCTCGGAGAGAGCATCCACCAACCTGTTTCCTCGAAATAAGATGCCACCACGAACAGCAAGGAACTTTGCTTGGCCACGTGTCATGTGCAAGTTTGCCCATGGACATATCTAGAAGCTAATCCAGAAGGGGCAGCCAGAAAAGATGACTAGAAACCAGAATTTTGGAGCATGAGGTGCAGTAGAGGCCAAGGTTGGACTTGGAAGACTTTGAAGGACCTGTCGGCTGCATGGTATAGGTCGTGGATGCGCTTTATGGAGAAAACTGCCAGTCCGCTGGCCGACCAGCAGTCGGCCAGCTCTTCTATTGTTCAAGAGGCCTATAAATAGGCAATAGTGCTCAAGGATAGATCATTCAACTCCTTTTGAGTTGGGTCCAACATTAGGATAATTTTGGGTGTATTCCACCTTTTATGAAAGGCAGCCTATGGCTGTAGATCTAGAGTACCTTTTTGTACTATATGAATATACTGAATTTCCAGCTCTCTCTCTCTCTCTCTCTCTCTCTCTCTCTCTCCTCTTCCTTCTATTTGCGTTTTTGCATCAGCATGTTCTAGGTGGTGTTTAGGGCTGAAAGAAGACTATCAGAGCTTCCGCGTGTTACACCACAAATTCCTACACAAGTGTGCAGTGAACTCCAAAAATAGATGATGAGTTGTTGGACACACTGCGCCCATAATCCCCAAAAGTGGACGGAACACATCACGTCCCAAAAGTCTCGAACAATGAACTTGGAACAGATCTAGTTCATAATCTCTGCTGTACGAAAGATAACCATGTCTTGCCAGATGTCTAATGCTTGGAACTCCGAATCACGGTCCCCATGCACCCGTAATCTCCTGCCCACAAGCCTCTTTTGGCTGGAAGCACATGGGGGGAAACTAGTATGTGTACTAGAGAAGCACACTATCTGGGGCCTCCTGAGACGGAAGCGCCCTAGGAGCCCTAGAAGTGGTACTAGAATCTGTATCACTATCCTGTGTCATATTTTTGCCTTTTCTCTGAGATGAAGCCTTGCGCTTGGTCGTGTGCTTCTTGGACAAACAATCCATGGACAGATGTCCTCTTTTCTTGCCAGAGAAATGACGACTCCGACCTTTCTTTTGAACTGAGGAAAGTGCTTGGTCAGAATTGTTGATTGACACCTTCAACTTACCCTGTGAGATGAGAACGGACTCCTCCTCCAAAAGTAGGGAGCTAAGATCATCAAAATCCAACTAAGTGGAAGTGACCTGGCACCGCATAGATCGAGAAATAACATCATAGTCCGAAGGAAGCTTAGTGAGGATAAGAGCAGCCAGTTGAGAAGAGGACAAAGCAACACCCATAGCCAGTAATTGGTCGTGAATAACCTTGGCTGTAACACACGGAAGCTCTGAGAGTCTTCTTTCAGCCCTAAACACTCCTGGCAACATGCTGATGCAAAACGCAGATATAGAGAGAGAGAGTAGAGAGAGAGAGATGTGCTGGAAATTTAGTATATTGCTATAGTACAAAAAGGTACTCTTACACACAGCCCTAGGTTGCCTTGAAATAAAAGGTGAATAACACCCAAAACTGTCTCCCTATGGGACTCCTACTGACCCAAACCCCTAGAGGGTTGAATGAATCTTTCAAGGAGCCTCTTGTGCTATTTATAGTTCTTTTGACTTTATGGAGAACTGGCCGACTGCTGGTCGGCCAGTTGATTGGACAAATAAATCATGTTTTGATGCGCTTGTAGTCCCTTTGCCATATCCTGATGCGTTTCAGCCGCCATGCTCGCTGGTATAGCCGACAGAGCCTGTGTCCAGCCAACAGTACCCCCTTTCTAGGCAGCCGACAGCATCCTCTTCTTGTTTTCCCCAAGCCTTGCTCCACACTGCCCAAAGCACCTGTGCTCCAATCTCTGATCCTATCTAGTTCATAGTCTTTATCTGGCTGCCTCTTCTGGATCAGCGTCTGAAGATTGTCCATGGCATTGATCATGCACATGACATTGGCCTTCATGAGAAAAGACTGCATGGAATTGCCTTCAGGAAATAACAAGCCGTAGAGCTGCCCCTGCAAGGTAACTGTCCTCATCGATGAATCTCGTGCAAAGAGATCCTCCAATTTTGACCATACTTGATGGGCACCGGTGAGAGTTTGCACTGTCGGTGAGACCTCTTCGGTGATGGTCCGCACAAGCATAGAATGCGCCTTCGAGTCCTGATTCTCCGAGTCTTGTAATTCCATAGCAAATTCATCCTCTTGATCCTGAGTCCACTGCCTAGAGTTTTGAGAATGTTTGGGCTTCCTTTCGGTGCCCTGAACAATGTCCCACAAACCCTTGTGGATGAACTAGATCCGCATCTGAAGCTTCCAATGAGCGTAGTTGGGTCCTTTCAACTTGTCATCCTTGTTCGTATAGGAGGGAGCCATATCCACAGCAACATAGAACAAACCTCAGCTCTCAAACACTTCTCTCAAGTGCTTTCCAACGAAGCGAGGCACCAGGAACAATCAGCCCCCTCTCAAACCGTAGAGAGGAGGCGGGTCAGCTGCAAAACAGTCCAAGATCCACCGGGAACCTCCTACCGGAAGGGCAGGGACTCGTGGAGGAAGAAGACAATGTAGGGCCACTTGTCTGGCAGCACCACACACAAAGAACTCACCTGGTGCAGAAAACACAGCCACAACTCCACCTTTGGCCTCTGTAGAAGAAAACGCAGCCAAGTGAACTGGCCGGCTTGGCTCCGTAGGAGAAAACACAGCCACCAAAACTGGCCGGCAGCAAACAGCCGGCTGGCTGGACCTGAAAATGCAGCACAGTTGGGAAACTCAGCCACTTGTTGTCACAGATCTACAGCCGGGAGAGAGATGGAGAAAAACGCACAGCAAAAGGAGTAAAAGGTGGGCAGATTTGCAAAGTTTGGAGCAGCTTGGACCTAAGCGTATGATACCATGAAGGAGATAGCACAGGCAGAAGCATAAACAGTAAACATATGAGAGTGCAAAGTAGAATGAGAGAGTTGGACAAGATCACCTTTTATAACAGCAGTAAAGCTTTACAATTGCAATGGCCAGCAATTGAGTGTTGACCTATGTGCAAGGGAAGTGGATGAAGGAGTGAATAATGATGGGGAACTCCTTATATAGTGCATGAGTGAGCTGGTTGACTGCCTCTAGGGCTGGCCGAGTGCTCATAGGACAAATACAATAAAATACTAGATAAATGGTAAAGCCCCAGAACACTGAGATGCACAATTCTAACAATTATTTGAGAACATTAGAACTAAGTTGAATTTTTCCAGTGGATTCCACCCACAGACGGATGGCCGGATAGAGATTTACAATCGATTGGCGTTTGACTTGCTGAAGTGTTATCACGATCAGCAAGTTAAGTGAGAGCATTTTTTGCCGTTAGTTCAAGCTGTGTTGAATGACTCTTTTTCTTTAGCTATTAGCAGGACTCTATATGAGGCAGCATTTGGAGGACTTTTAGTCTCTTTTGACCAGGACATCATCCTTTGTGTTGCTTGAAGCTAACAAATTGACGAAGTCTTACTACGAGATTTTGGAGTCTGTAAAAGATTGATTGGCTACAACAGAGGAGGCCTATACTCGATAGGCTAACAAGGACAGAAGAGATGTGATCTTCTCAGAAGGAGATTGGGTATATTTTAGGATAATGAAGCAAAGGTTGAAATAGGTGGCAACGATGCCCAAAGTTGTAATTTCGAAGCTTTGGACCCTTTCCCATTCTAAAGAAGATCAAATGAGGTTTCCATGAAGCTGAAGCTTACCTCCCAGTTGGACCATGCATGATGTGTTCCATGTCAGTTGGTTGAAGCTATTTTGGATCTCCTCTCTCCGATGTCCATGATGAATAGGAACCAGACATTGTGGACAAAGCTAAAGTTATGGTTCTAGAACAAATCCTTTTACATCGTTTTAAGCATGGCTCTGGCTGAAAAGAAAGACAGTTCCTTACAAAGTTTCAAGACCAAGGGACACACGAAGCGGTGTGGCTTGACAAGAATTTCTTCGAAGATTTTCTGGCATTATTGAGGGACTATTTGGAGGCTTTGTGGCTTCCGTCAAGTTATGCAGAAGGGGATGTCACGTGGACATATTTGTACAAGCAAATTTGTAAATGAGTCGGTTTTGCCTTTAGCCCACAAAACTTTGTCCAAAAAGTCATATTTTGTGTTCATAATGTGTCCAACTTGTGCCCCAACTGTTGGGCTATGTCTTGGGTACTTTTGGGCATCGTTTGGGCTGCCAAGACTGCTCAAATTGGACCATGTTTTGCCCCTTATCTTGCCCATATATTTGCTGATGAGGATAAGCATGTCCATGAGGCTTAGCATCAAGATCAACAGATGCACATGACATCTCCTCTTGCTAAGCCTTGAGTACTGGGGTAATCCATATACCTTTGCTCCGATTCCATTCCGGTCCAATTGAAGACTCCACTTTATATCCACTCCTTAGTCACATGGATCCCCACATGTACTAGACTAGCCCTGGATTTCTCGAGATAGCTAGCACTTGAGGGCCACCGTGGAGTATGGTATGCCAGTCTTCAGAGTTTCCACTTGGTTTTTAGGATATGGGCTCTGCGTGGACTGCCTCCCACCCCTTTAGTATAGTTTAGACTCCCCTTTTCTCCAGCTCTCTCATGAGGACACTAACTGGATTATCCAGTTAGATCTTCTCAGCCTCTACACCCATTGCACATGGATCACACCTTCGGAGCTCCCACCGAAGATGCACTTCTATAGAGATCTTTTTCTCATGTCACTGAGGATGGATTCATCCAGTAGCCGGGCTACCTCAGTGTTCACATGTTCTTTGCCATGCGGATTGCAATTAGCCAACTACGAGTTTCATCCCACCGCCTCAAAGTGGAGACTGGAAGAGCTGAGCACATCTTCAGAGCCAGGGAGCTCATATGGAAACCCAGGGAGGAGAGGATTTGCCGATTATGCCACACAGAGGATAAGACAGAGGAGCATTACATATCAATATACTATGAGATCCGCGGGAGGTTTCACTGTCTATTCCATGAGGGATTTAGCCCACGTTCCAAGATCATTGACTTCCTGGTTCAACGTTGCCTAGGGTTGTTCCTGCTCGAGCTCTGTAGACACATGGATACTTTCTTGAGAGAGCTTTAGCCCTGACTACCCTGGACCCAGGAGCAGGAGGACACCCATATAGTGGATCCCGTGGACCCACCTCGCCCGATTGGAGTTACCTCGGACCAGGCTTCCGCATTTCAGGGTGCTTGACGCCTCCGGCCTCCTTCCCTCGAATGTCGGCCATGGTTCCCTCATCAGAATCCCCTCGTCAGCTCGAGATCCAAGACATGCTCCATTCCCATCGAGCGACCTTTCCACCTGACATAGCTGAGGCCTGAGGGAGACGTCTCAGCCATACTCATTAGCCCCATGCTTGAGCTTTGCTTCTTTGGCATACAACTGCCTTTTGACATGCTCAATCTCAGCCCTTAACACATTAGGGTCTTCCTCGTACATTTTCTCTTTCCCGCGAGAGTGCTGTCCCACATGTGTATAAGACACTTCATAAGCTGGAAGGCATGTACCTGTTTTGAAAGCATCTGATGCATGGGTACCACTTGAATGGCCACAAGAATTTGGCACTTCCTGGCTGTACATTGTGTATGATGGCGATTTCACATGGTATCTGTAAGCCCATCGGGGCGTGCAGTGACAGACTCAACCACGTGTCCAAGAGAGAAAGATATAGAGAGGGGGGGGAGAGAAGGGAATAGGGATCTTGCACAGTACACCACACTGAGTGGGGAACAGGCCCGCCCCTTGTCAGGAATTTATTCAGGAACAATCCACGAGCATGCTGGCCAAGATCAATACAATCAATGAATACAAAACAAACAAATATGTCGATGTAGGATATCCAAGTCGAGGTCGATGTCGAGGCACGAGATCTTTGATGCTGAGCACACCATAGGAATGACCCACAAGTATCTCTCACCGGGCTAGTACCAGATCCAATATCTAAATCCAAATCCAATAAATTCAAGTCTAGATCCAAGTCGAGATCCAAATCCAAGTCTAGATCCAAGTCCAGATCCAAATCCAAGTCCAAATTCCATGACCAAGTTCCATGTTCATGTCCAAGCTTTATGCCCAAGCTATATGTCCAAGTTCCATGTTTATGTCCAAGCTTCATGTTCAAGTTCCATGTTCAAGTTTCATGCCCAAATTCCATGTTCAAGTTCCATGCCCAAGTTTCATGTTCAAGTTCCATGCCCAAATTCCATGTTCAGGTTCCATGTTCAAGTTCCATGCCCAAATTCTATGTTCAAGTTCCATGCCCAAATTCCATGTTCAAGTTCCATGTTCAAGTGCGGAGATGGCTTTGGGGCGGTGGAAACTGAAGTGAAGCAAATAGAAAACACAGATGTATGCCCAGGTGCAAAACCTGTAAATGTTGGAAACTGATGTGTGTTGCTGAAAACTGAGCACGAGGGAAGCCCGTAGGTGCTGTACAATGGTAAGAAGCAGTAGCAGCTGCTAATGACCTCAAGTGAATGCTGAAAAATGAGATGAACTGGGGAAAGGGGGATCAGCCCTTATATACTCCCCCATATGTTGGTCGGCCGGCTGTAGCAAGCCAACAGCAGCACAATAGCATAAAATGCTATATAAATGCTAAAAATATAATCCAGTACCTCGTTTTCAGCGCCAGAGGGGCACGTTGAAGTAACACCTCCATAGTAGCTCTCGGAAGTGGCTTGGTGAAGAGATCAAACACATTGTCCTTGGTAGAACAGTAGGGTAGTCGAAGAAGTCCCAATTCGATCTAGTCGTGTACAAAATGATAATGCACTTGGAATCCACCAAGGGTGTATCATCCTCGTTGGATAACTTGGCATTGGGATCCATGTGACAAGAGAGAGGTGTACAATCTGACAACCCATAAAGGGAGAGCAGCTTCTTCACATACTTCTGCTGAGAAATGAAGATACAGTCATCTTTTTGCCAAATCTCCAGCCTAAGAAAATAATGTAGAAGGCCAAGATCAATCATCTCAAATGTCTCTGAAAGCTTGGACTGAACGTGTGTGATGGACCTAGTATCTGAGCCAGAAAGAATGAGGTCATTAACATACAAAACAATGACACAAATATCTCCATCAGAAAGAAGCACATAGAGATTGTTGTCAGCATATGCCCTCTCAAAGCGAAGAGATAACAAGAAGGCATCAATCTTCTGATACCAGGCACGGGGTGCGTGTTTGAGACCATAAAGAGCCTTTTGCAGAAGATACACATGGTTGTCTTGTCCCTGGATCACAAAACCAAGAGGTTGCTCAACATAAACTTCCTCCTCTAAATCACCATTCAGAAAAGCGGATTTGACATCCATCTGGAACACGGGCCATCTGAAGTGTGGAGCTAGAGCCAAAATAATCCTGATGGTGGTATACGTGGCTGTAGGAGCAAATGTCTCATCAAAGTTTTCACCTGCCTTTTGAGCATATCCTCGAGCAAATAATCTTGATGGTGGTATACGTGGCTGTAGGAGCAAATGTCTCATCAAAGTCTTCACCTGCCTTTTGAGCATATCCTCGAGCAACAAGGTGGGCTTTGTACTTGTCCAAAGTACCATCTACATGAAACTTGACTTCGAAGATCCATTTCACACCAATAACACGACGATGTAAAGGTCGTGGCACCAAAGACCAAGTGTTATTCCTCTCAATAGAGGCCATCTCTGTTTCCATGGCTTGCCGCCACTACGGCTGTGAAAGAGCCTCCTCTGGATTCTCAGGCTCATCGATCTCCTAGAGAGAACTCATGAGAGCATAATTCACTGTGTGATGAGATGTGGAAGCCCGAGATGAATGGCTAGGTCCAGGGTGTTAGAAGTCATCTCCTGTCTATACCTATACACCAGGGCCTTTGTTGTGGGTGTGCTCGCCCTTTTAGGTGTTTTCTCATTTTTCCCCACACTCCGTATTTTTTCCCCATTTTTCCCTATTTTCTTCGGCTTGGGTGGCTGCCTTGTGGTGGCTGGAGTACATAGATACTGGCCGACTGTTGCTTCAAGTCCACGACTTTACCTATGAGCTGGCCGACTGGGTGCTTTCAGCAAGTCGTGGAGGAACAGGTCCTGTCGGCTGCCTCTGATATGGGGGCCATATAAAATGGCCCCATAGCCCCCTTGTCATTTCATCTTGTATCATTCCGGGATCTTGGGTATATAGAGCAGAGTTACACGCCTATCTCTCTCCTTCTCTTGTGCTGTCTATTTGCTGCACTCTACTTGCTCTTGTGTTCTCAGATTTGGTCATCTCCGCTGCATATTTTGACATGGTATCAGAGCTCTAGGCTCTTGATAAATCTTGGGAGTTGTGTGAGCAAGAGGGGGATTGTTGTGTTGCTGATTGGTGGACTGTTCGGGACTGTTCGGGAAGAGGAGAAGCAAGAGGACGGCGGGCTGATTTGCTGGACAGCCACTTGCAGGTGTAAGTTCTTCTTTGTTCCCACCCACCCACCCTTTTTTCAGTTACATCCCCGCAATGGCAGATTCGTTAGAGATGGTTGAGAAGCATGTGAAGATCCCAACTCTCCCCACGTTCCCGGTGGACCGTGAATCGGACGGGAACAACTATGGCATATGGAAGGTTATGATGGAATTTGTTCCGGAGTCATATGACCTTGCTGATTTCATCATTGTTGGGGTTCCACGGCCGGAGGTAGAGGAAGGGGAGTTACCGTCAACCCGGAAGGACCGTGAGGCACAGGCACAGTTGTGGGATCGTTTCAACGCCAGGGTCCGTTCATTTATCTTCCTCAACTGCACACCGCAGGTAATCAATCATATTAAGCATATGACGCTGGCCAGAGGCATATGGAAACACTTGGCTTCTCTTCATAACAAGGTATCGCCCATGAAGGCAAAGGGAAGGCTTCATCGGAGAAGCCTTTTGAGAAGAAGCCTGATGCAGACCGAGAGAAACTGAAGGCTGAGCAGACCTGCAACGATTGTGGCGAGAAAGGCCACTATTGGAGGTAGTGTCCTAAGCGGACAGGGAAGAGTGCTGAATCTTCAGCCTCAGCTGCAAAGACTCCTGCATTTCTGCACTTAGAGATGATGGACTCAGATGCTTCATCGTCTTCGAGCAAGGAGGCAGTTGGCTTCACCGCAAAGGATACCCTAGAGTGGGTTCTTGACAGTGGTGCTTCCAGGCACATGACTCCTTCCCGTGACTTCTTTTTGGATCTCAAACGGCAGTCAGGTTGCATTTTTATTGGTGACAACTCCACTATTCCGATACACAGTGAGGGCCGAATGGAGATTATTCCTGACGGCAAGGGGGGTAAGCATCCCTCCCGTGTTCTTTACTTCCTTGCTCTTGGTTTTCATCTTCTGTCAGTGCATGAAGTATGCAAGACTGGCTTTTGGGTGGAATTTGAGGAGCATTTAGTTGCTCTATGGGACCGCGAGACTGGCAAAGTTGTTTGGGAAGGGGGTGTGGAGAATGGTATCTACAAGCTCTCCGCACTCTCCTCATTGACAGGTTCTTAGGTCGGAGATCTGTGGCACTTTCGGTTTGGCCACTTAAATGTGGATGCTTTACGACGAGCTTTCTGAGACGAGATGGTGGTTGGCTTGCCAGATGTTGGCAGTAGGCAAGGACGCTGCAGTTCTTGCATACGTGGTAAGCAGCATAGGGAATCCTTTCCAAAGCAGGCTTCCAGCGGGCTTCAAAACCATTGGAGTTGATTCACACTAACTTGTGTGGACCTTAGCAGACACCATCATTGGTTGGTTCTCTATATTTCATGCTGCTTGTTAATGACTGTACCAGATTCACATGGGTCTATTTTCTTTCACAGAAGGACCAAGCTTTTGCACGGTTCAAAGATTTGCATGTGATGGTGGAGAAAGAGTCTGGATTGCAGGTAAAGACTCTCAGGGCTGACAAAGGAGGTGAATTCTCTTCGAATGCTTTCGTCAGATTTTGTGCAGATCATGGCATCAAGAGGGAACTAGCCAATACAGGATCGCCATTCAGAGAATGGAGTTGTAGAACGCAAAAACAAGACTGTGGTGGAGATGGCGAGGACGATGCTGGAGCATCGTGATCTTCCTCGTCCACTTTGGGGAGAGGCTGTGGCAAAGGCTGTCCATACCCTCAACCGGTCTCCAACGACTTCAGTACCTAATATGACTCCCTTTGAGGCATACTTTGGCAGGAAACCTGATGTCTCCCACTTCCGTGTGTTTGGGAGCGATGCGTATGTACATATTCCGAAGAAGCAGAGGGGGAAGCTTGACTCCAAATCCCGTAAGCTTATATTTGTGGGGTATAATTCTCTTTCCAAAGGGATACAGATTGTATGATCCAGAGAGGAATGAGATTGTTGTCTGTCGGGATGTGGTCTTTGATGAGCATGTTCCAGTATCCACTGTCGAGGAGCCGCCACTTCTAGGAGACCCAGAGGAGTCTGATGATGATTCCGAGTCCATTGTTCCAGCTGGACAACCACAGCCAGTACAGGAGGTTGAGCCCCCAGCTGGAGTTGAGCCCCCGCAGTAGCAGGAGGCTCCGCGGTCTGTTCAAGTACCCAGGTGGTTGATAGACACTCTCCGGGAGTCAGGTGTCACGGAGCTTCTCTCCGAATAGACCACAGAGGACTGCCCTCGTAGATCGTACAGAGTCCAAGACAAAAGTCATTCAACGGAGCTTCTTCAAGTAAACTATGCTTTGATGTCTCGTATCATGCGGGACAAGGAGCCCACTTCCATCAAGGAAGCCCTTTCACAGGATACTTGGAGGAAAGCCATGCAGGTGGAACTTGATGCCATCGAGAAGAACAACACATGGGAGTTGGTACTGAGGTTGTCAAAACGGTTAGTCATTGGTGTCAAATGGGTCTTTAAGACCAAATATGCGTCAGATGGGTTGGTGGACAAACACAAAGCCAGGCTCGTGGCTAAGGGTTATGCTCAGCGGCCAGGCATCGACTATGAGGACACTTTTTCACCGACAGCAAGGATGACCACGATTTGGATCGTTCTTGCTCTTGCTTCTTCTCAGAGGTGGCCTGTATCAAATGGATGTAAAATCTGCGCTCCTTAATGGTGACTTGTAGGAGGAGGTGTATGTTGAGCAGCCTCCAGGCTTTGTTGTTCCAGGATCAGAAGGGATGGTTTACAGGTTACGTAAGGCCTTGTATGGTCTTAAACAGCCTCCCAAGGCTTGGAATCAGAAGATTGATTCCTTCTTTGTTCGGACTGGTTTTCAGAGATCGGTTGCAGATCCCAACCAGTATCTCTTTCGGGAACGCGGCATGGTTACGATTATCATCCTTTATGTGGATGATCTCATTCTCACCGGCGGTCAGTGGGCACATTGGCGTGACGAAGGCTGTCTTGACAGAGGAGTTTGAGATGACCGACCTAGGCTTACTCCACTTCTTTTTGGGATTGGAGATCTGGCAGACCCAGAGGAGGTTTTTCGTCTCTCAGTATAGCGGTATGTTCTTGAGTTGCTTGAGGCCTTTGGGATGGAGAACTGCAAGCCTATTACATCACCGATGGACCCAAATACAAAGTTAATTGTTAATGATCCTTGTGAGCTAGTTGATGCCTCGTAGTATCGGAAGCTGGTTGGTTCGTTGATCTGGTTGCTGAACACTAGATTGGACTTGAGCTTTTTCGTGGGGCTGTTGAGCTCATTTATGCAGACGCCATTGCAGTCTCACTGGGACGCAGGATTGCGAATCTTGCGGTATCTGCAGAGTACGAAGCATCTAGGACTCTTCTACACAGGAGGGGGATTGATGGATGGAGTCCGACTCCAAGGTTGGAGTGACTCAGATTGAGGGGGAGATTCAGACACGAGGAGATCTACTTTAGGTTACAGTTTCTTGGAGCAGTAAGAGGCAGCCAACTATTGCCTTATCTTTGACAGAGGCAGAGTACCGGGCTGCTTGTGGTGCTACTTGTGAGGTTGTGTGGCTACGGAGGCTGCTTGGCGAGATTGGGTTATAGAAGGAGCCCACAGTCATCCAGTGTGATAACCAGAGTTGTATAGCTATTGCTCGGAACCCGGAAGAAGATAAGTCGATGAAGATGCAACCATAGATCCTCTAGCACCGCGAATACTAGAATCAGCTCGGAGAGTGCACCCGCCAACTTGTTTCCTCGAAACAAAATGCCACCAAGAGCAGCAAGGAACTTTGCTTGGCCATGAATTCCTACACAAGTGTGCTGTGAACTCCAAGAATAGATGATGAGCTGCTGGACACACCGCACCCATAATACCCAACAGTGGACGGAACACATCACGTCCCAAAAGCCTCGAACAATGAACTTGGAACAGATCTAGTTCATAATCTCTGCTTTACTCTAAATAACCATGTCCTGCTAGATGTCTAATGCTTGGAACTCCGAATCATGGTCCCCATGCACTAGTAAGTGGAGCTGCAATCACCCCCCTCTCGCGCCCACAAGCCTCTTCTGGCTGGAAGCACATAGGGGGAACCTGCATGTGTACTAGAGAAGTACACCATCTGGGTTCTCCTGAGCCGGAAGCGCCTTGGGAGCCCTAGAAGTGGTACTAGAATCTATATCACTATCCTTTGTCGTGTCTTTGCCTTTTCTTTGAGATGAAGCCTTGCTCTTGGTCTTGTCCTTCTTCTTGGACAAACAATCTTTGGATAGATGGCCACTTCTTTCACAAGTAAAGCAGCGACCCCGACCTTTCTTCTAAACTGAGGAAAGTGCCTGGTCAGAAGTGTTAATTGACACCTTCAACTTGCCCTGTGAGATGAGAACGGACTCCTCCTCCAAAAGTAGGGAGCTAAGATCATCAAAATCCAACTGAGTGGATGTGACCTGGCACCGCAAAGATCGAGAAATCACATCATAGTCCTGAGGAAGCTTGGTGCGGATAAGAGCAACCGGTTGAGAAGAGTACAAAGCAGCACCCATAGCCGATTTTTCCTCGTTTTTGTTCTTCTTTTCTTTTGGCTCGTTCCTTGCTTGAGATCCCCCTTTGAACTTCTTCTTTTGGGACGAGTCTGGATTCTCATTCTTTGATTTGCCCACCATCCAAGGCATATATAGAGCTTCGGCTTGCAAGGCTTTGTCTTGGCCTTCTTCCAAGGTTGTAGGTCCCATCATATAGATTGCTTGATAAAGCTTTGGGTGCAATCCATTTACAAATTTCCACATTTCCATCAATGGTGGGATAGGAGTATATTAGTTAAACTTCAATGAGACGGGTGAAAAGTTATTAAGATATGTTGCCACACTTTCTCCCACTTTTTGCTTTACCTCATCCCATTCCTTTTGTTCATCTGCCTCAAAGGTAGCGGGAAGGAACTTCTTGTTGACCATGGTTTTGAAATCAGCCCATAGAGCTTTCTGAGGGTCCTGCTTTCCATAAAAGGTATCAAACTTTACGTTCGTCTCTCCTGGCTTGAAGTCTGCTTTGCCGGTTGAAGGCTCCTTTGCCTTCTTCTCTTTTGCTTGGCCGGAAGAGGCTGCATCTGGTAGAGCGGGTCTAGGGGTAGCTTCTCTCTATCTTCCATGAGTGATCGATCGGGTGGCTCTGGGTTCTGTTAGAATTTGCCCATCTCTATGTTTTGGGGCTTTACCATTTATATGGTATTTTATACATTTTACTCCTATTTATTTGTCCAGGGCCAGTCCGCCAACCCTAGAGGCAGTCGGCTAGGTCCCTACTGCACTATATAAGGAGCTTCCCATTATTCACTCATTCATCCACTTCCCTTGCACATTGTTCAACACTCCGTTGCTCGCTATTGCCATTGTAAAGCTTTACTGCTGTTATAAAAGGTGATCTTGTCCAACTCCCTCAATCTCCTTTGCACTCTCTCATATGTTTATGCTTGCCCCTGTGTGCTCTCTCCTTCATGGTGTCATACTCTTAGGTCCAGGCTGCTCCAAACTCTGCAAATCTGCCCACCTTTCCCTCCTTTTGCTGCGCGTTTTTCTCCATATCTCTCCCTGCTGCAGATTTGTGACAAGTTGTTGCGTTTCCCAACTGTGCTGCGTTCTCAGGTCCAGCCAGCCTACTGTTTGTTGCCGGCCAGCTTTGGTGGTTTTCTTCTAC
Source organism: Cibotium barometz (assembly GCF_041138505.1). NCBI lineage: Eukaryota > Viridiplantae > Streptophyta > Polypodiopsida > Cyatheales > Cibotiaceae > Cibotium > Cibotium barometz. The sequence continues at coordinate 51,522,469 of NC_141053.1, forward strand.
AGAGGCAAAAGGTGGAGTTGTCGCTGTGTTTTCTGCACCGGCATCTGTTTTTTGGTGAGTTCTTTGCATTTGGTGTTGCCAGACAAGTGGCTCTACATTGTCTTCTTCCTCCACAAGTCCTTGCCCTTCCGGTAGCAGGTTCTCGGTGGATCTTGGACCGTTTGCTACTGTCCAGCCTCTTTCTCTCTCAGGTTTGAGAGGGGGCTGATTGTTCCTAGTGCCTCGCTTCATTGGAAAGCACTTGAGAGAAGTGTTTGAGAGCTGAGATTTGTTCTTTGTTGCTGTGGATATGGCCACCCCCTGTACGTACAAGGATGACAAGTTGAAAGGGCCTAACTATGCTCGTTGGAAGCTTCAGATGCGGATCTGGTTCATCCACAAGGGTTTGTGGGACATTGTTCAGGGCACTGAAAGGAAGCCCGAGCGTCCTCAAAACTCTAGGAGGTGGACTCAGGATCAGGAGGATGAACTTGTTGCGGAATTACAAGACTGGGAGAATCAAGACTCGAAGGCGCATTCTGTGCTTGTGCGGACCATCACTGAGGAGGTCTCACTAGCAGTGCAAACTCTCACCAATGCTCATCAGGTATGGTCAAAATTGGAGGATCTATTTGCACGAGATTTATCGACGAGGGCAGTTACCTTGCAGGGGCAGCTCTATGGCTTGTTATTTCTTGAAAACAATTCCATGCAGTCTTTTCTCATGAAGGCCAAGGTTATCCATGAACAGTTACTGCCATTGTACCAAAAGAAGCTATCTCGCAAGCAACTCGAGGATTATGTCAAAGAAGGTAAACGTTTGCAATGTGGAAAGAAAGGACATATGGCTGCAAAATGTCCTGATAAACTGAACCAAGAAGCCAAACCGCCCCAAAGAAATGCATTACCTAAAGAACTTCAACATCAAGATGATACTCCATCAGAGAAGAGGCAACTCTTCAAAGCTTGGGGTAAAGTGGCAAACCAACCAGTACTTATCCACTTCGATAGTAGTGCTACCCACCACTACATCCATCCACGAGTGGTTGAAGCTATGAACCTCCCTCCAGATAGGTTCGGAACTCCTATTACAACAGGTGCCACTTTTGAAGGAATGTTAGCCGAGGTGACTCCTTTTTTTGGAAAAGCTCCACTGACAGATTGGAGACTATGTGGATCATGAGAACTTTGTGGTTGGTAAAATTTGACATTGTGATTTGAATTTGGGTATGCCTTGGCATAAGAAGATAGATCCGGCCATTGATTGGGTTGGAAATAAGATTCGGTTTCCTTTTAAAGGTAAGAATGTAACTTTTGATGTAGGAGTAGAGGGGAATTCCATTCCACTCATTAGTCATGTACAAGTTCCTAAAGCAATAAAGCAATCTATTTCCTTGTACTTGATATATGTAAGAGATCCAAAGCAATAAAGCAATCTATTTCCTTGTACTTGATATATGTAAGAGATCCAACGGAATCTGAGGGTGATGAGTCACTCTCAACTCTTGATCATGAAAAGAAAGACTTCCTAAAGAAGTATGAGGATTGGTTTGCAGATACTCTTCCAGGAGAGTTATCTCCAATGAGACCGGAAGATCATAAGATTGACATCATGCCAAGAAGTTCACCTCCTAATAGACCTCCTTATCAAGTGAGTCAAGCTCAACAAGAGGAGATTATGAAGCAAGTGACAGAGCTTTTGGAAAAGGGTTTGATTCGACCTAGCTCACACCTTTTTTCTCTCCAGTTTTATTGGTTCAGAAAAAGGATGGTTCTTGGCATATATGCATTGATTACAGGGCTCCTAACAAGATCACTGTAAAGAACAGGTTTCCTATTCCTAGGATTGATGATATCCTGGATAGATTGGATGGAGCTACTATTTTCAGCAGGATTGACTTGAAGAGTGGATACAATCAAGTCAGGATTGTTCCAGAGGACATTCACAAGACCGCATTTAGGACTACCTTTGGACTTTATGAGTATTTGGTGATGTCTTTTGGTCTTACCAATGCCCGTGACTACCTTCAAACCGAATGATGGAAAGAATATTTCGAGCACATAGAAAGTTAGCAGCTACTTTCTTTGATGACATTATTGTGCATTCAAAGAATGAAGAAGAGCTTTGGAAGCACTTGGATATGGTATTTCAAGAATTGCAGAAGCAAAAGTTGTTTGTGAATGGCAAGAAGAGTGAGTTCTTTTTGTGTGAGATTCACTATTTGGGCCATATAGTGTCCAAGGAAGGGGTCAGGATGGACCCGGAAAAGATCAAGGCTATTGTGGAATGGCCAGAGTTGACTAGTGTGCATGCAGTTCGAAGTTTCCTTGGCTTATGCTCTTATTACAGGAAGTTCATCAAGTGGTTTGCTGTGGTAGCAAGTCCACTACATGATTTGACAAAGAAAGCCGTGGAATTTCGGTGGACCAAAGCTGAAAAAGAATCCTTTGAAGCACTAAAAGTTTATGCTAGCAAAGGACTAGTATTGATTATTCTAGATTTATCGAAGCCATTCGTGTTAGAATGTGATGCTTCATGAGATTGCATTGGAGCAGTCTTAAACCAAGAAGGCGATGCCGTGGTCTATGAGAGTCGAATACTTCAAGGAGCCGAGAAGACCGCACCCACTTACGAGAAAGAATTGATGGCTATCATACATGCCTTGAAAATTTGGAAGCATTATCTTATGGGTGTTGAGTTTGTTATCAAGACAGATCATCAAAGTCTTAGGTATTTTATGTCTCAACCTAAGATATCAGAAAAGCATATAAGATGGGCTAGCTATTTGGCCCAATTTCATTTTCAAATTATGCATACTCATGGGAAAGATAACAAAGTACCAGATGCTCTATCTTGAAGACCCATGACCCATGCAGTTTCCATGGGATATCATTTGGACCTCACTATGATGAAAGATCTTTATGCTACAGATAAATATTTCAAGTACATTTGGGACAGGTTGCAGAATGGAGACTTGGTGACTTCTTATATCATCAAGGGATGCGAACCCGTTTATGTGTGACCAAGGATTTGAGACCAAAAGTAATGGAAGAATGCCATGCCCCACCTTATATGGGACATAGGGGTATCATGACAACTCCTCAGGCCTTGGAAAGTTATTTCTTTTGGCCTAGCATGAGAACGGATATTGAGCAATATATTCGAGAATGTTTGGTTTGTCAGAAGGTCAAGTTTGATCGACAAAAACCGCAGGATTGTTACAACCTTTGCCAATTCCCAACATTCCATGGGAAAGTATTGCCATGGACTTCATCTTTGGATTGCCAAAGTCAGGATTTAAGAATGATAGATATTCAGTAGATCTTCAAACATCATGGATTACCCAAATCCATTGTAGGGGATAGAGATCCTTCGACTACTAGTTTCTTTTGGAGAGCACTTTTTGATAACATGGGGGACAAAGCTGAATTTTTCTTTGGCTTATCATCCTCAAACAGATGGGCAAAGTGACATTGCCAACCTCACCATATTGGATATGCTAAAGTGTTATGCTCTCGAAGCAAAGGATCAATGGGAGAAATACTTGCCATTGGTTGAATTTGCCTATAACAACACTGTTCACTCTTCGACAGGCAAAGCTCCTTTTGAGATTATCTATGGCAAACCATTGTTGTTGCCTATTTTGAAGACCAAGGAAGAGATCTTTCATGCAGATGAGTTTGTTTGAGATTTGGATACAGCCTTTGCACAGGTTCAGAAGGCTATTGAGACATCTCAAGCCAAGCAAAAGAAAGCTGCAGACAAGCATAGAAGGAAGGTCACTTTTGAAGAAGGGGCTTGGGTGTTATTGCGATTTGAAAAAGCAAGACTTAGAAAGTCAAAAGCTAAGGATACATAATGCCTTCCATGTTAGTTTATTGAAGCCGTATACAGGACTACTCCCAGAGGAGCTTGTATTGGAGGCATAGTCACAAGGGACGGGGGACGGGGACGGGACGGGGGACGGCCATAAGTAGGGAACGGGGACGGGGGAGGGAACGGCACTCAAAAAATACTTTTTTTTATAAAATTTTTCTACTCTCCACTTATTCTACTTTGGAAGCCCCGGCATGTGAGGAGGATGCCATGGTTGAAGATGGCTTGACTCTTGAGCCTTGAGGAATGAGAGAGAGAGAGAGAGAGAGAGAGAGAGAGAGAGAGAGCCTAGAGGCTTGGAAGTTGGAACTTGGAAGACTCAAGAGGCTTGAGGGAGAGGTGAGAGCCTAGGCCCTAGAGCTTGGAACTTGGAAGTTGGAAGAGAGAAGATTCAAGAAGCTTGAGCCTTGAAAGCTTGAGCAATGAGCCTTGAGAGTTATGAACTTGTGTGTGCTTGTAGCCTTGTAGAGGTGGGCTCTTATATAGATAGGCAAGAGAGAGAGAGGAAAGCCTCAAGGGCAAGAGAGAGAGAGAGAGGGCCAAGGCCCAACAGCCATAAACGGCTAGAAGAGCCCAGGCCCAACAGCCATAAACGGCTACGAAGGGGCAGGCAGGCGCAACGGCCAGAAACGGGCGCAGGCGCAGGCGCAACGGCTCTCTGCCGTCCCCGCACAGGGCCGTCCCCGACAGCCGTCCCCGTCCTTGCGCCGTCCCCGGTTTGAAACGCCCGTCGGGGGACGTCCGTCCGTCCCCGTCCCTGCGCCGTCCCGTTTCGGCGTCCCAGCGTTCCTAGGCTCCGTCCCCGGCGTCCCCTGTGACTATGATTGGAGGATCCACCAAAAGTGGAAGAACAAGAATACATAATGCCTTCCATGTTAGTTTATTGAAGCCATATACAAGACTACTCCCAGAGGAGCTTGTATTGGAGGATCCACCAAAAGTGGAAGAACAAGAATACATAATGCCTTCCATGTTAGTTTATTGAAGCCATATACCGGACTACTCCCAGAGGAGCTTGTATTGGAGGATCCACCAAAAGTGAAAGAACAAGAAGAAATCTTATAATCGGAACAAATTGTATTGCATTCCGTGAGAAAAAGAGGAAGGATAGTGGTCAGGAAATTCCTCTTGAAGTTTAAGAACTATTCGCCTATGGATGCGAAATGGATGCCAGAAGAGTACTTCAAGGACTACCTAGATATTCTTCGAGCTTATGAGGAAGCAGTTGGTCCAGATGTATTTGAAGTATAGGCTTAAAACATCTTGTAATCAAGACAAATTTAAGAGGGAGGGATCGTAGCCCTAGCCTTCTTCATTGTATATATATTTAAAGTGAAATGGAATTGATCATTATCTTGCTTATGTAATGGTCTTGATTGGATACCTTCTAGTTTGGGTGGCAACGATGCCAGAAAGCCCAAGGAACAAGATTTGTATATGGGAGGCAACGATGCCAGAAGACCCATTTGACGGCAACAATCCTAGATATATTGGAAATTTGCAGTCGGGCGGTCATTGCGACCAGATGGCCGAGATGACTGTATTGGATTCCGCAGTCGTGCGGTCATTGCGACCAGATGGCCCAGTTGACTGTATTGGATTTCGCAGTCGGGCGTTCATTGCGACCAGATGGCCCGTATGATTGTATTGGATATCATAGGTGGGCGGTCAATGTGATCCGATGGCCCAGATGACTATTCATGAACTCTCAGGCGGTCCTAGAGACCAGATGACCTTGAGGGAAGACTGAGCGGTCCTAGTGACTTGATAGCTCAGCATGGTTTCGATGAAGCCAGACAGGACAATCCATGAACAGGAGGATCATTACTTGTGCATTGCATACTGATGTATGCTTGAATTTCTTTGACTTTGTGTGCTATTTTTGACGCGTGGACAATGCTTGGATTTATGGCATGACACTTGGCCAGTACCTGGAATACCCAGTAGACGCGAATGATGCTTACTTGTTTGTTGACTAGCTTCTGTCTAGTTTTTGCAGAAGCTGAATATGCATTTATCATATATAATCCTTGATATACAGGCTATGAAAAACATGTACCATCAAGAACAAGGACATCGGTCAAATAAAGGTATAAAGATGTTGCCAAAGGAGCAAAAGACACCACATATATGAGGAAAGACCAGATGGGGCTAGTACCACGATCATATCTATTCCACAGTTGAGGAATGTAACTATTTGGTCCTCCATGCTCTTTTCACATGATAGAACTCATGCCCGGACACATGGACATGATGATGGACACATGGAAACAGGGTTCCTAAAGTTGGAATTGGAAAAAGCACTCGTCTGGGTCAAAAAGTAGGAAAAAGCAAAAGTCAAACTTTGTTGACCAAAAAGCTGAGGGCACCGTTGGAAAGAGGGCATCGAACTGGATCAAAAAGCTAAAAGCCACTTTTTCAAAAAGCAGCTCCAAGGCCAAAAAGCAAGGCCCTGAAGTTGTAAAAGCATAAATCAAGAACTTTGACTATTATTAAAGCAAAAGCAAGAAAATAAAAGAAAAGCCAAGTGGAAAAAGGCAAAAGCAAAGCATGGTAAAAAGCAGACATCCCCTCAAGTCTTTAAAGAGGTATGCATCCTCTAGGTGGATCATAGAAGAACTCTTGGAGAACTGGGAGAAGAGATTCATCATCGTCATCTTCCTCCTCTTCTTCACGCCACCTAAGTTCTAACTCCTCCACCTCAGCTGGCGGCAGCCATCCTAGCAACGCCCATCTCTGCCACCTTTGCGCCGCCAGAAAGCTGTGCCGCCTATATTGTGCTGCCATCTGTACTGTAGCAGAGCTGCGTTGTGTAACCAGCCGCCTACGCCTGCAACAGTGCCGCTTTTGCCCACTGTCTGCCGCCTCTACTTTGGAGCACCGCCGCGTGCAACACTCTGCCCAGCAGGGCCACCTTTGCTGCTGCATTGCCCTATTGACGCCAGCGTCATCACCATCTCTGTCAGGAGTGCCACTGCCTGCAACGCTGTGCCCAGGAGCATCTCTTGCACATAGCCGCCTCTGTGTGGCAGCAACGCCGCCATCTGTACGTTGCCTCTGCCTTGCTGCAATTTCGCCTCTTTGTGTGCCACCTTTTATCATAGAGCAGCACCGCCTCTTATTGCTGCCCGTGAGAATATTGTTTTACACTAGAAGCACCACCCTAATCTCTACTGAGTTGTCATCCTCAAAACTCCGTTGAAGTGTTATCTTCTCCTCAGTGTGGGTGTATCTTGGGATTACCTTGTTGTCTGGATTGGATTGAGAACAAAGAGCTTTTGTGGATATTTGGGAACGTCAAGCATTGGATTTCGGTACGAGCTCGGTATAAGTCTCTTGTGGGTCATCCTCGTGGTGAGCTCGGCATCAGTTATCGTGTGCCTCCACATCGACCTTGGCCTGATCTTGACATTGACACTTTTGTTTGATATTGTATTCATTTGTGTAGTGGTCTTGGCTTGGAAAAGCCCATGGCTTGTTCCTGAAATAAATTCGTGAAGAGGGGGCGGGGCCTGTTCCCCGCTCAGCGTGGTGTACCATGTGAAACCCCTATTCCCATCTCTCTCTCTCTCTCTCTCTCTCTCTCTCTCTCTACAGCCACCCTCCATACGTCCGCTGCAGCCGCCTTCCCACACTCTAGAGCCACCTTTATGTCAAAACCCCATAGGATCTCCTTGTAGAACGCTCCTGGTACGAGACTCGAACCTGCAAACAAACCAAACAAACAAGAAGGGGGTGCAGGCCTGACTCACCACCCAACCATGACAGCCGTGGGCAAGCCCACAGACTTGGCTGTCCCCACCGAGCCACGAGCTGAGCTAACTAGGTTGACGTACCGACCAATCTCTACCTTGCGACGTCCCATACCGCCACGAAGCTACCCTCGCGGGCCACGAGATTGCTGCCGGCCTCGACTGCGTAAAGCAGGTGCACGTCTGCACTAGATCCAGGCTCCAGACCATAGAGCTCTCACAAATCACGTGAGACTCTATATGACTAATGACTAACCTTGGCCACCCTTTTATAGGCTCTTGGCCGGTCATCGGGCGTCCACACTTGGGCGCCCGCCCGTCCATACTTGGGTGCCCGCCCGTTAGTCTATCCCTAACTCAGCTCGGCAATCAGCCTGCCTAGCTCCAAGCTTCCCCAAACCTCGAAGCTAGTCTTGCGTGCGTGTAGCACACGGTAGATACACACTGTGCACATGACACCCTACATCACCAGGAGGGACTGTCCCACAGAATAGCTGGTACGACGAGGAATGTCGTGATACCCGAGCCCGTCTATATCGGGAGACGGCACTAGGATCCACCACTCACCAGCAGGCGCGAGTGATCTTTCGACGTCTCACACGGAGAAAGAAGAGAGCCTACCTAGCCAAGCTTGAGCAGGAGTATACCAGCTATTTCTTGGAAGGGACTGTAAGGAGGCCTAGAGGATCTTCCAGGATCATCGCCCTCCAACTCCGATTACTTCACCCAGCACCTGGCACACCTATGCCACCTCTCTCTACCATGTCCCTGAGCAGCCACCTCTCCCCCATCCACCCGAACCTCATCCCCCACACTATTCCTTCTTTCACCTCGGCATGGTGAGAGATGCTATTGATAGGATGCAGACTGGGAGAGCACAAGATCATGATGGACTCCTCACCGAGCATTTCTCCCATGCTAGGGACACGCTAGCCCCTTTACTGGTTCACAGGTTTAACATGGATTTATGTGAGGGCTTCCCTGTCAGGTGGTCATCGAATACTATTGTACCTATCTTGAAAGCAGGTGACCCCATGGACCCCAACAAAAATAGGATTTTCATGATTGGTCACACCTTGGCCAAGATTTATGGTTCGATTTTGGAGCATGAGCTTAGTAGATGGTCCTAGGAGCAGAGACTCGGAGCACCGGGGCAGGCAGGCTTCAGGAGAGGGCACCCCACACTAGATCATATCTTTACACTACGGGGGATCATTGAGGAGGGGAGAGCTCGTGGGCAATGGATATACTGCTACTTCGTGGATTTCCGCAAATCTTTTGATACTGTCCCACGGGCCAGACTGATCAAGAGACTGGAGGATATGGGAGTGCCAGCATAGATGCTGTGGAGGATCATTACACTCTATGAGTTAGTCACAGGCAGAGTACGGGCTCCAGGAGGTGACTCAGAGATCATACGCACTCTATTTGGTCTATACATTGACGAGATCTCGGATTACATAGATAGATAGGGAGGACAAGGAGCACATTTGGTAGGAGTCTTGATACCGATCCTCTTGTATGCAGATGATATTGTTCTTATTTCTGATTCACCAGAGGGGTTGCAAAGGCATTTGGATGCATTACGGGCCTTTTGCGAGGATCGAGACCTTACTGTGAACCTTGGAAAGACCAAGGTCACGATCTTTAACACCTCCTCACAGTGGATAACTAGATCTGCAGTACAGCTTACATACAGTGGAGAGCCTGTCGAGTATGTTACCTCATATGTATACCTAGGGATCAATTTTCCTGGACCTCAGTTCTCGATGCGGAAGGCAGCCGACGCTAGATTGACGAGGGGATATGTAGCCCTTGGCTCGCTAGAGAGGCAATGGTCATAGATACAGTTTCAGGAGCCGAGGACGAAGCTTTGGCTATTTGATACTCTAGTTACACCTGCACTACTGTATGGTGCCCCATCTGGGGTCCTAGCTTATACCACAGGAGGAGACAAAGGAGAGAACCGGCCGAGACAGGTACAGAGGAGGTATATGATGGGTGGAAGCCGATGGAGAGGCCCCTAGTGGCAATGATCTCACGCATGATTAGGAGTAAACCATCAGTGCCACATGAGATTGTGCGGGCAGAGATGGGCGCCGCACCGATAGTGACAGAGGCTCTATTCCAGACAGTGACATACTGGCATAGGCTATGGGAGCTTCCACTTGATAGATACCCCCGGCTAGCCCTGGAGTCCTCAAGGCAGTTGACACTTGAGGGAGATACAGAGTGCTGGTATGCACAGGTAGGCACTTGGTTTGGCATGCACGGTATGCAGATGGAGGCACTCCCTCCCTTCGAGTACATCATAGAGGCCCTGTCATTTGCTCTCAGCTGCACAGAGCAGAACAGGGTTATCAGGAAGGACATTGTCAGACTGGAAGCACTCCGAGGGCCGATCCACCCATCATACCCAGACCACAGGCTAGTGTAGGAGCTCGGCCAAGAGGTGTGACACTCGACAGAGCCACTGAGCTATGCAGAGCTCGACGTCCCAGACCCCATGGCCCTCGCCCACGGCCACGCCACCACGGGAAGATCCGGCCATCATCTCCCATCATCGCAGGACCTTCTCGCGCCAACTCAGTCTTACCACCTTGAGCACCATGTCACAACGGCCCATGAGGGATGTATTAGGGTGATATGAGAGCTCTCTGTACCTAGATCAGATTTTAAAGTTCTAGATTTTTGTTATCTTTCTTTATTACTATTTTGTACCCAGGATTATGTACCTCATGGATATGATGTAACCTTTTGGTCTCATAGGTCATTTTGGCCTTTTGAAGACGTTAATACAACTTTCTTCTTTCTTCTTCTTTCTATCTTTATCTCTCATACACGTAGTTGCATTTGTCACTGCACGCTCCATTGGGCTTACACACTGACTAAGTAGGCCGCCAGGAAGGGAAAAAGAGGAAGTTGTTATTTTTGAAGCTTCCCTAGGAAACGGTTAAAACCAAAAGGTATGTGTGCTGTTTTTTTTGAAGGAAAGCTTCTAAATAGGGCAACTTTGGCCGCTTATAGAGTTTCTAGAAGAGAGACACCTCTTTTTTTCAAAGAAGAAAGCAATATGGGCAGCTTCTTTTTTTAAAAGCTAGACGTTGACTCCTTTGTTCAAGTGGAACAAAAGTGTTGGGAGGCAGATTTCGGAAGCCTCCTCTTGTATACGGAATAGGGGCAAGTTTTTTCCTCCAGATTTTCATGCGTAAAATGTGTTTGTTCCTCTCGATTTTTTTGTGATTTCCAGAATCAAGATGTATTTTATTATGATGTTGTAGCAACAGAAAGATCCCTTTTGAGAATAAGATAGGCACTTGGGTTCGGCATTTGTAGTCACGACGGGAGCGCTTATTTACAGTGGCACCTTCTTTCACCTCTGAAGCATTTGTGGGTGAGGAGGAGCAGACTCGGGGAAAATGGGGAAGCTTGGTTTGCTTTCGCAGGATATTTTGAGCAGACTCAGTGGGAAAATGGGGAAGCTTGGTTTGCTTTCGCAGGATATTTTGTGCTTCCATGTCCCACCAAACCCTCATCTCATCGCACAAGGCGTTAATCCTTCACCGCATTACTTTATGGGGTGGTCGTTTGGGGAGTGACTTGATCCGAACATATTTCTGTTTTTGGAGTTGAGTTTTCCTGATTTATGCTTTTACAACTTCAGGGCCTTGCTTTTTGGCCTCGGAGCTGCTTTTTGAAAAAGCGGCTTTTAGCTTTCTGATCTAGTTCGATGCCCTCTTTCCAACAATGCCCTCAGCTTTTTGGTCAACAAAGTTTGACTTCTGCTTTTTAGCGTGCTTTTTGACCCAGACGAGTGCTTTTTCCAATTCCAACTTTAGGAACCCTGTTTCCATGTGTCCATCATCCTGTCCATGTGTCCGGGCGTGGGTTCTATCATATGAAAAGAGCATGGAGGACCAATACACAGTGCACATCTGTACCCACAAGTGTTACAGCCCCACGGATCTCCTGTGATTAGTACAAACCCCCTAAGAGGGGTGGAGGCTAGCTCACCTCCCAACCGTCATCTTGACAATGGAAACTTTTGTTAAGAGGACAAGAGGGGGTGGTCAATTCCATGGATCCACTCACATGGAAGGGGCTGTTTGCCTTGACCAGCATATGTTGAAACAACAGGATGAGGGCACCACTTTTAGGGCTGAACTGGAGTCCCTCAAAAAAACTCAGGTTCACCATACAGGCCGAGGCAAAAGATACGACCCTGCAGTTAGAGCTGAAACAGCTCAAAAAGGAGAACACTAAGTTTGGCAAAGAGATTCAGGCAGCATAGGTTGAGATGTGGAAGGACTTTGTTTTGGGGGGGGGGAGAGAGAGAGAGAGAGAGAGAGAGAGAGAGAGAGAGAGAGAGAGAGACGATTGTTGCGTGCTGTTTTGCAGGTCTGTTTTGATTGCAATGCAAAAAATCCCTCTTGGGCATCTGTAACATATGGGGTCTTCATTTGTTTGGATTGCTCGGCACTTCACCGCAGTCTTGGTGTTCACATTACATTTGTGAGGTAAGAAACAATGCACAAATGCTCTGAGATGGACTTTTGAAGATGTCTCAGTGGCATCACTTTGCATTTGTGATTGGCAGATTTTTGTGACTTTAAGAATCTTTTTCATATCATTTTAGGTCGACAAATCTGGATTCCTGGACTCAAGAACAGTTGAAGTTGATGTCGATTGGTGGGAATGGGCGAGCAGGGGTGTTCTTTAAGCAACATGGCTGGTCAGAGGAGGGTAAAATTGAGTCAAAGTATACATCACGAGCAGCTGACCTTTACAGACAACTGCTTGCCAAGGAAGCAGCAAAAGCTGCCGGTGGATCCTTCTCTTCTTCTGTTTCTGCTTCTGCGCCTGACTCTCCAACTGCTTTCAATTTCAAAGAAATTTCAGCTGGCAAAGATGCAGCAGCAGCAGACTCTGGTGGAACAGAAGCACTGGACTCTGATTATTTCATGGTTGAGCAACCGAAAACTACCCACATACCACCTGCAGCTCAACATGTTGCTCCTACTATAAGAAAGCCCACTGCCTTTGGAGTCAAGAAGACATCTGGTGTGAAATCAGGCGGCGGTCTAGGTGTCAAGAAGTTGACCACAAAAGTAAAATGATCATATGCCCTACTGCATGAGTTTGTTTTCTGTTGATTTAGTTTTTGGTTCATTATTTGGGGCTTTGCTTTGATCAATCTGCAGGCAAATGAAAGCATATATGACCAGAAGCTGACTGATTTAGTGTTTGGTTCATTATTTGGGCCTTTGCTTTGATCAATCTGCAGGCAAATGAAAGCATATATGACCAGAAGCCGACTGAACTTCCTCCCGAGCCTGCGCCTCCAGCACCGTCTTCAGTAACGCAACCTGCATCACAATTATCCAGATTTACTTACTTGGAAGACCAAGAAACAGAAAGTAGAAATGGTGTTACCTCTGGAGCCTCTGGACATGTGTTGGCTCCGCCACCAGGAGGGGACTTCTTCATGGAATTTGGGAGCTCTTCAGGACCTCGTAAACCGAGCAGTTCCAGCCGGTCCAAGTTACAGGTGAAGAGTATCCTTGGCAGTGCTATTTGGAATTTAATAGTCGCATGCATGCATGCACACACAGCATATATTCTACTGCTTTATGGGAGCCTGTTAAGTCCATGTGAAATGGTGGCATTTTCTCTGGAGCAATGAAGGTAGGCAAAGTAGTTGCCTTTGTCAGTCTCCTAAATGGTGTAACTGGCTGGTCAGTTAGTGAGAGAAGTTGAGGCAGTATAACATTCTGAAATGGCTGTTGTCAGCGTCCAAGCGAATATTGAGAGCTGAGGCTCTATATTATGGTGGTATTAGATCTCTTAGGGGGTAGGTACTAGGCTTGGATACTATGGTACACCAGTGGCTGTATGCTTTAGTAAGGCTGGACTAGTTGGGTCGTCATGAAGAAAGAAAGAAAGACATATTAAGCGTCTACTAAAAACCCAATGGCCAAAGTGATACAATAATGTCCATGGCATATCTCACGAGTCATGATGGAACGAAAAATAAAATAGAAACAAAACATAGCTATCTCACTGGGGTGATACAAAACTGTCCATGGAATCTCATCATAGAATACTAGGAACATGGAACATGAGAGGAGCATCATTCCCCAATAGATGGTTACTCTCCAAAATATAAAGCATGGGGTTAATGAGTATGGTGGAGAGCCTAGAGGTCTCCCTCAGCTACGTCACGTGGAAAGGTCCTGGATCTAGAGTTGATGAGGGAATCGTGGCCGACGTCAAGGAGCAGTAAAGCTTTTAGATCCCATATGGTATAGTACCTCCTGAGTGAGGGAAGGAGGTGAGGGCATCGGAGGAGGGCCATTGGGACATCCGGTTATAGATAACAAGACCATGTCCACAGCTCCCAGCTCTAAGAAATTTCTCCCACACGGTGATCTTATGGTCTTGTGATGATCTCTGCAGCCCCGTGTCGGTGATGTCCAGCTTTTGTAGTCTGATAGGGTCGCCCAAATCAAGTAGTGGGTCCTGCTGACTACCCATCCTGGTGTTGAAGTCCCCGAGCAGGAGGACTTCCCCCAGCTGAGAACTCCATAATATTCCCATATTATGGTAAGTACGGTGATTGGCCACGTTGTGTGGCGTAAGGGGAGTAGCGTGGTGCAAAATAACACACAACAAGGTGGATGACTGCCCACTGCTAAGCCATGGCTGCACCCAAAGATACCGTGCATCCTCGTCCTTTCGGACGATGCTGAGAATCCGTCGGAGATGGGATCTAAAAAGGATAGCTACCCCTCCTGAGCCACATACTCCTCTTGATGTGTGGGTCTCGCCTCGGAAGCTTACTCCCACTCATACTTGACTACGTATGGTAAGCCCCTCTCAAGACTTTGATGAGTCGCTGTATAGAAAATGACATCCCTACTTTGAGAATCTCGCTCAAACCTCCTGGATTTGACCACAGGGTGCCATTGCAGTTCCATACTGCTAACCTCAGGTGTTTGGTCTCATTGATAATGACCCTACCATCTCTGTAGACCACTTGCTTGCTCTATTGGCATCATGAGTTGTCACCATCGCCTCACGCCGGTGTGCCACCTGTGTTGGGATGAGATCATCCCCCATGTGCACCTATGTGTTCTCGAGGGCAGGCTGTCTATCTCTGCTAGTGTGTGGGCTGCTCTCGTGTCATATCCTTGCTTGCCCTCCATGTATTTGCAAAGGGGGCGACGGTCCTGTCCACTCCTATCATCTGGCAAAGTGTCATGGCATCTGCCTTGGGGGAAGCCCCCACCTGTAGCCCCTGCACTCGCACATGGAGGGCCCTATCCTTCTGCGTCTCTCTTCCTTGAGAGTCTTATGTATGATGATCTGTGGGGGGTTGTGCTTCTTCACCACCTCCACCCAATCTTTCTTGGCGGTTTCTTGCAACTTAACACTTGCAGCCTTTAGCTGTTGCAAGTCCCCTTCCTCCACTGTGTGGTCCTTAACCATAGCCTTTAGGGCTTCCATTTCTGCCCAGAGTTCCCCTATCACTGGGTCAGCCTTTGGCATTACTTGTTGTTGCATCTTGTTGGTGGACTCACACACTCACACACACCAATGTTTCTTGCAGATTAGGTTAGGTGCAGGAAGAAGAAGCTCACAGAGAAATGAGAGAGAGAGAGAGAGAGAGAGAGAGAGAGAGAGAGAGAACACCAAATGTGTGGTAGCCACAAATGCAAGTCAACCCTTGCATGTGTGTCACGTTATATGGATAGAGTGTTCTTTCACACTTGATATCCAAGGGAAAAAGCCACATGGGAAAAAGTGTCCTTGGTTAAGCCCTATTCACATGTAGTACTACCATAAGCGAGCATATGCCTACAAATCCCCCCTGTAGTGAAAAAGTGAACCTGTACAAGGTAGCAGATCACTGTCTGTATGAGAGTAAGCCCAAAGCTTTGTGGAAAGCTTCAAACTTCTCTCGAGGTAAAGCCTTTGTGAATAGATCTGCAACATTATTCTGTATATCATGCATAGCAAGCCGTACTCCTGGTTCTACTGGAGTAGAAATGGGCTTACATTTATCCATGTGAAACCTTTTTAGCAAACTTTTTATGTCCTTAGTTTGTTGCATAACAATGCCATCATCTGTATGCATAAACTGTATGCCGAGATAGTAGTGTAAAGGTCCCAAATCTGACATATCAAATTCAGTTTTCAAATCAGCTTTGAAATTTGAAATTTGTGCTTTGCTAGTCCCTGTTACGAGCATGTTATCTACATACAAGATGACTACGAGAATATCGGCACCGGTTTTCTTCACATACAATGTGCTTTCAGTTGGACTATTCACATAACCTTGGCTGGTTAGATGAGCATGTGTTTTATCATACCAAGCTCTTGGAGCTTGCTTTAACCCATGCAATGCTTTGTGTAACCTGCATACTTTATGTTCCTCACCAGGAACTACAAAACCAATGGGCTGATTTACATATACTTCCTCTTGTAAATCCCCATTTAAGAATTCAGTTTTGATGTCCAATTGATACATTTCCATCCTTTATGTGCAGCCAATGCAATCACTGATCTTATTGTAGTCATTCTCGAAGTAGGAGGAAAAGTCTTCTCATAATCTATTCCCTTTTTCTGAGAGTAGCCTTTAGCCTCAAGTCTTGCTTTTGTACTTGTCAATAGTACCATCAGACTTCCTTTTGACTTTGTACACCCACCAAACATACTTGCCTTTCGGCAAGTCCACAAGATCCCAAGTATTGTTCTTCATGATAGAAGAGATTTCATCTTGCATGGCTTGCACCCAGTGCTCATTCTCATGTGCTTCTTCATAAGAAGAAGCTCTTTTGAATCAAAGAGACCACCCTGGCTAATGCAAACTCCCCATGATGCATATTCAATGCATGGCTGAAACTAGCCCTTGTTCTACCTGTTAGTGGAGCTGCAAGTTTGCTTTCTTGCAAAGTTTTTAGCAACCATCTTGGCTCCGACTTGGCTGTATCTATGGCTGTTTGCTCTTCGTTGACAAGATCATCTACTTCTTCCATAGAAGGGGGCTGAATTGTTGGCTGTTCCACATGTTCTACATGAGGATTTTCTTGTGTAGGGGCTGGCTGATCTGAACCCCCCCTAATTGCAATGGGTAATAGTCCCTCAAACATGTCCTGTATGCGTGTATCAAGACTTTTATACAAGCTGTACATGGGCTGTACTAAATTTTCTGCAAATACCACATCTCTACTAACAAAAATCTTGCGTGTTGTTGGATTATAAAGATGGTATCCTTTGCTCTAATTGGTGTAGCCCACAAAAATGCATTTCATTACTTTATCATCTAGCTTTGTTCGGAGTTGTTATGGCACATGTGCATATATGCCAAACACCGAAATGTACGCATATAATCCACTTTTGGCTTTCGGCTATACCAAGCCTCAAATGGTGTTATGGTTTTCAAAGCTTTTGTTGGATACCTGTTCAACACGTGAGTGGCAGACATTATAGCTTCCATCCAAAAATTGTGAGGCAACTTTTGTGCTTTCACCATGCATCTTGCCATCTCCATGAGAGAGCTATTTTTCCTATCAGCTACACCATTTTGTTGCGGTGTATAAGGCACATTACATTGGTGTTTGATGCCCTTTTGAAGCATATAATCCTTGAATGCATTTGACATGTATTCTCCATCTCTATCTGAGCGGAGTGTTTGGACTTTACATCCACACATATTTTCAGCCATTGCTACAAAAGTGTCGAAAGCATGTAAACACCTCTGCTTTCGCTTTCAAGGGGTAAACCCAAGCAAACCTGGAGTAGTCATCAATGAATGTGACGAAATAAAGATGCCCCCCTATGGATGGTGTCCGCATTGGACCACATACATCACTGTGTGTGAGCTGTAATTTACTGTCAGCTCTAATAGCTCCATCCTTGGGGAATGGTTTTCGATGCATCTTTCCCAAAATACACTCCTCACATACATGTCTTGTTGGAGACTCAAGAGGCAGCATATTATCAACCATATGATGCTTTTGGAAAAGCATATAACTCTTAAAATTTAGATGCCCAAAACGAGCAAGCCATAGCTTTGCATCATGCATAGCAGGAGTGTGGGCAGCCAGTGAATTTGCATCATAAGTACGCTTGTCATAGCTGTCTAGCTTGTACAAGCCTTTGTATTGTGTTCCAGAAGTGACTATTTCATAACCCTTTGATGGGTCTTTTACCAAGCACTTCCCATCTTCAAATTCAACCTTTAAACCTTGGTCGTTTATGGCTGAGACGGAGAGCAAATTTTTCTTTATCCCTGGAACATACAACACATTTTTCATACATATATTGGCACCATTGGCTGCAACAAGTATGACATTGCCAATTCCCTTTACTGGATATGTGGTATGATCTGCACATGATACACTGCGGCCATTTGAAGCATAAACCAAGTGCTGAAATACATCTTTGCATGAAGTGATGTGGCTCGAAGGACCACTATCAAAATCTTGTCTGTCAGATGCAATGCAAGACATCATTGTCTGAAGCATTTGGTGTGTCACTAGTGCATGTGACCAAAAAAGTGTACTCTTCCTGAATTACATTAGCCGATTGCTGTGCTTTGTCATCAGAAGAGTCTGCTACTGCATTGCCTGCATCTTTCTTTTTCTCTTTTGCAATCCGCTTACTACATTCATTGATGCAGTGGCCAGGCTTATGGCAGTAGTGACATTTGCCCTTCTTTTTAGGCTTGTTTGCATCCTATTTGTCAGACTTCACCAGAAGAGGGTTGTCCATGACCAGTCTTACTAGACTGTTGTCTCCCATGCTTAAAGCTCTTTGCTTTACCCTTATCCTTGGCTGTAAATGCCTTGTCTCCACCACGGTTGCTAGATAGGTTTGCTCTTGTTTGCTCTTCTTGCAAGAGTAAACCCACCAGCTCTTCAAAAGTGACAGGATCACCACCTCCTCTCATAGAGAGGTTGAGAGAGGTGTGAAAGTCCAAGGAGGAAGGTGTTAAAGAATGAAGAGTGTTGGTGACTAGTTGTTTGTCTAGGATAACCTCATCAATGTTGAGCAATTGTTCCTGCAAATCTTTCACTTTGGTGAGATGATCTGACATGGAGTCACCCTCATCCATAGAAAGAAGATCCAATTGCCTCTTCAAGTAGGCAATTCTTGCCTCGTTGTGTACCTGATACATTGCTTCCAATGTGTCCCATGCAAGCTTCGATGTCTTGCAAGATCGAATGTGTGGAATAATAGACCTTTTCACTGAAAGGGCTATCAAGGACATGGCCTGTGCATCCCTAGAGTCCCATCTCTTCTGCTCGTGTGGGAGCGGGTTCAACCTCAGGAGCTGTTTGAGCATCTCTCCTCTGAGGCGTTGCTGGCTGTATGGAAAGTGGGCGTGTGTCATCACCACACACGATGCCCCAAAGCCCTTTGGCTACTAGCAAATTACAGATCATGAAACTCCAGAGGGAGTAGTTTGATCCATCCAACTTGTTCTCCTGGGTGAGCACACCAAATATATCTGTAGCATTTTGAGCCATGTCGACAAAATACACCTGCAGGCAAACCAAGCACCAATGTGCACGGCTAGGCAACCAAATGTTCTGAGCAAATTTTTGCCTGCACCAAATTGTCCAATTACACACAATGTGTATACATATGTGATAAATCACCGCTGAAATCCCCAATTACATGCTCCAATCTGAAAAGCCCCAATTTTTATGCACTGCAATTGCTTCAATGTGTAGTCAATTGCCGAATGTTCACAAAATCTTCAAATTTCTGCAAGTAGAAGAGGCTTAATTTTTTGATTTTGAACTTAATTTGAGAAACCCCCAAATTCCAACCAAAGCAATGTTCAATTTGTGGCAATTCTGTAGCAAGTACTTTCCATGCAATTCTGTCTCCTGCAATTTTCCATGCAAAGGGGGGATTTTTGCCAAACCCCCAAATTTTGATGAATCTGCACTAGAATGTTTGGATTTTTGATTTTTATATTTTGAAATAAAAGTACCTGCAATTGAGATGACCAGGTACAACAGGCTACGTGGCGGTTGTCAGACGAGCAGGGTGTAGGGTTCGTTGCAAACGACGTGAGGAAGTGCAGGCCGGCGATGGAACGGAACTGTAGGCCGGTCGACGGAATTGCAGTTTGGCCAACGGATCTGCAGATTGGCGACTGCCAATGGACGGAACTAAGCTGGGGACGGAACTGGCGGTGGCGACGGAGCTTTCCTCTGGGCACTTGACCTGCTGCGAGCGCCGCCAGGAAGCAGGGCGGTGGCGGTCGTCTGTCTAGTAACTCCAGTCTCCGCCGGCGAGGCAGGGTGGAACGAGCGGCGGGCGAAGGTCTCTCTACGAGCGCCGCTGGCCAGGGAGGCCGAATCGGGCGGCGGCGGACCTCTTCCTAGTACCGTGCAAGGAGGCGGAATCGGGTGGCATAGCGAGGGCGATGGACGGCGACGGAGTTGCTGGACGGACTGCGTTGATAGAATTCAGGCGACAGAGATCCACAGAGGCTGCCTAGCTATGATACCAATTGTCTGTGGACTCACACACACCAATGTTTCTTGCAGGTTAGGGTTAGGTGCAAGAAGAAGAAACTCACACAGAAATGAGAGAGAGAGAGAGAGAGAGAGAGAGAGAGAGAGAGAGAGAGAGAGAGAGAGCGAAAACACCAAATATGTGGTAGCCACAAAATGCAAGTCAACCCTTGCATGTGTGTCACATCCATATAATATAGAAGTACAAAAGTTATATGGATAAAATGTCCTTTCACACTTGATATCCAAGGGGAAAAACCACATGGGAAAAAGTGCCCATGGTTAAGCCCTATTCACACCACATAGCACTACCATAAGTGAGCACATGCCTACACATCTGGGTCTCTTTCAACATCCGAATCTCCTCCTCTTGGTGGTTCACCTTTGTTGCCAATTCTTCAATCTTGTTATTCTTTCCTTGTATCTCCTTCCAGAGGCCTTGCAACTGTTTTTCATGTTGGCATGGACAGCAAAGAGGGTGCAGCTGGGCAGGCATGCGTAAAACGTGGACAGGGGGGAGCGCAATGGACAACAAAGAGGGCTCAACGCGGACAGGGGGCAGCGCAATGGGCAGGCACATGCTGCAGCAAGGAGTGTGGGCAGTGATGGGGAGAAACCTGAATTAGGGTTAGAGTTCATTCATGGGAGACATACACAGAGAAGAACAAGGGAGAGAGAGAGAGTTGTGGGGATAAGTCAACTCATGAAAAGCATGAGTGTGTGACTCCCCTATCACACATGTATATTGCACTAGTACACATAGTGCACTTAGTACATTAAAAGTACTAAGTGTACTATGTACTATAACTTATGGGCTTGTACACACTATAAGGGTGGGCATAACGCCTTTACCCCAACAACCTCCCACTTAAAGGCAAAGTGCCCTTAAGGAAAGGAAAAGAAAAAATCAGCATGTACATGATAATATACAAGGCCATATCAAGGCTGAAAATGGCCTCATCCAATGCCCATCAAGTGTCTGCAATGAGCAAACCGCTCCGGAGGCAAACTCTTCGTCAACAGATCAGCCGGGTTGTCATCCGTATGAATCTTAACAAGCTGAATTTGCTTGTTCTCTATCACCTCTCTGATGAAGTGATACTTCACATCCACATGCTTCGTCTTTGCATGAAAGACAGGGTTCTTTGCCAACTGGATGGCACTCTGACTGTCACAATGCAACAATGGAATATCCCCTGTATAACCCAAATCAATCACTAACCGAGATAGCCATAATGCCTCCTTGCAAGCCTCTGTGGCTGCAATATACTCGGCCTCTGTAGTAGATAAGGCAGTGCACTTCTGCATCCTGGATATCCATGACACAGCACCTCCTGTGAATGTAAACACATAACCGGTAGTAGACTTCCGGTTATCTGGATGACCGGCATAATCCGAATCCGTGTAACCATGCACTAATGCATCCTGTTTGCCAAAGCAAATGCACAAATCCTGTGTGCCCTTCAGGTATCTCATGACACCTTTCACTGCTTCCCAATGCTTCTTGCCAGGGTTGGCCATGTATCTAGAAACCACTCCCACTGCAAATGCAATGTCCGGCCTAGTAGCAACCATGGCATACATGAGACTGCCACAAGCTGAAGCATACGGAATCTTGGCCATATCAGCCCTGTCACTATCCGACTGTGGGCTGTCCATAGCACTGAGTTTCACATATGGAGGCAAAGGAGTACTAGCTTTCTTCCCCCCGTCCATATTGAACCTCTGCAAGACCTTGCCAATGTAGTCCTTCTGAGACAAATACAACACATGCTGATTTCTGTCCCGAAGTATCCGCATGCCCAAGATGTGATTTGCATCACCCAAATCCTTCATATCAAAGGTTTCATGCAGCCTCTTCTTTAAAGCATCCATCTCTTTACGAGATTTCCCGGCAATCAACATATCATCAACATACAAAATGAGAATCAAGAGACTGCCATCCAAAGCTTTCTTGGTGTACAAGCAGTGATCTATGTCACTTCTCCTGAATTTCTGAGATTTCATGAATGTATCAAATTTATGATACCATTCTCTTGGTGCCTGTTTGAGCCCATAAAGACTCTTTTTCAGCTTGCATACAAGCTTCTCCTTTCCACTCTCTGCATAACCCTCTGGCTGCTGCATATATATCTCCTCATGGAGATCACCGTGAAGAAAAGCAGTCTTCACATCCATCTGAATCAAGTCCAGATCATCATGCGCAACCAAAGCCAACACAGCTCTAAGTGTGGTCATTTTGACCACTGGAGAGAAGATCTCCTCAAAGTCCACACCATATTCCTGCTTGAAGCCCTTAGCCACTAACCTGGCTTTGTATCTTGGCTTAGCATCTGATGCAACTTTGAGCCTGTATACCCACTTGCATGGCAAAACCTTCTTGCCTGCAGGCAAAGGCACCAACTTCCATGTTCCATTTTTATGCAGAGAATCCATCTCTGACTTCATGGCACGCTCCCATAGAGCTTTGTCTGCCCTCTGTAAAGCCTCTTTGTAACATGAGGGCTCCCCACAGTCAGTAAGCATCAAATAGTCAACCCCTGGAACAAACCTGTCAGGGACTCTGGAGGGTCTTGTGGACCTCCGTACCCAATGACCATCATTTGCAGGTTGCTGTCCAGCCTGCATATCACCCATTGGTGGCTCCTGTTCCATGCCATAAGGCTGAAATATCATGCCCGGTATATCCTCCAACTGTGGTATATCCATAGGGATATCTTCTGCCATATCTGGCTGTCCATTTGGACCATTTTCAGCACCATTTAAGGGCTGGTTTTCTTGCTGTAATGGCTGATTTACAGCCCTTTGTTGTTGTCCATGATGTCCATCATCATCAAAGATGACTCTGCTAGGCTCCTGTTGCCTTGCAGGCTCCTTATACATGCATGTTTCATAAAAAATGACATCATTGCTGCGTATGATCTTTCTATTTATGGGATCCCAAAGTCTATACCCCATTTCACCTCTGTCACCATATCCTAGGAATATGCATTTATGAGACTTGGGATCAAGTTTGGTGCGCATTTCCCTGCGTATGTGCACGTACGCAACGCAACCAAACACTCTCAAGTGCTTGTATGACGGAGGCTTCCCTGTCCATACTTCTTCTGGCACTTTCCCACCAAGCCTCGTGTTAGGTGACCTGTTTATAAGGTGAACGGCTGTCATAACAGCTTCAGCCCAAAAACCATGAGGTAATGCAGCATGTGACAACATAGAACGGACCTTCTCCTGTATGGTCCTGTTCATCCTCTCTGCTGTCCCGTTTTGTGGAGGATCATAAGGAGTAGAGAGCTCCCTCTTGATGCCTTTAGCATCACAAAAGTCCTGAAACTGTTTGGACATATACTCTCCACCATTGTCGGAACGCAAAGCTTTCAGTGTTTTGCCAGTTTGATTCTCAACATGAGCAACAAACTTCTGAAACACTGAGAATGTATCACTCTTCAAACGAAGAGGATAAACCCACACCTTGCGTGTGGCATCATCTATAAAAGACACAAAATATTTTGCCCCTCCCAAAGAAAGCTGAGGCATCTCACATACATCTGTATGCACAAGCTCTAACTGAGCATCTTTCTGTCCAAGAGCTTTCTTGTGGGGGCACTGTAGTTGCCTACCATATATACAATGCTCACAAAATTGAAAACTTGAAAACTTTAGAGAAGGCAAGTAACCCAAACGAGACAATTGCTCCATTCCTTTGACACTCATGTGTCCCAACCGGCTATGCCACATAGAAATTTCCGGCAGCTCGGTTGCATTTACATTAGCATGGTGACAAACACCTGCATGCATGAAATAAAGAGTGTCCACCTTAGAGCCTCTGGCAACAACCAGTGAGCCCTTACTAATCTTCCACTTTCCACGACCAAATGTGGTAACATAATCAGCATCATCAAGCTGTCCAGTAGAAAGCAGATTCTTCTTGATCTCAGGCACATGCCTGACATCATGGAGCATAAGCTGTGAGCCATCTGAAAACACAAGTCTCACATCACCTCTGCCAAGTATCTTGCATGCATGGTTATCACCCAAATAAACCACTCCTTCATTGCCAGCAGTGTACCTGACAAACAAGTCTCTGCAACCTGTGACATGAAAGGAGGCACCTGAATCAATGATCCATGAGTGCATACCATGACCACCTGTAAGAAGTGAATGGGCATCAAGTGAAGAAGTAAAGAGGACCTCATCCTCACTGCCACCTGCATGTGACACATTGATTTCTTCGATCTTGACTCCACTTTTGCCCTTTGGCTTTACATCTTTGGCTTCATCCTTCTCTTTGTCTTTGCCTTTTCCCTTTTCCTTTTGATCATTTTTCCATTTGTAGCATTGCTTTTTGATGTGTCCCTTCTTGCCACAATAATGGCATTCCAAATCCTTTTTGGAGCGAGACTTGCTCCTTCCCCTTTCTTGGCTTTTCCCCCTTTGCTGGGATCTCCCACGTGCATTCATTGCATTAGACTTGCCAACAGAGTTGTTCTTCCTGTTCATTTCTTCTTGAAGAAGAGCACCCTCAACATCTGCATATGACAGCATAGCATTCGAATTGCTAGTGGCTGTCCTGAATGTGTCCCAACTCTCTGGCAAAGTGCATAACAAAAAGGTGGCTTTGAACTCATCGTCCATTGCCAACTTTTGATTTATAACCTGGCTGACAATACCATTAAACTCATTGAGATGGGCTGTCATAGAAGCCCCTTCCTTCATCTGAAGACCTATGAGTTTCTTCAACCAATACACTTTGCTTGAGGCACTTTGTTGGGCATACAAGTCCTGCAATCTCTGCCACATTCCCCAAGCTGTCTTCTCTTCACGAATGCTGAAAAGTAATGAGTCTGACACAGACAACATGATAGTAGATCTTGCCAGCTCATCCATATCTTCCCACTCTTCAGCTGTAAGAGAAGCGGGCATCACACCCCTTTCTTTGATAGGCTTATGTTGCTTTTTCTGAAGCAACACATTGTAGCACTGGGTTTGCCAAATATCATAATTATGCGAGCCTTCAAGCTTCTTGATGTGAAGCAATGAAGAGCTCTCACCTGTGGTTGCCATAGCAAAATACAACCTGTAATGCCTGACTCCCTGCAAATGTGCAAACACTGCACCCAAGATGTGCAAACACTGCACCCAAAGCACACAAAGTGCTTACAAATGTTCTCCCAAGCTTTATCTCCCACTGCGGAAGCAAGAATGCAACTTTTCTCCCACTTTTTGTGATGAAAACACCAAAATCTGGTTGCTGCAGATTTTGGACAGCACCTTAAATGTGCTCTTTTGCCCTTCCAAAGTACTGTACAGCAGTACTAAGCGCTCACCAATGATGTACCAAACCTGTACCGGCAATTTCAGCAGCTGAATTTGAACCTTTTGATCACTCAAAACAATGTACAGCCATGCCAAAACATGCACAAAGCTGTGCCAAATCTGTACCAGCAGGTACAATAGCAATAAATGCTCTCCTGGCTGTCCAAATGAGTGAAAATCAGACTTTTACAGTCCTGTACACTGCATAAAACAGTCTCGAACAGAAATTGGGCAAAAGCCCCTTGACTGCAAGCTGATTTTTGAGGATTCAAGGCATAAATGGCTTGCCTGCTGCTTTGCCAAGCTCAACAAGCATACGAACTTGAAAAGCCCCTTGATTTGAGATCAATTCCTGATCATGCATGGTACATTGACGCACATGAAGGCATCCAGAGTGTTCACGATGCTTCCCCCTGGCCACATATACATCAAATACATGAAAGCCCCTTGATTTACAGGCACATTGAGTGCTTGTAAGGCATCAGCACATTAACCACAGCATCAAATGCGATCGCCTGCATGCAAATCGACCAAATCGGCACAAAAGCCCCTTGATTTGCACTGCAATTTGCTGCAAATATGCCCAAATGTGCGATTTTTCACATCATACAGCATGTATGAGTGCTTAATTGCACAATTACATCAAAAGCCCCAAATTTCAATGCCCAATTTACTGCCAATTGACTGCAAATGTGACCAATGTCACCGATTTCCTGCCAATTGACGTGGGATGTGACCAATGTCACCCAATTTTGCCAATTTTGCTCAAAAATTGAGCAATTATGCACCTGTACCTGCTCAATTAATTGAATTGATGAGAAATTCCCAAAATTGAAGCAAAATACCTCTGCTTTTCTGATTTTCGGGCTGAATTTGAGGTTTGCAGGTTGATTTCTGTTGCAGGAGGGGGGGCGTGATGAATATGCTGCTGTATTGCTGTATTGATGCAGGCAGGCCAATGGACGATGGACCAGGCGGAGCCGGCGCTGCAAGCGAAAAGAGTGAGAGCGATGAGCCACGCGAAGAAGAGCAGGAGGATGTAGAACGCCCAGACGCCTGCTGTGCGCTGGAACTCCACGCTCAGCTGCCTAGTATTCGATGGACGCCCGCCACCAACTTCGCCTAGTCGCCAGCGTCGTGTAGTGCTACACGCTTCCCAACGTCGAATCCAGGACTACGCCGATGCCCCCTTGGATTCGCACTTCAAGATTACACGCTTCGACTAGCGAAGGTAGCCGGTGTCGCCCAACCTTCGCTAATGGCCAGGCGCTGCCTTCGCTTAGCACCAGTCGACGCCCAGCGCTACACGCTTGCGCACCTGTTCGCCTGCGTGTATCCGCCTATCGTTGACGCCCGCCTGTGGTGTGATGCCCGCTTGTAGTGTGCTACGTGTAGCTC
Organism: Cibotium barometz; assembly: GCF_041138505.1. Taxonomy (NCBI): domain Eukaryota; kingdom Viridiplantae; phylum Streptophyta; class Polypodiopsida; order Cyatheales; family Cibotiaceae; genus Cibotium; species Cibotium barometz. The sequence continues at coordinate 51,549,327 of NC_141053.1, forward strand.
TGCCACGTCAACACTTGGTCGACTGTCTTCAGCTGCAGCCTGCGAAAGTTGCAGAGAGCTACGCTTTCCTACGTTCAACACTCACACACAGAGAGAAAAAATCAACGCTTGAACCTTCTTCTCCTCTACAGCAAATTCGACACCACCAGTTGGAAGTGTAGGCTCTGATACCAGTTGATGGGGAGAAACCTGAATTAGGGTTAGAGTTCATTCATGGGAGACATACACAGAGAAGAACAAGGGAGAGAGAGAGAGTTGTGGGGATAAGTCAACTCATGAAAAGCATGAGTGTGTGACTCCCCTATCACACATGTATATTGCACTAGTACACATAGTGCACTTAGTACATTAAAAGTACTAAGTGTACTATGTACTATAACTTATGGGCTTGTACACACTATAAGGGTGGGCATAACGCCTTTACCCCAACAGGCAGCAATGGGCACCAAGTGCTAATGCTAGCAGCACGAAGCACAAGTAGGGCAAGGTGCATAGGTTCACGCCATCGCTAACGAGCAGGGCAAGGTGCACAGGTTCCTTACCACATGATCACTATGAGACATCCTGTCGTAAGGACTATGAGAATGACTTACATCTTTTGTATAATGATGATGTATACATCCGACCTGGTCAACATATCCTATGCTTGCAAATGTGTATACGTGAGTGTTCTGGATTTAATGTCATGTGCACTCGTGCATTGTGGTACACCGTACACGGTGACAAATTGGCTCATCAATAGTGCAAGAATCATGTATAGAAGTAGTACCTTTTAGGATTTATTTGTCGTATGCCGTGACCCCTTTGTCAGCCTAGTCGGGGACATGTTAGGCACGAGCTACATAGGTCAGTCTCCCAACCTTAGAGTGTCAGGTCAGTCCTCTTAACCCACTGGAGAATTTAGCCCTCTTAACACACTAGAGAATTTAGCAAGTGTTCATTATATAGGGCATGTAGATGTCAACCATACCAGTAGATGCATGTAGGGCATAGAAATACATTGCATATAGAAAGGGGCCAGCCCCAAGGCAGCTCCAAGAGGTGGCTAGCCTTGCAAGGGGTAGCCAACCCCTTGCCATGCCTACAAGACCATGTTAGCTAGGCCCTTTGACTTGGGGCTCTAGTCGGCCAGATGTGGCAGCCACCTGACCAGCTACAGGCAACCGACTAGCATCTTATGCTAGTCATGATCAATTGCTGACAGCCGACTGATATTTAATGTCAATTGTGGACACTTTTTGCCAATCGACAGGCTTTAAGGGGCAGTCGACTAGGCACCTTGAAGCATATAAAAAGGCAAGGCATATTCAGTCCATAAATCATCAGATATAAACCAGAGATTATCATCAGAAGTCAAGCATGTGTGCCTAGGCTTGTGCCTGTGCATACTGATAGCCATACTTGTGCTCTCAGCCCAAGGCAAAGAAGTTCAGTCTCTTCAAGATTTTTCAGCACACCTTCCCTCAGTCTTGGGATGGTGTATGTTGCCTAAAGCTTATGCACAGTTCTGCCCAACATTTGGTCGCTTTGTCCTTGCATTTGGTGGTCAGTCAGTTAGTTTGTCCGCTCAGTCTTGTGGACACAGTTTAGCTTGTTTACAGCTCTCTAGAAGAAGAAATAAAGAAAATACTCTTGCTTGCAGGGGGGCCCTTTAGTGGGTAATTTGGGACCCCATCTGGTGTCGTCTCTACTACATCTCTGTCAGATTCATGTATGCTGTTTTAAAGGATTGCTAAAGACTCACTAAACTCAGGTTTAAAGAAAGGCTTTGTTGTTTCACACGGTCCTACCTCGGCGCATGTTACATTGGTATCAGAGCTTGGGATGTGATTCAACCAGGCAACTTAAGTGAGGGCATCCGTTGGATGGTAGAGCTGAGATGGGGAAAAACCACTTGCCCATCCACAATGGCATCAAGCTTTGAAGACATCACTAAAGAAGAAGAACCATTTGAAGAAATGCTTCCGCAAAAAGAAGATGATGACAACCAAAAGCTAAAGGAGGAGATACGGCAACACCAGATTCAACTCGAAAGAGTGCAGATGGAAAAAAAATTGGCAGAATTACAGGCAATCGTGGCCCAGTAGGAGACACCTAAAGAATTGTCAAATTCCCAAGGGTCTGCTTGTACAACAATCTTGAAACATGACCCGAAACGTGCAAAACAAAGCCATAAATCGTGAAGGGGATGCAATCCTGACTCACCACCCAACCATGATAGCCGTGGGTAAAACCCACAAGACCTGGCTGTCCCCACTGAGCCATGAGCTGACCTAACTAACAAGACGCTCCGACCAATCTCTACTCCATGACGTCCTGTACCGCCACGGAGCTACCCTCATGGGCCTCGAGATTCCTGTGGGCCTTGGTTGCATGAGCAGGTACACGTCTGCACTAGATCTAGGCTGTTGACTACAAAGCTCTCGCAAGGACTCGGGAGACTCTGTCAGATGTCTAATTGACTGACTTTGGCCACTCTTTTATAGGCTCTTGGCTGGTCACCGAAGATGGGCCGGTCCCCTCCCTTGAAGGATATGTATTGCCTTAAGGGAAGTAAGAATTTTACAAGTACATAAAATGGGTGGCTTGGCCTAGCCAGCCATACACCACCGTTTCTTCCAAAATGATTGAACATGAAAACAACTTACAAAAACTATACTTGCCCACAAGAAGACTAGCTACACGCTAGCAATATGGTGCCTAGCACCCTTCACCAAGATTGCCCAGCAATCCCGATTTTTGCAAATGTAGCTTAACTTCAATGAGATCAACCATCTAGTGGCTGAAAATCAGGCTTAGGAGAGTGCCCAACACTTCCCAAGGATTCTCCCGCATAGAACTTGTAGCAACCGGAGCCAAGATGATTCTTCCACAGCTTCAATCTTTAGAAATAGTCTTCTTCTTCTTCTTCTTCTAGCTTGAATGGAGACTTTCAATTCTGAAAATCAGAATTCAGCCAGCTTCCAAGTGTGTTGGAGAGGTAAAAACACTATGGTATGGCTGGAAAAATACTCTATAATAAGTGCATTAGATAGAGCAATAAACAAAGGCCAAGGAGTGTCTTGAAATGGGGCTGAAAATCTGAATTTATAGAGCCTAGAAGGAGGTGCCTACAAGAAAAGGGGTGGATGATATTGCTCATAAAAAGATGCGGTAGGGAGAGGTTTGAGCTAGACTTTTGGAACAACAAGAATGGCTATAATTCAAAGAGCAACTCTTGTAGCTAAAAGAGGAGGAAAAGTTTACTTTGCATCCTTTCCTTTGAGTTAACTAGCTTGCATGACTCTTTTGGACAAAAGTGAGCTTGCATGCTTTACTTTTAAGAAAAGTAAACTTGCATGGCACACTTTTAGATGCATGAAAAGATAAGGCATTGCATGATGCATGCACGTAGCTGAAAAAGCTTGCATGTCGCATGGGGGTTTTTGGCCGTGCATGTCACATGCATGATGGTTTTTGGCCATGCATGTCGCATGCATGGGGTTTCTAACTATGCATGTCACATGCATGGGGGCTTTGTGTGAATATATGCTCTTATGTGTGTGTGTGTGTGTGTGGAGTGCGTGCGAGAGCATATCTTGATACAATGTTCTACACCCATTATTGGGCACTAATGACGTTAGTGGGGATGTCGAAGTATCTAGTCCATACTATGCATAATGGAGTTATATAGTCTTGTGGGTTGATTACCATGAGTATATAACATGCACGTTCTTATATATATATGCATGTCACATGCATGGGGGTTTCTGACCATGCATGTTGCATGCATGGGGGTTTCTCATGATGGAAAAGAAGTTTATCAACCATACTTAGTTAAACTGTCATGCATGCATGCATGGAGATAGAAAACATGCATAAGAGTGCGTTGGCTTCAAAATATTAATTATTCCTGTACAAATCCATCAATACATTAGCTGAAAATGGATTATGCAACATACTAACCCATGGGTGCAATCTAGGTGTTCCCAGATCCATGAGCTTCTCATGGCAATAAAATCTAGGCATTGTCTCGGCAAACAAAATAATACTGACAAATAGAAATAAGTCATGCCTACAAATGTATGCATTTGAACACATATTTTGGAAGAAACCCCATCTATTTACATGTACTTGAAATTCACAAAAGCTATGGCATTTGGCTTTGCAAGCTCCATCAAATGTCTATGGCATTATGTGTTGCATGTGGTTCTCCAAGATCCATCAAATGCCTAACATGCTTCTTTGCAATTAGGATTTCATAGATACAGCTAGCATACACATACATAAGAAGCTTTAACCATAAACATTTCATGGTTGCATGTAGTGTCCAACACCCATGTCCATGAAGAATAGAGAATTTACAATATGAATCTTGAGAAATTAGGGAGTAGTTACATTCCCCGGCTTCTAAACAGTTGTCCTCAATTGAAAAGCTTCTAAATAGTTATTGAGGAGATCGGGATATTCTTTGAGATTTGTTCTTGCATCCACCTTGAATCCATAGGTGAATAATTTTTTGAATTTAACCAAATACTTGCGTATAACCTTGCCTCCCTTAAGCTTCCGTTCTTGATGGAAGACAATATATTCTGGTTGAAGTACCTGCTGTAAATCATCCACTTGTGGTGGATCTTCTATAACTGGTTGAGAACGCGGAGTTCCAGTGTATAGTTTCAACAAGATGATGTGGAAAGCATTATGTATCTTCCAATTATTAGGCAAAGCCAACCTAAAAGCCACATCATTAATCTTTTGAATAACTTGAAATGGACCATAGTACCTGGTCTCTTACGGAGATGTGCCTTTTCAAACTTGAGAAGAACCCAATCCTTCTCTTTGATGTCCATATGGCATTGATGCTGATCGGCAGCCTTCTGGTGCTTTGCTTGAGAGCGTTTTATGGCTACCCGAACTTGTGCATAGGCGGTATCTAAATCTCTAACATATTCATCAGCAGCAAAAATCTCATCCTTAGTACGAAGGATGGGTGGAAGTATTACCTTGCCATAGATAACCTCAAATGGAGCTTTGCCGGTGGAGGAATGGATTGTATTGTTGTATGCAAACTCAACCAAGGGTAAATACTTCTCCCATGCTGCCTTTTGATCAGAAACATAACATTTGAGTAGATCGAGGACCATTGAATTAGCTATTTCACTTTGCCCACCAGTTTGGGGATGATAGATAGAAGAGAAATTGGGCTTAGTACCCATATTGTCAAATAGAGCTCTCCAAAATAAGCTTGTTGTCCTTGGATCTCTGTCTTCCACAATGGACTTAGGGATTCCATGATGTTTGAAAACATGAAAAAGAAAGAGTCGAGCCTTGTGATTAGGCTTGATAGTCTTTCTTACGGGAATAAAATGAGCTTGCTTACTAAAGCGATCAATAATAGTTTGAATAGCATTATTACCATAAGCAGATCGAGGAAGATCTATGATAAAATCCATTGCTATGATTGAGGGATAGGCAAAGGCTGAAGTAAACCAAGCAACTTATGCCTGTCATACTTAACTTTTTGGCATACCACACACGAATATATTTTTCTATATCAGCCCGCATAGAAGACCAATACAAATATCTTTCCAAAGCTTGAGTAGTGGGCAAAATACCTCTATGACCTGCATAGGGAGGTGCGTGTGCTTCATCCATGACCTTTGACGAAGCTGCTTGACTACACAAATGGCTTGATGGTGATATAAATAATCATCCTTGATGGAGAAAGGATGGACTGATTTTGTAGCCTGTAAATCAGCCCATATCTCTTTGAAATTTTCATGAGTAGTATACATTTGAGGCATAGATGAAAGGGCCTCATGGTAGGCAGTGGTGATAGCATTCACCTTGGGCCTACGAGATAATGCATCAGCTACTAAATTATTCTTTCCATCTTTAGTGGTGCATTTGTCCTATCAACTACTTATTTGCTATACTAATTCTTTCTATTTGCTACTTCCCTTAGTGCTAGGCTTCATTATGGGTGAGTTTGCCCTGCATCTCCAGAGGTTTGATAGAAACTCAGTACAAAGGGCTTTGTGTGAATATATGCTATTATGCTCTTATGTGTGTGTGTGTGTGTGTGTGTGTGGAGTGCGTGTATGAGAGCATATCTTGATACAGAGTTCTACACCCAATCTGCTCTTTGACAAAAACTAAGTACGAATGAATAGACTTTATATTTGTTTTTTAATGGCAATATGGCCTACAACGGGAATTACCCCAAGTCTGCGGCTATTTGGATCAGGTGAGGTACTGCATTAGAAGAGGGTGGGGTTGCATGGGTACCCTTCATCATTAACAAGGTGAGGACATTCCCTCTTCATGTGGTCTTTGCTACCACATCGGAAGCATTTACCTTGCTCTCGGTACTCCTTAAGTTGTTCAGAACTAAGGCGGTTTGATTTGTTCCTACCCTGGCTTTTTTTTTTGTCAAACCCCTTCTTCTTTTGTTCTCTTTCTCCACTTCTAGCTTGATGTCCATCCTTGAACATCTCTTGATTTGCCCTCTGTTTAGCTTTGTATGAGCTACTCTTGCTTTCTGGGGGTGTCCTTTGAATGCAAATTTTCGGCAATAATTGCGGACTCTATCATGTGCTGTAAGGTACTATTAGGTAGAGTTTTAGGCTCATCCTAATAATAGGTTGGAGACCACTTTCAAACTTTCGCATCTTCTCATCATTAGCAATCTTTATAAAGAGGGTTACTTTAAGCAAAACAGTCCAAAACTTATCTACATATGTAGACACACTTTCATGATCTTTTTGTGACAACCAATCCCACTCTTTCTTTACATCTTTCTCAAAGTCAGGAGGAAGAAACTGCTCATAAAACTGAATTTTAAAATCTTCCCAAGACTTTGGATCCTTGTTCTCAAGAATCTTGGCCAGCCACCAATTGTTGGCCGTATCCTTCAAATACATGGCGACATGACAAAGTTTAGACTTCTTGGTAAAATTGCCATTCACAAATGCAACCTCAAGCTGTCTAATAAAAGAAAGAGCTTTAGTAATATCCCGTTTACCATTGTAAGATTCAAACTTAACATCTTTATCCCCAACGTTGAAAGTCTTCAATCTCTTTGAGGGCTTTCCAGTGGGAGAAGGAGAACGGGCTTTGGGTTTAGCATGGCTTTTATGACGGTGAGAATGGCTTTTACGATGGCTTTTACGAGGAGAAGAACTGTGGTTAGGTGAAGGAGAACGGTTATGGGCATGAGATCTTGAAGAGGCCTCTTGAGAGGCATGAAGTCTTGGTCCCCTATGCCTCTTCTTCAGAGACTCAAGAGTATGCTGAATTTCTGGGATGGCCAAAATAGATTTCAATTCAGTCACTTCCAACTGTAATTGCTAAATTTCTGGGATCGCTGTCGGAGTTTCCCTTCCCTCAGCAGAGCAAGGGAACACAACTCAAAAATTCTGTCAAAGCTATCCAAAACAATGCTTTGCTTGCAACTCAATTATGTATATCGAAGACCAGTCGCTACGTGCGTCTAAATATGATACGGAATAGACCGCAAGGGTACAACAGTGCCCCTACACGGAGAGGAGGGCCACAAGGTCTTTCCAACACGCTCACGACCATCAAAACCATTGGTACCTCCTTTCGGAATGTGACAATAAGAGGAGGACTACCTTAGAATCCCAACTTTCCCTCATGGATAATGATTCCTCCACGGTCTTATCCAGTATCATAAAAAGATTTATGCAAAGTAAGAGAACCGGAGCTTTGATACCATTGTCACAAAGGGGTGCATGGTTATACAAAATTTAGTACTGAAATCACAAGATTATCATCCTTTGATCACTACCATATCCCACATACATAGCCATAACAATTGATTATACAATGTGGAAGTGTGAAAAGAAATGATATTGCACTAGGGACCGGAAGATGGGCTGGTTCCCTCCCCTTGAAGGATATGTATTGGCTTAAGGGAGTAAGAATTTTACAAGTACATAAAACGGGTGGCTTGGTCCAGCCATATACCACTGTTTCTTCCAAAATGATTGAACATGAAAACAACTTACAAATACTATACTTACCCACAAGTAGCCCAGCTACAGCTCCAATTTTTTGTCCTAAGGACCATCGTATTGAATTGGTATCTGGAGTTGAGCCACCCAGTAAGTTTCCGTATCGTCTTTCCAAGGCGTTGGAAACTAAGTTGGAGATGCAACTAGCACAGTTGTTGCGGAGGTCTGGTTTCATCAAGCCTTCATCCTCTCCTTTCGCTGCACTGATTCCGTTTGTGTCGAAGAAAGATAAGACCGCACGTCTTTGTGTGGATTACCGAGCCTTGAACAAGTTGACAATCAAGAATAATTATGAGTTTGTGGTCATGCCTTTCGGTTAGACCAATGCACCGGCAACATTCAGCAAGAAGATGTCACGAGTCTTTGCCACACTCATCGGTATGTCTTTTCATTTTTTTGGATGACATTCTTGTTTTTTCTGCCGCTACAGAGTAACATGTGAAAGATGTGCAAAAGGTCTTGCAGCTTTTGTGAGACAACAAACTCTACATTAATGTAAAGAAGAGCATATCTGGAGTTCAAGAAGTTAAGTACCTGGGCTATGTGATGGCATTCGCCTTGATCTTGAAAAAATAAAGACAATCCTCGATTGGGACGTTCCAAAGACAACCCAAGAGATACGTTCCTTCGTGGGCTTGTGCCAAGCATATAGCTCGCATATGGATCGGTTTTCTAACCTTGCAGCACCATTGACAGATTTGCTTAAGGGCTTGAAGACTAGAAGACAGAAAGTTTCAGGTAAGGCTTTAGAGGCTTTCGTTGTTTTGCAAAAAGCAAAGAAAGTTTCAGTCACAGGTAAGGCTTTAGAGGCTTTCTTTGCTTTGCAAAAAGCAGCTTACGAAGCTCCAGTTCTTAAACTTGCATCACGGGATGATCCCTTCGAGGTGATCACCGACGCTAGTAATCTCACCATAGGAGCAGTTTTGCAAAGAGCAGACAGACCAGTGGTGTAGTACAACAAAAAGCTGAATGATGCATAAAAAATTTATTCTGTCTATAACAAAGAGCTGCTAGGAGTTATCACAGCCTTGAAACAGTGGAAACCTTTTCTTTATGGAAGGGAATTTACTGTGAAGATAGACCACCAGGCCTTAAAGTGGTTACAAACTATGCCAAGTGCCCAATGGAGCGATAGACAGCACCGGTGGAGTCAGTTGTTCCAAGAGTTTGGCAGAATGATTATGTACGGGATAAGAACATCCTCGTCGAAGACGCTCTCAATTGCAAAGGTAGTATTCAGACAGTACAAGAGTCTACTGTGTTGGAGATACAAGGAAAAGATTTAGACATTATGAAGATATAGTATATAGATTGTCCAAAATTTGGAACTCCTTACAATATGGCCCTTTATTCCGAACTAGGTCATTATACCATTCAAGACGGTTGGCTCTTTTACAAGGGTCGACTGTGTGTTCTCAGGGAGAAAAGACCGGCACTCCTCCATGATGCCCATGATTCACTTGGTGGTGGTTATCGTGGGATCAACATTACCTTGGAGAAGTTGGAAAGATTGTTTTATTGGCCGAAGATGCGCAGAGATGTGTACAACTATGTTTCTCAGTGTTGCATTTGTCAAATAGTGAAAGTATCTCATACCAAACAAGCAGGGTTGCTTCAGCCATGGCCCATTCCTGAGGTTCTGTTGCACGACATTTCGATGGACTTTGTTGGACCTCTTCCCGTATCTACTGGATCTCGGAATACTCAGTGTATGACGTAGTTGATAGATCCAGTAAATTTTGTATATTTATACCATGCAAACAGATGGCCACAAACATAAGATATAACCTGGCTCTTTCAGTGACATCAGTATCTAGTTTGTGGTTTGCCACAGACCATTACTTCAAACCGGGATCCAAAGTTTACATCTCACTTTTGTTCGACAACTTTGGTACCAAATTGCAATTGTCTAGTGCATTTCATTTTCAGACTGATGGCCAAACCGAGATTTATAATCAGTTGGCTTTCGATGTGCTTGAAGTGTAGTGCAATGATCGGCAGTTGAAGTGGGAGCTTCATCTCCCATTGGTAGAGGCGATTCTCAATGACACTCACTCATCCAGTGTTGGTAGAACTCCGCACGAGGTAGCCTTTGGTCAAAGATTTTCATCTCTTCTCACGAGGATGATCTCTCCTGCCTTGGAAGCCAACAGACGACAAACTTTTTCAGCCGACATTGACTCCGTCAAAGAGCGTCTTACCAGAGCTTAGGAGGCTTACACCAGATAGGCAAACAAGTCACGAAGAGACGTCAATTTCAAAGAAGGTGAATAGGTATATTTAAGGATCATGAAGCAAAGACTCAAGCAAGTGGGCAAGCATTGACCAAAGTTGTCATTCAGAAGTTTCAGTCCTTTTTCCATCATAAAGAAGATAAGCGATGTCACCATGCAACCTAGATTGCCAGATAGTTGGATGATGCACAACATCTTCCACGTCTCTTGGACCTTCATTGCAGAATGTTCCAGAAGAACAGTAGCCAGAAATGGTGATGTAGCAGTGGTGATAGAGCCGGAGCGGATCCTTCTACATCGCTGGAAGCATGGTTCTGGACGATGCCTTCCCCAATTTTATGCCAAATTCAAAGATCAAGGGACCCATGAAGCCGTTTGGCTAGATGAAGAATTCTTCTTGGAGTATCCACAGTTATTGGTGGACTACCTCAAAGCTATGAACCTCCCGCCAAGCTAAGCAGAAGGGAATGTCATGTGCACCCATGCACTATGGTACATGACGACATATTGGCTTATCAACAGTGCAAGAATCATGTACACAAGTAGTACCTTTTAGGATTTATTTGTTGTGTGCCGCGACCCTTTGTGAGCCCTGTCTGAGACATGTCAGGCATGAGCTATGTAGGTTAGTCTCCCAACCTTAGAGTGTCAGGTCAGTCCTCTTAACCCACTGTGGAGAATTAGCAAGTGTTCATCATATAGGGCATATAGATGACAACTATAGCAGTAGATGCATGTAGGGCATATAAGTACATTGCATATAGAAAGGGGCCAGCAGGCAGCCCCAAGAGGTGCCTAGCCTTGCAAGGGGTAGTCATAGCCTTGCAAGGGGTAGTCAATCCCTTGCCATGCCTACAAGACCATGTCGGCCAGGTCCTTTGACTTGGGGCTCCAGTCGGCCAGATCTGGCAGCCACCCGACCAGCAACAGGCAGTCGATTAGCATCTTATGCTAGTCGTGATCAATTGCTGCAGCCGACTGACATTTAATGTCAGTCGTGGACACTTTCTGCCAGCCGACAGGCTTTAAGGGGGAGCCAACTGGGCACCCTGAAGCATATAAAAAGGCAAGGCATATTCAGTCCATAAAACATCAGATATAAACCAGAGATTATCATTAGAAGTCAAACATGTGTGCCTAGGCTTGTGCTTGTGCATACTTACAGCCATACTTGTGCTCTCAGCCCAAGGCAAAGAAGCTCGGTCTCTTTAGGAGTTTTCAGCACACCTTCCCTCATTTTCGGGCAGTGTATTTCTCTCGAAGATAGCTTCAAAGTCGCCTAAATAAAGCTTATGCACAGTTTTGCCCAGCATTTGGTCGCTTTGTCTTTGCATTTGGCGGTCAGTCAGTCAGTTTGTCCGCTCAGTCTTGGACTCTTGTGGACACAGTTCAGCTTGTGTATAGTTCTCCAGAAGAAGAAATAAAGCAAATATTCTTGCTTGCAGGGGGGGACCCTTCAGTGGGTAATTCGGGGCCCCACCTGGTGTCGTCTCTACTACATCTCTTTCAGATTCATGTATGTTGTTTTAAAGGATTGCTAAAGACTCTTAATGTATGAGACTGGCTTTGGTCACCCAAAGCCAGCTTTTTGCCTTAATTGACGGGTTTCAGTCTTTGCACAACCCGACCACCCACGTCTTAAATTGGCCTTGATGTATCTGTCGATGTCGGACTTGTTGGGAGACGGTGTGAAGGCAAGTGCACCCACCCAGCTGCAATTCTTGCCACATGATTGGCTGCAAGCTACACAGTCTTGTTGTGCCCTTGCCAAGCCTGCCTAATTGTACTAGGTTTTTTATGAGTCGATCTGAGTTGGGAGATGCGAAACTAAATGTGTTACCTCAATGTGCTGAAGATGTATTGGACTAAATACATCATTCGAATTTATCAGGTTGAGGAGAGTGACGAGGCACAAAAGAAGTTTGCAAATGCCAAGTCCATATCGTCTTCTCAGTTTTTTGGAGAGGAAAACAAAATTGTCGATGCCAACAGCCAAGTACGGCTGCAAAAGTTTGCAGTAAGTTTTCACAGCACAATTTTCTGAGACCAAGTTATGCTTCCACTATCACTATCATTATTGTTGTCATGATGATGCATGGCTGCTGGCAGAGTTCTAGTTCCATTTCAAGTGCAGATTTTTTTGAGCGCAACGAGGGAGCATCCAATGTGGCTGCAGATCTAACAGCTAGTGAACTGTTGACGAGGCTTAGCTTTCAGGTGCATTTCTTTAAGTTGATTTTTAAATTCTTGGGTCAGTATACTTTGTGTACTTTTTCCATTATCCAATGTATATATGTGCGTGCACACATACGCACATATACATACAGACATACATATACTTACATACATACATTCACAAACACTTACTTTCACACATACATACATGTGTGTGTGTACCTACCTAACTACATACAGATGTATGTTTGCATGCTTGTATGTATATTTGAGATGTGGGCATACATGTATGTATAAATGAATGTATGTGTATATGCACGCGCTTGTGTGTGCATGCGTGCGAAGTTATGGATACATGTATTACTGAATAAGAAGGCAAGGATATTGACCTGAGATATAATGGGATTTTGAGGCTTATCATTAGCAAAATTTTGCAATTGTGAAGGCATCCCAGGACATGTCCTCCTTGAAGACTTTAGCTGGACAAACTGGAAGAAAGCTCACTACAATTGCAACGAGTCTGATTTCTGATCTTCAGGATCGCATCAGATGAAAGTGAAGTGTGGCTTTCGAGTAAAAGTGAACCCTGTTATGTGTACTTGTTGTCTGGAAGACCAACTTTGCACTATACTGCAGTCTTTGTTGATATTTTAACAAACAGGGAAGAACAGCTTATTCAACTATGATTCAGCTGCTGAGCCAGTCACTTATAATATTCACGTGGCATCAACATTTGTTCTTGAAAGCTGCAAGTAGTCCATGGATTTAGTTTTAGTACTTTTTCTTTCTGGGAAAACAAACAAGCTTGGCAGTTATAAGCCTGGCTTTACATGGCGTAAGGAGTCCAAACTGGGATGGCAATTATTGTAAGTTTTTTTATACTTTACATTACTATAGCTAGAGATAAGGAGGTATGGCTTCTGATCTTTATTAGTATGGAGAGTTGCTGTTGATGTGCATAGAGATAACATCAAACTAAGGTTTTCTTTTGGTATCAGTTTTGAAACATCACTTCAGATTGCTCCTTTTTGTTCTTTTGTAAGGCGTTCTCAGCTTGTGTCTTTATGTCGGCTCCTCAACTGCCTCTTATTCTTCCACCTTGTTGGTGTAGGTCCCATTGACTATGCTTTCGCTGGGCTTGAGATGGCAATGCTCTCTCTCTCTCTCTCTCTCTCTCTCTCCACGCGCGTGTGCGTGCAAAAGGCTCTTTGTAGTTCTTCTGGCCTTCACCAAAGGGTTTATGGGTTTTGTTTGAAGCATTTCATCTTGCTATATCCATGGCCTTTCCAGTCGAAATCGGCCCTTTAAAGTTTGTCCATTGTTTAATGGACTCTTGGATGTTTGGGATTCAAATAACAATGGATTACAAGTCCGTGACCAGTCATTTCTCGGATTTGATTTAGATTCGTATGGGTGGCTTGTGAAAGTGTATGCCGATTGCTGAAGGTGCTTTGCCATATTAAAACTTGCTATCTAAATGAACAAAAACAATTGTTAAATACTAAGGGTAACAGGAAGTAAGATGTGGTGCTTGGCTTTGTGCATCAGGCTTCTTATGGTCTATTGTAGAAATACCAATTTTGAGGCTTCCTCTTCAATAGTTGTGAGTGGAAATCTTGATGGTGCTAGCCTAGCATCCGCATCCTCACTCCGTCGTCACACTAGAGAGCTCCCATGTATATGAGTGGAGGGAGAGCTCTTTTACCTAGGAGGAGGCAAGAAGAGGGTTGCCTTCATGGTAGTTCTCACTGACAAAGGTGGATTGAAGAGAAGCTCATGAGAGGGAGGAACCTATAATCAAACCTATCCATGTGCATATGTCAGTCTATGCAAGCATTCAACAAAATATAGAGAGAGCTTACAAGTATTATATTTTAAGGGGAATGATTGTACGAATGACTAGTTTTCACACTTGGCTGGCCATAACTTAAAAGTGGTCAATGTCCATTATTTCTAGCCCATTAGTGTTAAGAAACTTCACAGTACTATGTGGATAGAAAGGGTTTGTTGGTCTAGGCTTTATAAACCATTGTCTTGGCTTGAATGGTGGTCTTGTTTAGTTCATCTTCCCATTGTTGGGTGTAGGTTTTATGTGAATCAGTGGCCTCAACATAGCAAAGGTGCATGACTTTGGAGAGAAGATACTTGTTAGGCTTTCTATGTGGTTTTCTCCCTCTTGGCCGGGTGACTGTGGGAAATGTAGAAGTTGATCCTCTTTCAGAGGAGTCATCGCTAGATGAATCACTAGCTGCTCTTGGTTCGGAGTTAATTTTGGCTCTCAAAAGGGATATTGCACTTGGCATGAATATGGAGGTTATTTTCATCGCATCCAATCTTGCAAACCTTGTTCCAAGCTTTTGTGAAAGAGTGTCTATGGTTGCCAAGACATGGACCCAACTCTTAGAGTCACAGAGACTTTGGAAGAGGCTCTAGTTTTGGTTCTCATCTTCCCTATCTAGCAACTTATTACAACATTTATACGTTGGAGAGTTGTGTTAGACTCATTGGTGAGAATGTTTCATCCCATGGGATGAGCCTTCCTTGACTTTAGGTTGATCTTCAAGGACTAACATGAACCAAGCTTGCTTTTGTTATGTAAGGCCTTTCGAGGATCATTGTATATGACCCTTTCATTGAAAATCCATCACCATAAATGTGTGGTAGAAGCCTAGTCTGAAGGTCTAGAGCTTTTCATCTTGTGGGAGACCTAAGGATTTGGTTGTGTTTTCATCGACAAGGTTAAACATGAGGCTTGTCTACAAGTGGTGGTGGGCTATTCTTTATGATTATGCTAACACCAGCGCCACCATCCAAGATTGCGAAGGTTGCATCAGTCCCTTGTTTACGGTAACACTACATTCATTTTATTGTTTTCAAAATAGTTCCTTGATTTGCTCATGGGCACTTTTGGTTGTCCTTTAGTTTTGGTTATGGATGGAGGGTGCTCGATGGGACATGACTCATCCTCCTCTTTATGTTTAGATTCAGTGTGGGTTCTCAAGTTCCCATTTATACAATTGGATAAAGCTCTCCAAAGTTAGGAGTTTCCTTGCAAAAAAGAGAACTTATTGGAACTCAGACTTCAGGGATAGACTCAAATGGTGGGGTTGGTTTGGTTAATACTCGACCACTTGCTCTAGTACTACTGGCTCTAGTTCAACTTGCACCTTCCTCACAGCTCTTAGGCTTGTTTCATTCTGACACGGAGTTGGGATACTCCTTGAGATTCTTTGGAATGTTTTTGTAATTTTTCTTGGAAAGAGTTGCTTTGTGTGGGAGATGTTGACTATCTTCCTAAGGGAGGAAGCCTCGGAGCTCTCATTTAAACCACTTTCAATGGTTATTACATGCTTGTCATTGGCAATGGTTTTGTGCATTGCGTTTCTGCATGCTCTTTGGGCTCTTCTTCTGTTGGACCTCTGATTCTAGTTTATTAGTCTTTTGAGCGGCTTTGCTTGTTTTGAACTTGAAGCCTAGGCTTTCGACTTATTGGATGCCTTGGATGTTCCCTTGACTAGTGCCCTTCCCTTTTGGCTTGAGCCTTATTGTGGCATTAAGGAGGGTTGTATGAACAAGTCCTCCTTGCACGCTCAACAAGTCAAGGCTCATCGAAGTGGGGTGATAGATGCATCTACCACAGAGGGGCAACAATTGTCACTTTATTAGGACAATCTTTGTAAGCATTCTTGTGATTGGCGGAATGAGGGTCAAGATCACTATGGGATAATGTACATGAGTAGATGACGTCTTGATGCTCAACCAAGGAGTATGCCTAGATCTCACAACATAATGCTTAGAGATTAGACTTATTCGTGGTGAGTACTTTGGCTAGGGCAAGGTTGTGTTGGTGCTAAATTGGAGTCAAAAGTAGAGTTTGCATGCATTAAAGTTCTTTGGAGGTACATGCAAGGTTGAGGGTTCTCCACGTGATGGGTTGTACCATGGTCCAGACTTACGATCATGGTAGAGGTTAAATGCATTGAAGCTCTTTGGAGGTACTTGCAAGGTTGAGGGTTCTCTAGGTGATAGGTCATACCATGGGCTAAGCTTACACCTCCATGGATCCCCATTGAGAGCCTCCCATCGAGAGACGTACTTAGAGGCTTTGTGTGGATGAAGTTTGTTGCAGGTGCATGTGTGAGTGCATAACATGAGATGCGAGATGTGAAAAAATAATGATGTCCACGGTGAAATAAGTAGGTGACATGCATGGGCAATGGAATCAAGGTGTGCTCATATGTGTGCACTGCACCAACACATAGACTTCTCCAACTTAACTACTTTCTTCGACTTTGTTTGGTGTTGACTTTGACATTTATTCGACATCCCTTTTTTGGGGGAGTCAAGATTATTAGATTGGTGATTCAAGGTATCTACCCATAGCTACAATGAAGCTGGGTAGTCTCTGGGACTTGAGGGACTTGGGGTTAGTGAGCAGGAGTGGTCAACGAGCAGGCCACGAGATGTTTTTGTTTATTTGAGGAGGAGCCAAGTGATGTGTCATTGTACCATGGGTGGGCCCAAGATCACGTCACTGCTATGGTCCCTCCCATCCAGAAACGTACGTGGAATCGCCATTAGCGATGGCGAGTAGGAGTGGTCGAAGGTAAAGCCACGGGATGTTCATGTTGATTTGAGAAGGATCCAAGTGATGAGTTGCCACTCCCAAAAGATATCATAAAGCCACTGGTAGATCTCTTCTAGTATAATTAGCATTTGTATACCCATGTAGTCGTATCTCTCTGTTGGTCTCATAGAAAAGTCCATAACTAACTGTGGAGTCATGGACTTTATGTATCTGAGAATCCATCTAGCCACATCCAAGGGGGTCTACATGAAAACTGACTTGGAAGTCCAACAACATAGCTCAAATCTAGCCTAGTAATGGTCGTATAGATCAATCTACCCACTATCCACTTGTACATAGTGGGGTTGTTCACTTCTGTGGAAAACTTAGTGTTCTATTACAATGGCACTGAAAAATAGGCTTATAGCCTATCATGCCATACCTAGACACAACATGTTCAAGCCATACTGACTTTATAACAACAAAATGCTATCAACAAGTGATCTCACCACCTCTATACTAAGAAATTATTATAGCTCATCCAAGTCCTTTCATTTTAGGGAATGATCCCTTTTTTCACATAAAGTGAAAAATATGCTATGGATATATGAAATCCAATGGTAACAAATACGGACACAAATGTGAAAGAGTTAGGATGCAATTACAAGGTGAAGGTGTTTCATGAGAGCTTCTGAAACCCCTCCTCCCCTCGCTTGCATGTCACCTACGCCTCCCCTCCTATTGTGCACCTCAGCTCGCCCCCCTCTCCCTTCTATTGCATAGCTGCCCCCCGCTCTATGCGCGTTCCAGCACCCCCCCTGTTCGCCGCTGCCCCCCCTCGCCTTCTTCGTACCTTTGGCCCCTCCTCTCTGTGCATTTTAGCGTCGCCCCCCCACCCCTCTCTGTGCATTTCAGCGCCACTCCCCCTCTCTTCCTTTGTTTTAGGCCCCCCTCCTCCCCTTGCATTGCTTGCACCGCCCCCCTCTCTCGCTTCTCTTTCCTCCACTCTGCCACGTACACTACTCCCCCCCCCTCTTCCCTCAGCGCCTCCATCTCCTCCCGTCCTTTCTCTGCTATCCTTAGCCCCCCTACCCTATCCCGTCTCTTTTAAGAGCCGCCCTCCCTTTTTTCCGTCCTTTTGTTTGTTCTTTGTCTCTCTCCTTCTCTTCCCTCCCGTGTAGGTTAGTGCCTTTAGGCTCTTTGGGGTTTTTTCTGTATTCGACAATCTTCGATCTATTCTGGTCTTCACCCTCAAGAGGACTCCATGGTGGCAGTCACTTTGTTATCCCCCTGACCGAGGCCGTTGTTGCTTGCATTTTCTTCTCCATAGCGGATCTTTTGATTCTTCCCACATTGTTGCCTCACTTGAGACCTCCACCCTGGTTTGCAACATTGTTGGTAGCTTCTCTGTGTGCGAACAACTCAGGGATCTTTTACATGCGAGCCTCATTGGTGGCGAACCTGCAAAGATTATCGATATTCATCCTCTGGGGTGCGAATATATCACTAGGTGGAGTTCAACTCGCCATCGATGTCAAACTGAGTCATGCAGCTAAGTCCCCTTGCATTGCGTACGATGTAGACCTCTGCACGATGGCAACACGGCTTCGATCCAATGTTTGACCCTTTGGCTAGCGTTTCAGGCTTTCGAGTTACAGTTTGTTTCACAGGCCTTAAGAAGGCGTTACCATTCTCTTCTCTCGGTGATTGGTGGTGCCATCAGGAAAGTGATGGAGTCCCCCCCCCCATTGCTGCCTCGGCCCTTGCATGGGCAGTTGGGATTCCATCCCTCTGCATCTGTGTAGCCTTGCCGGAGTCTGTGCTGCTTTGTGTATCTATTCCTAGCCACCGGGAGGGCCACCCCATATAGCAGTGCGTGGAGTATTCAAGCCTTCCAAGTCAACGCTTCATTTGCAGGCAAATGGGTCATTTTGCCAGAGCTTGCCCCCTACGGCAATCTAGGAGACCACCTCTAGTGGTTTCTCCCCCCATTTCTCGTGTTGATCCACACAAGGGGGTAGAGAGAGACAGAGGCAGGCCCTTAGGCAGCGGAGCACCAGGCCCCAACTACAGACAACTCAGTTGGCTAGCGAGTGGCGGACGGTTGGCCCACGCCCAGGCCGCCAGACGACCACTAGAGCCAAGCTGCTGTCGCGTGCGGTAGGCTGGCAGAGCTCAGGAGGATTCGGTTCTATCAGAGAACCGTTATGAGCACTTATCTCAGCATTTTCCCATTTGTGACACGTCCTCTCCAATCAGGAAGTGGGTCCCTTCGCCCCACCTGTATGGCGGGTGATCCCTCGTTGAGATTCCCCTCCCGATCTCGAGTATTCTGTGAGGCCGGCTGACCTCTCTGAGCCCCCAGTATAGCAGGACCCTACCCGCAACAGCCTTCCTCTCCGATGGATCTCTCAGAATAACAATGTAGTCCTCTCTATGCTGCTGATAGTCTTGATTCTAGTGCTAATGACATTGCCCAAGATGTCTACCATTTGGAGACCTCAGTGGGAGAAAGAATTAGGGACACAAAACACCCATGTTCATATCTCGAGCTCCTCCTCTGAGAGTGACTTGAATGGCTCAGCAACTGTTTTGCAACCAGGTGAAGGCACAAGCAATCCAAACGGTTCTAAGCACAATATCTCTGAAGATGAATGTATTACTTCAGAGAGTATACTTTTAGTTCTTCGTCGTAAGAAGGAGCAACCTTCTCTTCTACGTTCATTGCTGGAAAAAGTTACTCGAGTCATCCAAGTCCAGGAGGTGCCAAGACATTATGATGGTGATTCCATCCTAGAGTTTCCACCAACATATGGCAAAATAGGAAATATGGATGGAATGGAGCAAAAATATGATGGTCACCTATGGACACGTCCAGTAACATCAAACATGTTTGTAAGTTGTACCGTGCGTATTAGCTATTATGTTGGTGCTTTGGAGTGCCATAGGCTCAGCTATCCTTTTTTACTTGAACAATAAAAGTTATAACAACATCTTCTTTCATTGACATCTAACAAAAAAGATTGCAATTGGACTTCTGACGGAGGATGAGAAAACTAAAATAGTTTGTCACTTTTGTTGCAAAACTGCACAGTGTGTGCAAGTGTGTAGATGTGTTGTGTATTACGTAATGCCTCGTGACACAACTATTACAAGAATGATGCTCCACACTGGGCTGCATGAACATCCAGTTCAGCCAGGAACTTCAAGGTCAATGTTGGAGCGCGTGAAAATGTTTGTTTCTCAAGTGTTGAAAGCCAGAGAAGTACAGGTCCTCAAAAAATACAGATGGATATTGTGAAGGATATGCTGTTTTCCTCCATGATGAATCAAAATGATGAGCTACCTACAAGTATTGGGGATCATGAGCTTTGCAATTTTTTGGAGGAGTTGAGTTCTCTTGTGGAAAACCAGAGGTGAGTATTCATTCTGTAACTTAATAATATTTGGATGTATTTTTCTACATTCGGTCCTCTCTTTATTGTGAAATTATGTTTTTTAGGTTTAGACGCATTGTATCCTAGAAGAAAAGAAAATTGATGCCAACAGGAGAGGGCTTTGATAGCATCCTTCTTATACAGAGAAGATCTCGCTGTTCATTTATACAAGGTAGCCGTTTCCCAGGACAAGGTGGCCCTGATGATAAATGTTATCTCTTTAAGATGTTTGCGCGAGGACCAGCATCAAGCGTGGACTTGGTGAATCGCATGCGGTGTGGTAGTGGAGGTGCCTTGGCAAAGTCATGGGTTTTGTTTGATCACAAGAATCAAGATTAGTAGTTGCCCAAATTATGATCAATTACCCTATGGGTGGTTTGATTTTTAGAAGACCACGCTCCCCCTGCGATATAGGACTAGGTATTACGTATGAATCGTCTCCTTGAATCTTTGCATGGTCAAGGTGTCGATGAGAAAGAAATTTTCTCCAAGCTAAGACTTAGTGGACTATCTTACTTGTTTCCCCTATTTTGGAAGGGGGGAACCTTACAAATGGTATCAAAGCCGATCTTAGTTCCTAGGATTTGTTTTTCAAAGGTTAACCGTCAAGGGATTAAACAAGTGATTGTTTATCATATGAGAAGAAATCAATCATCTCTACTAGCCATAGAAGTGATTTGAATATCCTCACATGTTGAGACAATCATCCTATGAAACTGTGCTTGTATCTTGGGGGTGCACACGCAAGATATTTATACAATAAATTTGAGAAATAAGATTGGGGAGGAAACCTTTTGAGGAAAAACATAGGGTGACCAAATTAAGAAACTAGTGAGAGACTAAATGACTAGAAGGATAGACCGAAACTTTGTTTAGAGAAAATTTGAGGATATATCTCATTAATTTGCATATTATGAATTATGAAGATTATAACTCCATTAAGGTTTGAATAGTTGATGTATGAATGCCATCCATTGGATGCTTTACACTAGGACTATCATCCAAGATCTTGAACCCATCTCAGACAAACATGGGTCTTCGGATGTGTAATTCCCAGAGGATCATGCTCTTATATGTGTTAATCCCAAGATACTAGATGTGTAATTTTCAGAAAACTAATAATCTCAGACATGTTAATCGTGATAATCTTTGGATGTGTTAATCGTGATAATCTTTGGATGTGTTAATCGTGAGGCACTAGATATGTAATTCTAAAAAAAAATGAAGATCTCAGATGTATTAATCCTGACTGCCTTCAAATGTGGTGCTATGATAAGTATTTGATAGTTTTGAACTTTTAATGGATACAATGAAAGAAGCAAATTCACCCTTGCTCACGTCTAAAAATCGTAAGAAATGCCAAATTAGTTATAAGCACTGTTGTCAATCCAACCACTCGAACCAGAATCAGTTATGGGATGCCATGAAAGTACACCTTCGAGAAAGGTTTTGTCCTCCACGATTTTGAGAGGATAAAATGAATGAATTTTTGGAGCTAACCCAAGAAAGGAAGACCCTAAAAGAATACCACAAAACTTTTGTTAAACTTCTCTGATTTGCTCTAAAGATGGATGAGGTAGCTCTTCTCCCATTGATTCATTTGGAAGCTTAATCTACCATTGAATAACCTCGTCAAGAATGCAAAACCATCCTCTATTTCATAAGCCATAATTATATTCAAACACTGTGATAAAGTTTTTTTATATAGAAAGTGTCTAGAAGGACATGAATCCTTCCATGTTAATCAAGAAGAGGTCCCCTGATTCAAGAGGAACGTTGAGCCCACCCTTGGCTACAAGGAATCATGAGCTAGAGAAAAATTAGGTCAAAAAATAGGGATAGTAGGGTTAAAGATAATCGAATTCAACAAGTATTTCTATGAGTAAATGGAAGAGGATTGGTGCAAGATTCGTGTGGACTAATGTACATGATGGATAGAGGTATTCTAGAAGACGATACTAAGATTATGCAATTGCTATCACATAGGTTAAATTGCGTAAAGGATTGATTCCCTTACATTTTCCCATGACAATTTGTTAAGTACCATATTACATGGGGGTATAGAATAAGGAATTCGAAGATTCATATCGTATGAGAGGTATATGGATGCATGAACTTAGGATAATAAGGCCAATTAACTTTAGAAAAATAAAGACCTTTTGGGGGCACAACAAAACAAGCCAAACACATGAAATAAGGGACTCTTTAGGAACAATGTTTAGATAAAAGAAGATTTCTACCTTGTGTGGGGACACCACTTTGGAAGAGACAGGAGGATTTACTTAGATACTACCCCAGCTCGCAAGATGAGGACATCTCGAATCTTTTAAGTAGGGGATATTGTAAGGTCCCTCCTCCCAAGCCATGTATGTGTCTCTTTTAATATAGATTTCAAGAAGGAAAGAGAGTGTACTTAGAGAAGAGTGAGACAATAAGGCTAGAAACATTAGGAAAGTGTTAGAATAAAAATATTAGCTCAAAAAATCCTAAAAGAAATAAGAAGACAAGAATAGTTCTATTAAGAGATAAGTATCTCCAAAAATAGAAATTCGAATTTAGGTGATAGGAGGTCGTATTTAGAGAATTTTTGCATATTTAGAGTCCATGCATACTAAAAATGTGGAAAAGCAATGCGTTTCTAAAGATGGCGAGTTTGCGGCTATGTACAGGTGTTTTTGCCTATTCTACCCACGTTGGCTTGTAGTAGAATAGATGCCTTCCGATTCTTTTGACTAGTTATACAACCATATTCTGAGTTTTTATCAGAGAGTTATGGCCAAAACAATTTGCTAATTCTGTCAGGGTCTCTACACAGGGAAAACTGTAAGAAGGCAGCAAGTAGCATTCTAGAGCTTGAGATGTATATATCCCTTCATTCTTATCTAATCTCTTAGAAGAGAAGGTTAGATTGCTATGGTCTTTTGAAGGAAGAGACTAGAAGGTTAGATTGCTATGGTCTTTCGGAGGAAGAGACCACGGGCAAGAGAAGGCTATTTTACCATAGACCTTTGAAAGAGAGAAAAGTCAGAGTACGAGTAAGAGGAGATAAAGCTTGGGGATGATCAAATGATTTTAATCGTAAGAGAAGGTATTAGAAGACTCTCTATTCTCATATATCAAGTTTTGAAACTCTTATTAACGAGCAAAAACAACGATAAATGACAAATTTCTATAAGGTATATATATATTTTTTGTTTTTCAATTATATATCATTCTTAGGGGTTGATGAGGTATGGCCATGGCTTCTCTATTAATTAGGTTCGCCGATTGAGGCGAGTGATTGTGATGCTACCTAGTTCTGAGGACCCAGGCTAGTGCAGTGAATTAGCTCACCCTAATACGTAGACATCCCTCTGAGGGGCAGGAGGATCGAGCGACAGAGCCTGAGAGGGTGACAGGCCGGCTTGAGTCCTTGCC
This sequence comes from Cibotium barometz, assembly GCF_041138505.1. Lineage (NCBI taxonomy): Eukaryota > Viridiplantae > Streptophyta > Polypodiopsida > Cyatheales > Cibotiaceae > Cibotium > Cibotium barometz. The sequence goes on from NC_141053.1 coordinate 51,573,172, forward strand.
ACCATGGCCGACGATAAGGTGGTCTCGTAGGGTTTTTCCCAGCATGTAGAGGCTGGAAGGCCGAATTCTAGATCATCGACAGTAGAAAGGAAAAGAATAAGAAAGCCAATTTGTCTTGTATGGGATTGATTCATGTATAAACTTTTTTTTTTATAAATCTTGTCTTTGGCATTATTGTAATATGGAAAAAGGCTATTTTAACAACCTTGTGAAAAAAAAGGGCCTTAATTAAGGAACATGTTTATTTATGTCATACAGTGTGGTAGGATTAATTAGAAAACAAATTGATGCGTGAGTAGGGTGGAAAGTGGGAGGATGGAATGCCTCAACGGCACCATCCTACGGACGGTGGGTGCACCCGATTAGTCGGGTAGCTTTCCAACAGATTAAGTGAAAGCCCTATGCTAGATAAATAGGTTCTTGAGAAACTCTATTCTAGGAGACTAGGCCAGTGGTTGTGCCTTGCATGGATGAGGAAAAAAGCATTGTCTCTAGGAATCAAGATTAGTAGTTGCCCAAATTATGATCAATTACCCTATGGGTGATTTGATTTTTAGAAGACCACACTCCCCCTGTGCGGGATAGGACTAGGTCTTACCTATGAATCGTATCCTTGAATCTCTGCATGGTCAAGGTGTCGATGAGTAGGAAATTTTCTCCAAGCTAAGACTTAGTAGACTATCTTATGTGTTTCCTCTATTTTGGAAGGGGGGAACCTTACAACTATCCTCCTACGTGAAGGTTGAAAAGAGAGATGAAATAGATACAAGGGTAGAGAGGCAAACCCTAATTAGCTCTCATTATCTCAAACCATCAACATCTACATGATAGAGAAGCTCCATAGCTTTTTTTCATTGCACAACACACTACACTAGTAATAAGTTCACACTAAAAATAACCTAAGTCTAATGTCCACACATTTGGCTAGCTCGATGCAACCATTATTGTCCACACACACATTGCTAGACTGTTGTCCACATGCTACCGCTCAGATCCCGATGAGCTTGCATTCTCAACACTTCCTGTCAAGCTCACCATATCCATCTCATGTCCTCCAAGCCTGTCTCTAAAGTACTCAAACTTCTCTTTACCATGTGGTTTGGTAAACATATCTACAACCTGTTTTTCAATATTCACATATGTCAACTCTATCTGTCCATCCAACACTTTTTCCTTGATGAAGTGATAGTGGACCTCAATGTGTTTGGTCCTCGCATGATAGACTGGATTGCTTGCCAACTGTATGCTGATCATGTTCTCACAATGCATGATAACTTTCCCATCACATTTCTGTCCCAAATCTTCGAGTAGCTTTTTCAGACATACCACCTCACATGAAGCCATAGCCAATCCTCTATACTCTGCCTCTGTGCTAGATAAAGTAACTGGGTTACTTTTTACTACTCCAACTCACCACTGCACTTCCCAATGTGAAAGCAAGTAGATCTTTTGTCATAAGAACCACCTCCCTGATTTACATCTGCATATCCATGAACATCCATAACTTTGCCATGTGCATAAAGGAGTCCATAATGTGTTGTAGCTTTCACATATCTCAAGATTCTTCTCACTACATCCAAATGTGGTTTCCTTGGGCTTTGCATAAATTGACTCATAAGTCCAACCGCATAGCATAAATTCGGTCTAGTGATAGTCATGTATATCAAACTACCAACCATCTTTCTATACATTGTCACATCCTCAATTTCTTCACCACAATCAGCCCTTAGCCTCACATTTTGTTCCAATGGTGTGCTCATTGGTTTACAACCTGACATGCCATACTTTGCCAGCATGTTCAATGCATATTGTCTTTGAACCAACCAAATCCCTTTCTTTGTTTTTACCACTTCAATGCCAAGAAAGTATCTCAATTCTCCCAAGTCTTTCATATCAAATTGACCACATAGTGAAGTTTTTACATCACCAATTTCCTTGCTTGAATCACCTATCACAATTAAGTCATTTACATAGATAACAATCACCACAATACCATGTGTTGTCTTCTTTTCATATAGTGATGAATCTAATGTTTCCACATTGTTACATATCCGTAACGCCGCTACGGGCGTTACCACAAGAGGGGACGGCCTTTGGCTCACCACCCAGCCATAGAGGAAGAATGAGGATTGCCCCTCATCCCCCATGCTATATAGTGTGTGGCCTGCCGTCCACACTAGCCTGGCCGCCCATGACTCCGCATGGGCGTCCTCTCCCACTGAACCCCGGACATGGCCATCCGGTCTACCGTCGATCACAAGCATTACAGCCTACGTGACATTACCCCCCCTTAAGAAGAGTTTTCGTCCTCGAAAACAAACTGGGGAAACCTTTTGGAAATTGCACTACGGCGTTCCCAGGTTGCTACTTCTCATCCCTATCTGTCCATTTAACAAGTACCTCCTGGTACACTTTATGTCGGGTTTGTCTGTCACGATACTATAGAATCTTTTCAAATTCATGTGGTATCTTTGGTGGCTCTATCAAGTCCACCAAAATCTCTGGAGAAACTGCGTTCTCTAACCCGTGAACCGATTTCTTCAGTTTACTGACATGGAAGACAGGATGAACTTGAGAACTCTCCGGTAACTCAAGTTTGTAGGCTACGTCCCCAATCTTCTTAAGGACCTTGAAAGGACCGCAATATCTAGGGAAGTTTATCACACTTTCCCATTTTCATGGTTGCTGACTGCGCAAGAACCTTTAAAAATACAAAGTCACCTTCTGCAAAGGTCACTTGTCTGCGTCCTTTATAGGCAAATGTTTTAGCGCGATCCTGTGCGCTACGAATGCTCTCGCGTGCAGCTTTGAGCATATCATTCATATCTTCAAGGAAATCCTTGACAGATTGAATCTTCTCCTTTTCTAGGCCTACAACCATCGGAGATCTCGGCTCGAATCCATACATTAACATGAATGGTGTAAATCCAGTCGCTAAGTGTTTGGAGCTGTTATAGGCAAACTCCAATAAGGGCAAGTACTCTTCCCAATTAGATTGCTTCTTACTAACATAAGAACGCAACATATCCTCTAGAATTTGGTTAACTTTGTCAGTTTGACCATCAGACTCCGGATGATCTGCCATACTCATACTCAGAGTAGTATCCAGCCTTTTGAAGACTTCCCTCCCAAAGTGGCTGTTGAACTTTCTATCTCTATCTGACACTATATCTGCGGGCAGGTCATATAGCTTGTAGAGATGTTCAATAAAGAGTTTTGCCAACTCTGGCATTTTTACAGTTTTCTTCGTGGCAATAAACTTTGCCATTTTAGTTAACCTGTCCACTACCACCCACACTGAGTCATTCCCTCGACTCGGTAAACCGGTAATGAAATCCATGGAAATGCTTTCCCATTTCCCTTGAGGAATCTCCAGCGGATGGAGTAGTCCTCCAACCTTAAGACGTTCATGTTTATTGACCTGGCACTTACTGCATTTCAGCACATAAGTCTGGACGTTCTTAAACAAACTAGGCCAATAAAACTGTCTTTTAACTAGTGCATAGGTCTTCTGAATCCAAGGATGACCCGCACTTGGACTATCATGATTTTCTTTAAGAATTTGGGTCCGAAAGTCACCAATAGTTGGTACACATACTCTACCCTTGTAAAGTAAGTACCCATCACGTCAATGGAGTAATTAGCATATTTCTCCCACGTGTCCGGTCGAGCTAGACCGCCGCTATGGGCAATCCGACGTGCCAAGGCAATCTACGTGCCATTACAGGGGATAAAGAGTTTTCGTCCTCGAAAACAAACTAGGGAAGTCATTGGTAAGCAAATGTCTAGTAGTACTCACGCAAACCGTGATTTGGTATTTCAACCAAAACCCCAAGGCAAATTTCATGCCTTGATTTTGCATCATGTCATTAGCACAGAAGCTAATGTACTGGAGAGAACTCTAGTAGCTCAAGTTCTCAGACTATGCTACTAGATATTTGTAGACTACGCTACCATGTTGCATCACCAACTTGTTAAAACTTCTCCTTGGAAATCTCTACGGCCATAGGAGAAATAAACTAGAGCCAATCTAATCATGCATCACAAGGATTAGTTCCAAAGTTGAGAGATACTTTCTCTCTTAGAGTAACATCTTTGCTCTAGAATCTTGTTGAGTTTCTAACTACCATCAATCTACGGATGGTTAAACTCCACTCTAACTCAGAGTAAATGTAACTTTTGAAAATTTCCCTTCAAATATAACAATCAAACTTCCTATCTCTTATGCCATAGTATATCTGCAGGCAGATCATATAGTATGTGGAGATGTTTGATAAAGATTCTTGCACCACTACGGGTGTTTGGAGTTACATCCAATCACTTACAACTCTTTGTTGCTATTTCCAGACACATCCCTTCAAGTATTGTCTGGACTCACACAACTATTCGAGTTTATGTGATATTTGAAGATATCCCTGCTTTCCCTCAAGAAAGGTTTTTGTCCTCAAAAACTCTACTCTCAAGCGGACTACGCGCTAGTGTCATAGGTCCAAGAACAAATCTAGACCATGCTTAATATCATATGTTATATTCTTGAGTCCTTCCAAGAAACTTTTAGACATCTTGCAACGAAGATGTGGTATAGTGTCTACGCACATATGGTGGTACTATTGATAAACTGCTTTGCAACAGATCAGTGGTTTCACACTTGTAACAAAGTGCTTCATTGTTGCATATTATTACCCTTCATAAGCGGTTACACACTTATGAATCATTTGGGTGGGTTGTACCATCTATCAAGAAAATTTCAAACTACTAATAACTACATTATCAATCCACAGATAATGACTGAGCTTGCTGCGAAGCCATAGGTTGCTAGATAATTGATGGTAATTACACAAGCCCAATGTCTCATTACATCGTACATTCAATATAAATGCAAACATCACAGTACTTCGTGATGATGAACTTAGGAATTTCATCCTATCCCTGTTTGGTGTTGGTATGAAGTATAACTAAGAGAACATTATTTGTTGCCGCCTCATTATAGCAGCAAAGCTACCTACCCATCACAGGTGGCAATCTCTACCAAGCTATAACCAATGACAAGCAAATAAACGAGTACTCTTGTAAGAACTTCATAACCATATCTCACACCAAACTCATAATCACTACGGATTAAATGCCAGGGCTTGCAAAATTGAATGTTATCTGATAGGTAGAGGGGATCATCAAACTACGGATGACCTCGACAACTCACTAGGACTAGTGATGTGTAACTTTTAAGTTACTCCACTCTCCTTGCTTTTCCATACCATCGAACAAATCGGTCCCTCGATTTGAGCAACGTCAACATATTTATGAGTACCTCGATACTCATGGATTGTGGTTCGGTAATTTAAAATGTTGATCTAGAGTATCTTTCACTCGAGGATCTTAATTTTATTAGCAGCTATGTATTAGTAGTGAGTAACTACGTACCCACTATCATCACACTAGTAGCTCCATACTAGTCTGTGAGTAACTCCGTACCCAATGGCGTACCTCCCCCGAGTGGGAGTACCATATACAACCATCTATAACAAGATGCTTAAGTCACTTGCTGCTAAGAAGTGACTACACAAATTGACCCCTCCATTGCACATTGCAGTACAATCTCTGGTATTACAACACGAATTTTTGGACGTCCTTATCATAGAGGTCAACTTAAAAACTAGTGCATAGGTCTTGTGGAGTCTCGGCTGACCTAACCACACCACTGGTGACTTCCTACAAAAAATGTGGCGCCGAAGTCACCACCTATGTACTTTAACTCCGTAAAGTACATGGTCTTCATTTATCATTTATGGAAAGTTGTAAAACATTCCTGCGATGGATTTTTATCACCCTAAAATTATTGTGTACTATTTTAGTGTGAAGAGCTTTTTTCCTGGGTACCATGGTTCACCCCAAGCTCATCTTTTGCTAAATTCTCCGATTTAACAAAAGATATGTCTGCCTCCGAACACTCCGGTTCAGCTTCAGACTTTGAGTTTACTTCTTAACACTCCGGTTAAGTCAAAACTCACCAGATACAGTAGGATTTACCACTAAGCTCTCCGGCTTAGCCTTCTATCCTAACTCAGCCCGAGTTTATATACACTTCATATGTCAGATCCGATACTACTAACAACCAAGCTTATCTGGAGTGAGATACTACTCACTATTGCCATGTAAAACCTTATTAAATCCATGGAATGCTCCACTCATTCCCAAGGGGTCTTACGACTTATAGGGTTTACACGCACATGAACTTTGTAAGCAAAATAGCCTGTCATGCAATATTACAATTGCTTATGTAGGAAAGTAATATATTTCCCAAATTCATATGGTAGCAACTAATATGTGCTCACAATCGCACACTTATGTTGAACATAGGCAAGACTACGCTTGCAAAATGCTATAGGGCGTCCCCCATGCATGAAACTGTCCAACCAAACTAGTCTTACTGCTAACTTTTAGATTTAGATCACTCCGGAACTAAATCACTCTGTTAGCACTAGTACACCCTCATGGTCTTGCTACCTAGAGCTTCTCCGAACTCTGTAAAACTGGGTTTTATCCCAACTTATGGCTATATTTGGTAATTTGCAAAGTTCAAATTTTATCTTGCACACTTTATCACTACAGACAAGTGTACATACAGACCTGCCAAAGAGTCAAGTTACATGCACAAGCCTTGGCGTCCCATTCCACTAAGACTACAATCGATTCCATGAGAATTTGATGTCCCATACCATCAAATTACCACCAAACCAATTGATGTGACATATAAAAAGGCTCTTTCCCCCCTCGAAAGATCACCACAAACTCTCGAGCAGTGGGATGTCGACGCATGGCAATAAAAAAGAAGAGAAAACCATGCTAATAAGTTTAAGAACAGTTCTCTTCGATCAACTTCTATAAGGGCATTGAGCATTACATCTCAAGACTATACCCCTTCAGATTTACCTTTGATTTCTACAAATCAATCCTGAATCTGCTATTATTATCTAGGCGTACGCTAATCCTTCAGATTTGTACTCCTAGATAAACCATTCAATTGAGTACTGCTAGCAGCACTGCTAGCCCCTTTATCCCAAGTAATACACATCTTAGGGATTACTTTTACAAGGCAATTAACGTGACTAAATCAAGCTTATAGTCATTTCTCTAGGCCCAAGTAGTGACACTATTTTGTTACTACCAACAAGGGCCAGCTTGCCTCTAGGCGCCAAGGCTCTTTTGTTGCTACAAACTGTAAGCAACTTGTTTGGACACAAGGCATAACCACATCAAGACTACGCTTGTATTGGTTCTCAGTTGCCAAAGTTTATCACAATCTTCTAGCATCTGTTAAAAGATTGTGAAAGGTTATGAGCACTACTGCTCAATTAGGCTTACCTTGATTTCTCGTGATAAGCACTTCGTTTAAATTGGGCACAACTGACGCCATTGCCGGTCCTCTTAGCCCAAGTAAAACACACCGCAGTTTTAGATTTACACTATAGCCAAACTACGTGACTTTGATGGTCAATACTAAGTCTATGCTCAGCTTAAATTTAGTTTCTCTGAACCAAATGTGATCACCACATGTGCTACTTTTCGAGGTGCTACGGTCATAGACGTGTTCACTAGGCACAACGGCCATAGAACTGCTCTCTCTCAAAGGACTCGGTATTCGGCCTTGGGATTTGTCTCTCTCTTAGCACGCGGCGCTACGGCCATGTGCGGTGGGTCTACTTTGTGGAAAACGGGCACTACCACCACCGACACGACGGCCGTGTGGGTTTGTTTCGTGGGGTGTGCCGTTGTTTTGTGTTTTTTTTTAAAAATAATAATAAAATAAAATAAAATAACGGGCCGGGCCGGCCCTCGTCGCTTCGGACGTGGCCGCCCGCCCGTGGGTGGGGAGTGTCCTTAGGGCCGAGTCTGGCCGCCGCCGCTGGCTGGCCGCCCGCTTCATTTTTAATAAATTAAAAATCAACAATTAAAATATATGTTTTTTTTCTTTTTCGTGCGCTGGTCGGCTGCCTGATGGTCTGTTGGCCGCTTGGCCGCCCCCTAGGCTGGCCGCTGGGCTGGCCGCCTGCCTGGCCGGCCGCCTGGACTGGCCGCCCACTGGGTGCCTAAGGCTGGCCGCCCGCTTGCTTGGCCGGCTGACCGCCCGAGCTAGCCGCCTAGCTGGCCACTGGGCTGGCCTGGCTGCAGTGCCGGCTTTAACGCAAGGTTTCGCCCTCCTTAACGCAAGGGTCTTCGCCCTCTCAACGCATGCGGCTGCCTAAGGTTTGCCACACAGCCATCGCTTTTGACTCTTTGCTTTGGAAAGGCAGGCCCATCCCCTTCGCACAACAACCCTCACCGTAGACAGTGAGTCCGTGGGCTGCTGTTCTCTTCGGCGACCGTGCCTCGGGTGTCATTGTGGGCACTTTCTGCCGAACGGCACTGGACAACGCGCCCACCTTAAAACACAGTGTTTTCTGGCCATTGCCGTGGGGCTGGTGTCGCCCCCCCCACATACGATTGTGCTCTTCGCCCCACGTCTCCCACACACAAAACATTGCCTTCGAAACGCTTTCGTTCAGACAAGCTTCAACGACTTCTTCGTAGACAAGCTTCATTATCAAACAAAATTTATTTCGCATAAAGCTTCAACGCAGAGAAAAAACGAGCTCTTACCTGCAATTCGTATTGTTGTGTGTGACGGGGAGAGAGAGAGAGAGAGAGAGAGAGAGAGAGAGAGAGAGAGAGAGAGAGAGTTCTTCCCCTCCATTCTTCCTTGGCCGCCTTCCTCCACACCCTCCGTTCGAGATAAGGGTGAGAAGATTGTGGATGAAAACCATCGAGTGGGCTCACGTGCGGACTCTCACGATCCCCTCGAACCACGCTCTGATACCAGTGTTACATATCCATAACGCCGCTCTACGGGTGTTACCACAAGAGGGGACGGCCTCTGGCTCACCACCCAGCCATAGAGGAAGAATGAGGATTGCCCCTCATCCCCCAGGCTATATAGTGTGTGGCCTGCCGTCCACACTAGCCTGGTCGCCCATGACTCCGCATGGGCGTCCTCTTCCACTGAACCCCGGACATGGCCATCCGGTCTACCGTCGGTCTCACAGGCATTACAACCTACGTGACACACATGAAAACCAATGCTAATGAGATACCTGCTTATCTTGTATGTCCAAGCACACGTGGTGCTTGCTTCAATCCATACAAGGCCTTCTTCAACTTGCATACATGTGTAGGGTGTTTAGGATGCACATAGCCTTATGGCTGCTTCATGAACACTTCTTCTTGCAATTTAGCATTTAGAAATGCATTCTTTACATCCATTTGATGCATTTCCCAACCATTTAATGCAGCCAATGCAATCATCACAGATCTCACTTTTCCCATCTTAGCCATGGGGATAAATGTCTCATCATAATCCAAACCATGTGTATGTGCATATCCCTTTGCGACCAGCCTTGCTTTATGCCTTTCTATTGATCCATCTGCCTTACATTTCACTTTATACACCCATTTGCAACTAATGACATTCTTTCCACTTGGTAATGTAACCAAGTCCCATGTATCATTGTGTACTAAGGCATCCATTTCTTTGTCCATTTATTTCTCCCATGCATGCTTTCCAATAGCTTCTCCAAAACATGATGGTTCCACATGCTTTATCATTGATGTCATGTATGCATAATGCATTGCATACCCATCATATGTTAATCTCTCCACTGGATACCTAATCCTTTGTGATCTTCTCAAAACCTGTGGATCACTTTGTACACCCTGTGCTCTAGCATGTGGAGGAACATATCTCTCTTGCCTTACACCTGGAGTATGTAAGGATGGGATGCCAAGTTCTTCATCTAAGCTTTTTGAGCTAGATGACTTATAACCTGTTATACCAATTTGTTCAACCTTCTTTTTGCCTTTGTTAACAACACTTTCACTTGTGCTCACACTACCATGTCGTCTTAACCTTCCTGACCATGGACTTACATTATCACTTCCACTTCATGTTTCACCTGGCCCAAATAATGAAATAGTACTCTCTTTTGGCAAGTTCACATGCACATCTGCACCTATGTCATCCACCATAACATCATCTTTGTTTTTGTACCAACTTGCCAACTCACCAAACACCACATCTCTAGAAATGAGAACCTGTTTAGTTTCTAGATTATAACATTTGTAAGCCTTTCTAGTTTGTTCATAACCAATGAATATGCACTTCTCAGCCTTTGGGTCCAATTTCCTTTTCTTCTCATCTGGCACATGTACATAGGCAATACATCCAAAAACTTTGAGATTCCCAATGTCTGGCCTAAAACCTGTAAATCCTCATCTCAAGAGTTCTCTCATGTATGGCAGTTGTAGGTGTCTTATTCAAAATGTACACCATTGTGGCACATGCTTCTACCCAAAAATACAAAGGCATTCTCTTCTCATTCATGAGTGCTCTTGCCACTGCACCTATCACATGATTCTTTCTCTTAGCAACTCCATTTTGCTGAGGAGTGTACCTGCATGTAAGTTGCCTTCTGATGCCATGGTCTCTCAAGAATGCATCAAATGCATGTGAGACGTACTCACCACCATGATTTGTCCTCAAGCACTTAATCCAATGACCATATTGCTTCTCCACAAGTGCTTTGAACTCTTTGAACTTGCCCAAGGCTTCACTTTTCTCTTTCAAAAAATAGATCCATTTCATCCTACTGAAATCATCAATAAATGTGATATAATACTTGCTCCCATTTATTGATTAGGTTTGCGTGGGATCCCATATATCACTGTGCACAACCTCAAGCGGTCTTATACTCATTTGACTATCCCTGAGAAATGGCAACCTTGCTTGTTTCCCAAATTGGCATGCATCACACACGTGTACTCCCATTATATTTGAATCTAGGTAGACCACCAACAATGTCTTTTGTTTGTATAGACTTCACTTTTTAATGTTTACATGACCAATCCTTTTATGCTAAATATCAATGTTTGGCACTATCCCACAACTATGAGAAAACATGGTTGACTTCAATTCTGGAATGCTTGCATCTAGCTTGAACAATCTTCCTTCTTTTTTTACCTTTGGCAATTAATTTGCAGCCATGCTTTAAATCCTCAACAAAGCAACCATGTTCATTAAATCTCTTGCAATCCTTGTTCAACCATTTGTCCCACTGATGATAAACTCTTTGTATAGTCAATGCCACATACAACACCTCAGACGTAATTTTCTCCCTACCATCATGCATCCTCAATGGCACACTATTAACATGTGTAATAAGATGTTGAGTATCATCACCTGTAGCAACATAACCCTCATTTTGTGTTGGCATCATATTACCAAACCACTCTCTATGATAAGCCATATGGTTTGATGCTCTTGAATCCATGTACCATGTGTCATCACTCTCTTTACAAGATGTCATAGTACCCATCACATGCTTCATGGCAAACAAATGATCTATGTGTCCTTCATTGCTAGAGGATGCATAATTTCCATGCTGTACTCTACCACCATGAATATCATTTTTCTTTTTGTAGCAATCTCTAGCCATGTGTCCAAGTTTGCCATAATAATGGCACTCAATGTCATGTATATTTTGTTGTTGTGGTTGCCAATGACCTCTACCCACGAGATCCAAATGTCCCTCTAGCATGAGGGTCAAAACCTCTACCACCACGTGCACCAAATGATGACTATGAATCCTGTTGTTGTTGTGGTGGGTCCACATGCTACCATTATCCACCAGATCTTGATGAGCTTGCATTCTCAACAAAGGTGAAGGAAGAAGATCCTATTGTGTATGTAGTTAACTTTGTTGATTTAAATTTTTACCTGTTTTGGGCCTTGTTTTGGCTTTATAAATTTTTTGCATAGGCACTCTGTGAAAGTGTCGATTTCGATTGTGTATGCCCAATTTTTGGTTCGGTGAAAAGTTACAATAGCAATTTGGCTCTACAGAGGATAGTCTATAAAGATAATTTGAGATTTGTATGTTGTTTGTTGGATGCACGATTATGTAATTACTCCACATATATAGTTGCGGTTTACAATACTATTGTGGTGGAGATTACAGATTTGGTACAGTAGTGCAAAAGTTTTTTATAAGAATTTTTTGGTAAGTTGCTATGGTAAGTTGCTGTTTGAGAGGTTGTCACATAGATTGTGAGTGAGAAGGAGAAGAAAAACTTGCAAGAATGGAAGTTCAGGATGAGAAACTTCCTCATGGGAAAAGAATACTGGGAGTCTATTTTAGGTGATGTGAGAAGGAGCTAGAGCTTTCAGAAGAAACTATCACCTCTCAACATGGTTTTAATTTATGGCATGAGAGAGCCATCAAAGTGATATATTGCAGAGCAACATCTAAGGATACATGGGATACCTTGGTTAAGTTGTATAGCACAAGTACTAAGGTAAGATAAATATAGTTAAATCAAGAGCTACATAAGGTGCAGAGGAATAAGATGAGCATAACTGATTCCTCATTGAAAGGAAAAGGGCTTGTATATGCCCTCGGGTCTATTGGACCTCATGTGGATGTGGATGATAATGACTTGGTGTCAGTGATGGCTAGTCACATTGAATAGGCTTGGCAAAGAGAGTATGACCTATCAAAGATCTTGTTTCTACCTGTTTTAGCCTAGAGAGAGAAAATATTCTAGAGAGAGATTATTCAGATTTTGGATATTTTTGGATGGAAAAATATCTCTTCATATTTAAATAAGTTCCCCCGAAACAGAAGCTCAAAAAGATTTTCAGAAGGTGCATTCGAAATAAATTATAATTTGTTCAAAAAGGCCTTATCCTGTGGGTCCAGATTTTCTGAAAATTTTAAATTAAGGTTTTGAGGGGTCAATCAGATTCATCCAAATGTGTGGAGGAGATAAATGGAAGAAATAAAGAAAAATACCCACCAAAAATGAGTAAATGCTCACATAAAATGAAGAGTTGACTATGTACAAGGTTTATTAGTAAAAAACTATGAGTATTACTAAAAAAAAGAGATATTTTGGGTATAATGATTCCATTTTGACACATGTGTAAGGAAGGGGAGTCCCTTCAAGGAGGTGCCTACTTCACATGCTTGAATGAGTTTTAAACTAAAAAATAATGTGATATTTTTATCTCTTCTCTCTCTTGGATCAAACCGAATCAAAGGAACCAAACTAGGTCCAAATTTGGTCCAAATTCAACCAAACTGAATCTGGAAAATTCTAGAAATCAGTTGGCCTTGGTTAGAGCCTCCCTCTCCTATAAATAGAACCTGAGCCCTTTGTAAAAAAATAGGAGAATTATACTATGCCAGAATTATGTTGAAATAATGATAATTTTTACTATTCTCTAAAATTCTCTCCAAATTGAAGAAATTGGAGCTTCCCTCCTCCTTCAATCTCCATTGGTGGCTCCATCAGTATACCAAACCAATTGATTGGTTGGGGGCCTCTACCGTGATCAAAGAATTAAGCAATTTGTAAGGTAAAGTGCGAATTTTGATCTTTTTCCATAATTTCTCAATGTTTCTCTCTTCTCAACCCCTTCTCAAGCTTGAGAAGCTTAATTGGAATTAAAGATAGCTGATGCTGAGAAAAAGGCAATTAAATATTGGGTGTGTAAGTGGTGTGACTAGTTTTATGTTTGCATGAACATCCGGCTAGGGGGCCTGGGAACTCTTTTCCCTGGTACTCGGGACAAAACCTAACCAAATTCCTAATTGGATCCCATCTCTACAGTGGTTGGGCGGTTGGCTAACCCATGGGACTGGATGGGGTTAGGCTGGACTGATGGATCTGTAAATCGAGACTCAATTTCTGTTTAGTTCGATAGATGAAGTTGTTGCCATATATATAGGTAGTGATGTGTGTGAACACACTTAGGACCGCCGGGGCACTTTTTCCCTCTTTAGGAGGTTTTTTCCCCCGGCTTGTATATACGCCCATCCTTCTAGGGCTAACTTATCTTTTGTACATTGACACAATCTAAGACACTTTGTGTTGTGTGCATTCTTGCTTCTTCTTCTCCAAGCTTTGTGCGCTTTCCTGCAACCCTAATTCCAACAATTGGTATCAGAGCAGGCATCGGCTCCCAGGGCAACACCGCCAGCACCCTCCGACTCACGTTCTCCGATTGAGGTGAGTTTTCACGAGCGCTTGCAGGTCCCTATACTCTGCAAATAAGCCCGTAGGGCTTAGCGTTCTCAGAATTTGCATCTGAGGTCGTTTCGGGCTCCGTTTTTGCATTTCAAGTTCTGCACAGGTGTTTTCGTCATTTTCTGCAGAAATTTCGATAGTGCAGTTTTCTGTAAAACAGGCATACGTACTCTATTGTGGACCGTGCTACATAGCACGAGTTGTTTTCTGTTCAATCTTTGCTTCATTACAAGCAGCTTTTGCATCAGTTTCAGTCAGTGGCCATGGCTGATAACAGCAATGATGTATTTTGCATGTTGTCTGCTGAAGACAAACTGGATGGAGATAGCAACTACCCACTTTGGGCATACATGATGCAGCATGTTTTGGTTGCAAAAGGAGTGTGGAACATTGTGCAGGGTATAGATGTACGTCCAGGTTCTGTGGATGTAGGATCTGTTGAGGATGTTGCAGGTTCTAGCAGCTCTACTGTTGCTGCTGTTTTACCCACTGCTGAACAAGCTCGTTGGGATGGTAAAGATGCGCAGGCTCATGCCTTGATTGCACTTTCTGTCAAACGTAACATCACCCCACATATTCGTTCAGCTAAAACAGCAAAACAGGCTTGGGATATTCTAGCTGGTTTGTATGCAGGTCGTAACGAGGCAAAAATCGCTTACCTGCGTAAAGAGCTAGAATTGAAGATTATGCAAGAAGATGATGACATGAATGTTTTTCTTGCTGAGATTAAAGATCTCAAAGAACAGTTGATTTCTGCAGGTGAGATTATTCCTAATCATTCTCTTGTGCAGACTGTTCTTGATGCTTTACCTGAGACATATCAGACTTTTGCTTCCACGTGGAGACTTCTTAATGAGGACAGACCTGATGCTGTCAAGTATGATACTTTAGTCAACAAGCTCTTGCAAGAAGCACAGTCCAGGCAAAATAGGGCCAGGCAGCGTGCAGTTGATCAAGCATTTATTGCTGCCCAGCAACAGAGAAGAAGTGGTAAGGCAGCCCCTTCCACTGTTTCTTCTCCTATTAGTAGGTCTGCAACTTCTTCTCCTTCCACAGGTAGCAACAATAAGTCTGAGAAGGCTCTTGATAAAGGCAAGAAAAAGACCAGGTGCAACTATTGTAAGGCAAATGATCATGTCATTAAGAATTGCCCTAAGCTAAAGGCTAAAGAGGCAAAGAAGAAAGAGTCAAATGCAGCCACAATAGCGGATGCTTCTACAAATGCAGATTCTGCAAATGTTGTGTAGGATACAGAATGGGCGTTTAGCGTGTATTGCCAGTATGACCCATCTGTACATGATGCATGTTTGGCAGTTTCTGTTGACTCTCATGTTTGGTATTTTGACAGTGGTGCTACAAAGCACATTACCTCGCATCGTGATATGTTCACTTCTCTTGAGGCTGTCCCTAATGGGAATACTGTCACATGTGCCAATAATGCTTCTTACCCAGTGAAGGGCATTGGTAAAATTATGCTTACTGCTGCAAATGGCAGCGCTTTCACACTTTCAGATGCTTTGTATGTGCCAGGGATAAAGAAGAATCTATTGTCTGTCTCTGCGCTTGCTAGACTTGGATTTGTAATCAAATTTGTGGATGACAGATGTACTGTTCATGATTTGACTTCTGGTGATACGATTATTGTATCTGGCACCTTGTTTCGTGGGCTGTATAGGCTCAATTCTTATGACAAGTGTGTGGAAGATTCAGCAAATGCAGTTTCTGATGAAAAGGCAGTTTCAGATGCAAAACTATGGCATGCTCGTTTTGGTCATCTGAACTTTGCTAGTTTGCTGCGTTTGCAAAAATTTGATATGGTTGCTTCATTGCCCCCTCTTGAGGCACCATTGAAACATGTTTGTGAAGGCTGTATTTTGGGCAAAATGCAGCGTTCTGCGTTTCCAAAGGATGGTTCTGTGCGGGCCACTCGCAAATTGCAGCTTGTACATAGTGATGTATGTGGGCCTATGCAAACTCCGTCATTTGGTAAACACTTGTACTTCGTGACTTTCATTGATGATTACTCAAGGCATGCATGGGTATATCCACTAAAGGCAAAGTCCAAAGTGTTTTTGTGCTTCAAACAGTTTTTTCTTATGGCTGAAAATGTATCCAATTGTACTGTGGGCACCCTCCGTACTGATCGAGGGGGGGAGTACATGTCTAAAGAGTTTGATGCATTTCTGGCTAGTCGTGGAATAAAATACCAATGTACAGTGCCGTATACCCCTCAGCAAAATGGTGTTGCTGAGAGGAAGAACAGGTCACTTATGGAGATGGCACGATGTATGGTCAAGAGTCAAGCTTTGCCACATGCGTTTTGGCTTGAGGCTGTCATGTGTGCTGCATATGTACTCAACAGGTGTCCCACTAAGGCCTTGCAGTCTATTACTCCATACGAAGCTTGGCATGGCAGGAAGCCTTCTATTGGTCACTTGCGTGTCTTTGGTTGCTTGGCCTATGCTTTAGTGCCTGTGCAACAACGCAGAAAATTGGATGATAAGGCTGTCAAATGCATTTTTGTTGGTTATAGTGCTGAGAGCAAGGGTTACAGATTGTATCATCCGCAGTCAAAGCGTATCTTGATTAGTCGAGATGTTGTTTTTGTGGAAGATGCTGTGCAGCCCTTGTTATCATGTACCAAAGAGACAGGTGTAAGCTCACGGGATGTATTTGATACGTTGTTGCCTCTCTTTACAGGTGGGAATTCAAATGTAAGTCCTAATGAGGCAAATATTCAGCCTATGCAGATTTCAAACGACATCATAGATCAGCCTATTTCTGATGCAGATTTACAGGATGTAATTCATGAGGATAGGGCTGAAAATGAGCAGGCTAGAGGTATGCCTAAATGGCTGGTGCAAACCTTGCGTGATAGTAAGATTGATGCACCTATTACTAGTCGTACTCGTTCAGGTTTTCAGCATGCCTCTTATGCATCAGATTGTTATGCTTTGGCTGTGTCTAGTATGTGTGAAGAGGAAGAACCTCTTTCATTTGATGAGGCACAAAATTCAGAAAATTGGTTGGCTGCAATGCAAAGTGAATATGATGCTATAATGAAGAATGGTACATGGTCTTTGTGTGATTTGCCTATTGGTAAAAAGGCCATTGGATGTAAGTGGGTTTTTAAATTGAAACGAAAGCCAGATGGTAGTGTTGATCGCTATAAGGCTAGACTTGTTGCAAAGGGTTATGCTCAAGAAAAGGGCATTGATTTTGATGAGACCTTTGCTCCCACTTGTCGTATGACTACCATTCGCAGCATTTGTGCATTGGCAGCTCATAATGGTTGGAATATACATCAGTTGGACATAAAGACTGCGTTCTTGAATGGAGATTTGCATGAGGAGGTGTATGTATCGCAGCCTCGTGGTTTTGTTCAAAGAGGGCAGGAAAACAAAGTGTGCAGGTTGAAAAAGGCTTTATATGGTTTAAAGCAAGCTCCACGAGCTTGGTATGAAAAGATACATGCATATTTGACTGCACATGGGTTTCAGAATAGTCCAACAGAAAGCACTTTGTATGTTAAACGTGTGGATGGTGTACATCTAATCATTGCTCTCTATGTCGATGACATGCTACTCACAGGACCAAATGAGAGTCATATTGCTGATTTTAAGGCTGATTTGAATGCCTCTTTTGAAATGTCAGATTTGGGGCATTTGCATCATTATTTGGGGATACAGTTTAAGCAGTGTGATGGAGGTATTGCTTTGTGTCAGACAAAGTATATTGAGACATTGTTGCGGAGATTTGGCCTTGAAGACTGCAAGCCTATTGCTACTCCAATGGAGACAGGTTTGAAGTTGAGTCTTCATGATGCTGGAGATCACTTTGATGTCACACTCTATCAGACAGCTGTTGGTTGCCTCATTTATGTATGCATTACGAGGCCGGACATTCAGTTTGCAGTCTCACAGGTGAGCAGGTTTATGCATAGCCCAGGGTCTCAGCATTGGAAGGCAGTTAAACGCATCTTTCGCTACTTGAGTGGCACCATACATCTTGGGTTGTTTTATCCCAAGGGGAGATCGTTGCCGCCAGATTTACATGCTTTTTCGGACTCAGATTGGGCTGGTTGCTATGACACAAGAGTGTCCACAAGTGGTTTTTGTTTCATGCTCGGTAGCTCATGCATATCTTGGTTGAGCAAGAAGCAACCTACTGTGGCCACTTCTAGTTGTGAAGCTGAGTACAGGGCAGCTTTCACAGCTACGGTTGAGTGTGTGTGGCTCAGACGGCTTATGGCTGACTTGGGTGTTGGACAGGAGTCTGCCACCTCTATCTTCACTGACAGTCAGAGCGCATTGGCAGTTGCGAAAAACCCAGTTTTTCATGCTCGCACAAAGCACATTGAGGTGCATTATCACTATGTCAGGGAGAGACTCTCAGCAGGAGAAATCAGCTTGGCCTATGTGCCAACACAGGACAACCTCGCCGATCTTTTCACAAAGGCGCTTCCTCGTGAGAAGTTCGAAGCTTTCCGCAAAGCTTTGGGCTTGCTCCCCTTTGTGGATTGATCTACTTCGGGCATGGCACTCCCCTATACATGAGTGCCAGCTCTCGTTCACACCATCACTCCCAGGGGGGATTTGTTGCCATATATATAGGCAGTGATGTGTGTGAACACACTTAGGACCGCCGGGGCACTTTTTCCCTCTTTAGGAGGTTTTTTCCCCCAGCTTGTATATACGCCCATCCTTCTAGGGCTAACTTATCTTTTGTACATTGACACAATCTAATACACTTTGTGTTGTGTGCATTCTTGCTTCTTCTTCTCCAAGCTTTGTGTGCTTTCCTGCAACCCTAATTCCAACAGAAGTAAATCTCGGATGAAAATTGTTCTATGGAGGAAAAAGAATTAACGGCTGTGCCTCTCGATGAGGAAAAAAGCGTTGGTCTCTATGACCCAAATGCAATCTGTCCCTTGATCTGACTATGGAACTTACGAGTTCGGTCAGATCAGTTTAGTTAGTTAAGGCTTTTGATTACGTTAGGGAAAAGTTATCCTGATGGAATCGCTCGTGCTTTCCGGGCAAAGGAAGTTTTTCCGGGTTCGGTTTTGGAAAAACCGATGGATTAGTCTCTTGTCCGGATATCTGTGGGCGAGGCCCTGAGTGTGGGACCCTACCCCGCACAAGAAGTGCTACTTTCGCTGCTAGCACCCCAGAATTCGTTGCGCAGTGGGGTCAGGGATCTCACAGCTGGTATCAGAGCTATTTGGCTAATGAGGATCAACCGAGAAGCCAAATATGTCTAAAATTTATCAAGAAGCACTAAAAGGTTCTAATTGTGTGATAAAATTCATACAATTGGATATTCAAATTGAAACTCGTAAATTGGTAATTGGGTCTTCAGATGGAAGTACCACAATTATATGGAATCCCTGACTTGCTTGAGGCCCAAGAACTATCAAAGATCTTGTTTCTACCTGTTTTGGCCTAGAGAGAGAAAATGTTCTAGAGATAGATTATTCAGATTTTGGATATTTTTGGATGGAAAAATATCTCTTCAGATTTAAATAAGTTCCCCCGAAACAGAAGTTCAAAAAGATTTTCAGAAGGTGCATTCGAAATAAATTATAATCTGTTCAAAAGGCCTTATCTTGGGGGTCCAGATTTTTAAAAAATTTTAAATTAAGGTTTTGAGGGGTCAATCAGATTCATCCAAATCTGTGGAGGAGATAATAGAAGAAATAAAGAAAAATACCAAAAAATGAGTAAATGCTCACATAAAATGAAGAGTTGACTATGTACAAGGTTTATTAGTAAAAAACTGGTTGGGGGCCTCTACGGTGATCAAAGAATCAAGCAATTTGTAAGGTAAAGTGTGAATTTTGATCTTTTTCCATAATTTCTCAATGTTTCTCTTTTCTCAACCCCTCTCAAGCTTGAGAAGCTTAATTGGAATGGCTTTATAATGCTATTGAAGTTAATTGATGAATGGAAGTAAGGAAATACATAAATTTCCATGTATGCTTAATTTTTATGATTTTTATGATTTTGTCTTCTCTAAAATGAATATGATGTTATGCCTCATTGAAAAAAGGCATTCCCCTCTCTTCTTTAGTAAATCCAACCATTCTTTATCCTAGATGAATGATTAATGGATAAAATCAAGTTTTTCATAATGTTTCTCTTTGATAAGTAGAAAATGTTTACATTAGAATGATTAAAATACTCTTGGTGAAATTCTAATTAATTTTAGAGAATTAAATTTGAAAAATGATCAGCCATACAAAGGAGGTTATGGCAAAATTTTCTAAAATTGTGAAAATAAGTTTTACTTTTTTTTAATTCAGAAAGAGTAATTCCCATCGTATATGTATTCTTAAAGTGTTAATTTTCATCCTAAGTATAAGAAAATGCATACTAAAAATATTTTATTAAAAAAGTGTTACTTTCTGCATAGAAGGAAGCATATTGAAATTGTTATTTTGATTATAAAAGTGTTTTTTTTTTCATCATAAATGATTGTATGCACAAACACATGCATAAAAGATATATTTTTTATATTAAAAGTGTGATTTTTATCATAAATGATTTTTATGCATAAATGGATGCATAAAAGAAATTCTTTTATATTAAAAGAGTGATTTTCATCATAAATGATTTGTATGCATAAAAGATATTTTTTTATATTAAAAGTGTTATTTTCATCATAAATGATTTTTATGCATAAAGGGATGCATAAAAGAAATTCTTTTATATTAAAAGAGTGATTTTCATCATAAATGATTTGTATGCATAAACATATGCATAAAATATTTTTTATATATTAAAAGT
The DNA here is from genome assembly GCF_041138505.1 of Cibotium barometz. Classification (NCBI taxonomy): domain Eukaryota; kingdom Viridiplantae; phylum Streptophyta; class Polypodiopsida; order Cyatheales; family Cibotiaceae; genus Cibotium; species Cibotium barometz. The sequence goes on from NC_141053.1 coordinate 51,594,078, forward strand.
ATGATTTTCACATAAATGGAATTTATGCATAAATTAGATACATAAGAGAAATTCTTTTATTCTAAAAGTGTAATTCCTACTAAATTGGATTTATGCATGGAAAGATGCATAAAGAATTTATTTTAATCCAAAAGTGTTATTCTCATCAATTTTAATTTTATGCATAGAAAGATGCATAAAAGATTGATTTTAATTCAAAAGTGTCATTCTCATTTAAAATGAATTTATGCATAGGAAGATGCATAAAAGATTGATTTTTATTTCGAAAGTGTTATTCTCCTTAAAATGAAATTTATGCATAAATAGATGCGTAAAGAAATCTTATATCAAAAATAAGAATTCTCTTGTATTCTATAAATAGATATGAGGATGTGAAACGAATCAGATAGATGAAAATGAACGAGGAATAGATGGAGATGTATGTATGTGAAAGAATGGATGTAGTTATATGTATGTGAAAGAATGGATGTAGATGTATGCATGTGAAGGATGTATGTGAAAGGAAAGATGTATGTGGAAATGGATGTATGGATGTAGATATGGAATGTGGATGTGGATGTATGAATGTGGAATGTGGATAAGGATATGGATGTGGATATGGATGTAAGAATGTGGATGTACGTGAATATGAATGTGGATATGGATGTGGATATATGGATGTATGGATGTGGATGTATGAATGTGAACGCGGATGTGAATGTATGATACAAATGTATGGATGTGGATATGGATGTAGATGTGAATGTGGATGTATGAATGTGAATGTGGATGAGAAAGTGGATGTATGGATGTGGATGTATGAATACGGATGTGGATGTATGGATGTAGATGTGAATGTGGATGAGAAAGTGGATGTATAGATGTGGATGTGGATGTGGATGTGTGGATGTGGATGTGGATGTGGATGTACGAATGTGGGTGTGAAAATAGATGTATAGATGTAGATATGGATGTGGATGTATGAATATGGATGTGAAAATGGATGTATGGATGTGGATGTGAAAATGGATATATAGATGTGGATGTGGATATGGATGTATGAATGTGAATGGGGATGTGGATGTATGAATGTGGATGTGAAAATGGATGTATGGATGTAGATATGGATGTGGATGTATGAATGTGAATGTGGATGTGGATGTATGAATGTGGATGTGAAAATGGATGTATGGATGTAGATGTGAATGTGAATGTGAATGTGAATGTGAATGTGAATGTGAATGTGGATGTGAAAATGGATGTATGGATGTAGATGTGAATGTGGATGTATGAATGTGGATGTGGATGTGAAAATGGATGTATGGATGTAGATGTGAATGTGGATGTATGAATGTGAATGTGGATGAGAAAGTGGATGTATGGATGTATATGTGAATGTGGATGTATGAATGTGGATGTGGATGTGAAAATGGATGTATGGATGTAGATGTGGATGTGGATGTATGAATGTGGATGTGGATATGGATGTGAAAATGGATGTATGGATGTAGATGTGAATATGGATGTGGATGTGAAATGGATGTATGGATGTAGATGTGGATGTGGATGTATGGATGTGGATGTGGATGTGGATGTATGAATGCGGATGTGAAAATGGATGTATGGATGTAGATGTGGATGTGGATCTATGAATGTGGATGTGTATGTGGAATAATGAATGCGAATATGTATGTGAATGGATATGATGTCGATATGAGCGAATGGATGAGATGAGATGTCATGTGAATCAGAATGTGAATGAATGATATAAGATGTGAATGAATGAGATGTAATGAGAAATGGATGTGATGAGACGTAATGTAAATTAAGAAAGATAGGAATGAATGTTATGTGAAGCGAATGAATCTGTTTGTGATGGGATGGAAAATGATGTATCTGGTCAAGAATGGATACACATATGATTTGGATTTGGATTAAGTAATATGGATTGATGTGGAACAATCTGGAAAGATGTGAGTTCATTATAGAAACTGTATTTGTGAACTGTTTGTAAATGACTGTTTTATGTCAAGAATGTTGGGAAAGCATCTTGACTGTCTTGAGAATGTGGTCATGGAGACCTACTTGATAAAGTTGCAACCAACAGCTGACGGAGAGTCAACGGAGGATGTCTTGCGTAGCAAGGTCGGCCGAGGTCTTGACCAGCCTCGGTCTGATCCTCGTCGGTCCGATTTAAATGGTGAGCTTCCGGTACGGTGGATGAGGGACCAAGGAAGCGGCCTATGAGTGAAGCGCTAGGTGACCTGCGAAGGATCCTAGAGGGTGCTGACTATACGGTGCTCGGGCTCTGGGTCGCGGAAGATACCCACACGTGCATCATGGAAGATATTGGAACAAGAAGTAAGAGTTGTTTTCTGAAACTGAGTATGGATCTGGTTGATTGACCTTACTGGTCCTCAACTGATGAGTCCATAGCTCTCTTATATGGATCTGTTTTGATCTTGCTGATCTTCAACGACGATTCCATCTTGATTTTTTTATGTGAATATATTTTCGGTTACTATGAGCTAGGAACTATCGAAAAGGCCCCTGAGTGAACAGGTGGTGAGCGTTCTGGTTGCCAATGATGCCATAAGTACACCGATGAAGGAATGATTGGAAATAAGGATTCAACCAAAGATTTTGAGGATTGTGATCAGTGACACAATGGTTTCATTAAAGGATTGTTTTAAAGATATCTGATGCTGAGAAAAAGGCAATTTCATATTGGGTGTGTGAGTGGTGTGACTAGTTTTATGTTTGCATGAACATCCAGCTAGGGGGCCTGGGAACTCTTTTCCCTGGTACCCGGGACAAAACCTAACCAAATTCCTAATTGGATCCCATCTCTACAGTGGTTGGGCGGTTGGCTAACCCATGGGACTGGATGGGGTTAGGCTAGACTGATGGATCCGTAAATCGAGACTTAATTTCTATTTAGTTCGATAGATGAAGTAAATCCCGGACGAAAATTGTTCTATGGAAAAAGAATCAACGGCTGTGCCTCTCGATGAAGAAAAAAGCATTGGTCTCTATGACCCAAGTGCAATATGTCCCTTGATGTGACTATGGAACTTACGAGTTCGGTCAGATCAGTTCAGTTAGTTAAGACTTTTGACTACGTTAGGGAAAAGTTATCCTGGTGGAATCGCCCGTGCTTACCGGGCAAAGGAAGTTTTTCCGGGTTCGGTTTTGGAAAAACCGATGGATTATTCTCTTGTCCGGATATCCGTGGGCAAGGCCCCGAGTGTGGGACCCTGCCTCGCGGAAGAAGTGCTACTTTCGCTGCTAGCACCCCAGAATTCGTTGTGCAGTGGGGTCAGGGATCTCACAAGTAGGCACAAACATGAGAGGCTTGATTAAAGCTTAAGTATAGGGACAAACATCCTTGCTTCAAGAACGTGATAGTATATTGCCCACATCCTCTGGTGATAGTGTCGGTTGATGCATTACCATATCCTCATTCTTATATAATCCCAAAACTCGCAAGAAGACAAAATAGATATGCTTACATGCAACGTAAGACTTTCCTCTAGATTCTCTTTGCATGAAATCAGGACACGTATACCAAGGTTGTACCTTGATGTGTATAAAATAGTCCTCTCCACTCTCACATGCCAAATGAAAAATAGAGTAGGGGGACGGCTGCATTGCACTCTCATTAAGGACTATCGCTGTCATGGCCTCGGCACTACCAATCATCTTTTTTGCTTCTTTGGAAATCCAATGCCGCACTTGGTTGATCTCTTTGTATTCTATGTAGCATCATGTGGCCTCTTGTCACTTTCTTTGTTGCCCGCTGCTTGTGTGGATGTTTCTCCCACCCCTGACACAAAAGGTTCTTCATGAGTAACATCTAACTTGAACCCTACCTTTACTAATTTCTCTACCTCTTGGCTGGTTATGTTGGTCCCAACATTCACTTTCCACATATCTAGGTATGATGGCTTGTATATTATGTTTGGATCTACATGCCATGTGTGTGAAACATCTGAAGGACAAAACCACATCATTTGAGCCTTTGGCCCTCCTGGACCAGGATGTCATCGCTCTGAGTAGAAGCTAGGGGCAACAACTCCAATAGAGCTTCCCTGTATGTATGAATTGCACTTAAGTCTTCCATCAATACCTCCCAAACATTTGACTTTTGAGTTCAATGGGGTTCGTCTAATGGCCCACATTGTGCGTCCAACGGCCTCTTCCTTTGCATGCATTTGTTCTCCGCTCATTGTGCCATAATGTTGTTTAGGCTCTTCATGTCCTGCATCTTTGTTTCCTCCAGTCATTTGACTTTTTGGTCCTCCCCTTGAAGCGTGACTTGCTGCACTGTTTGTTCTAGATCTATCTCCAAAACTTACTCTTCTTGTTGTTCCCCAGTTTTGGCGATGTCTGCTCTGCATGACATAACCTGGACGATGTGAGCATTGGTCTACTTCCGTTATCCTCACCCTCTTCCGTTTTGAATAGTCTCCTTATCTCCATGTAGAGGCCTTGATTCCTCATACATAGGAGTATTAGCTACTGTTTCATGGACCATGCGAGCCACTTGTGGTGGTGTCAATCTTGACCTTGCTGCCACCCTGTCCAGCAACTTGCTCAAGCTTGGTCCCTCACCTTTGTGCTTCCCTGTCTGATATGCATATTGCTTTGCACTTTGTAGTAAAGCGTTTGCCATATCGGAAATGCACGCATCATACAAGTGAACCTTTTCCTTATATCCTTCACCAGCAAGCCAACTACACTTTTAGATAAGTTTGTTCGAGGGGTTTGTGCTAAATCCACCGAGCTTAAGACCACCTGCACATAAGAGGTTTCATACATGAATTCACAAAATTGACTCCAATGCAAATACATCCATACAACATATCATTTCTCCATAAAATTTCTCACCCTTGACATGAGGTTGCCCCAATGTGCTATTCGTACTTCCCACCAACTCATCTACGTATCCATTACTGATAGTTTTCCCTCATGAACATGTCCATTTCTCCACCACTCACGAATCTCTTTACTTTTTAAGAAAGCTGACTCCTTATTGGTTGCCAATCTCCATTCTTCACACAAGTCAATATGGTGTTGTCGTCTTTCTGCCTTCACGCATTGTTTAGCATGCTTCATTAAACTTTGTTTCCAATGGAATAAGCACGTTCGCTCCTTGTCCTCCATAATGTTGTGCGGACCCCCATTGAAAATGGTCCTAACTGCACACTAATTTGACCCTGCTTCGTCAGCCATAAACCCATAGAAGTGTGCGGGTGCATAACCGCATTGCTCCATTGTGCTATTCAGCATTTCCCAAAATAGTACTTCGCTTTTTGTATCCTCCTCCTTCATTTTGCATGTGGCAATTGTCAACAGCTCTTGAACACTATAGGATTTTGGAGAGAATTTTTTTCAATCAGCTATCATTCAAGGTAAATGAAACAATGCACTAAGTCCCAAGTTTCATTTCCATATAGTACATTCATCTCCTCATCCATAGCTTTCTCCCAACACACATTTCCAACAGCCTCATCAATGCATGTGGGCTCAACAACCTGCACAACCTTTGCCATATATGCATAGTGATATGGCACATAACCATCATAGGTAAATCTCTGCATAGGATTTTTCACTCTCCCAGATCTTCTCAGCTTTTCATTCATGGCTTCCATAGCCTTCTTTACACCAAGTGTTCTTATAGATGGGATCCCAAGCTCCTCATCAAGACTCATATCTGAGCCACTAGACTCTCCATCAACATGAGAATGCCCTGCAAAAATGTCAGACATACCAAGGGACTCAACCACTTTCTCTTTTCCTTTACGTGATGTACTAATCACATTTGCAGGATTGGTATTATGATGCAGCCTGCCACTCCATGGTCTATCAACAAACCCACTAGATGAGGACTCTCCTGGTCCACTCAAAGACTGTGATTGCTGACCTACATTCTGTGCAACCACACTTCCACTCACATCAGCCCCAACAGCTTCTTTTTCAGCAGCATACCAAGTGCTCATCTCATCAAAGATAACATCCCTGCTTACCCTCAACTCACGTGTAGCAGGGTTATAACACCTGTTCCCTTTTGCTCAAGGGAATATCCAATAAACACACATTTTTCAGCTTTCGGATCCAGCTTAGTTCTCAGCTCATCTAGCACATGCACATATGCAGTGCATCCAAAGACTTTCAGATGAGACAAATCTGGTTTTCTGTCAGTAAACCTCTCCTCTGGAGTTACATCATGTATGGCTGCAGTTGGAGTCCTGTTCATGATATATACTGCTATAGAAACAGCCTCAACCCAATAGCTATGCGGCATATTTTTCTCTTCCATCAATGCTCGCGCAATCTCAGCAATGTGCCTGTTTTTCCGCTCAGCAACTCCATTTTGCTGCGGATTGAATCTGCATGTAAACTGTCTCCGAATACCATTCTTCTTTAAAAATTCAGAGAACTCATTGGAGAAGTACTCTCCCCCTCCATCTGACCTTAGGCACTTTACATATTTCCCTGTTTATTGCTTTTCAACCAAAACTCTGAAATTCTGAAAGTGAGTGAACACCTCACTCTTCTCCTTCATGAAATATACCCACACTTTCCTTGTGTGGTCATCCATGAATGTCACATAATACCTGCAACCTCCCATAGACATGGTCTTCGTAGGACCCCATACATCTGAATGCACAACATCTAGTGCATTTTTGCTCACATATCTATTACGTGAAAATACATGCTTTGTTTGCTTTCCAAATTGGCATGCTTCACATATTCTCTGCATACCTTCCACTTTAAACTTTGGTAGCCCTGTCACAATTCCTTTAGTCTGCATAGACTTCATTCGTTGCACATTCACATGTCCAATTCTTTTATGCCAAATGTCTGTGTCTGCAACAATTCCTGAACCATTCGCAAACATCGCAGCACTCATTTCAAGCATGTCTACATTCAACCTAAACATTCTGTCCACTCTATTGCCTTTTGCAACCAACCTGCACTTGTCTTTAAAGTCTTCACCATAACAACCATCAAGGTTAAATCGAACCTGCAAACCATGCTCAATCATCTGGCCAACTGAAACCAGATTCTTTGTTATGTTTGGAACGTGAAGTACATCTGTAAGGTACTTCACTTTGCCATCCTGCATAGACAATGACACATCTCCAACATGGGCAATTGGATGAGCAATGTCATCCCCTGTTTCCACAAAACCTAGTCTTTCTGGGTTTTTCATCTCCTTGAACCACTCCCCATGACTTGTCATGTGGTTCGAAGCACCTGAATCCACATACCATACATCATCTTTTTGCGCTGCTTCAACATTTTCAGACATGGCATTCACGACATGCTGCATAACAAACAACCTTTCATTATTCTCATTATTTTTGCTTGAGGATGCATAGTTGTTTTGCTGCAATTTTCCATTTTGCATGTCAGCCTGCTTCTTATAACATTCTGCCTGCACATGTCCAGGCTTACCACAATAATAGCATTCACGTGCATCATTATACTGTCTTTGCCAATTTCCATGGCCTCTTTGACTCCCCCTGCCTCTGAATTTGCCTCTTCCACCTGCGTGTTGTTGTTGTTGTTGTTGTTGTGTATTCTGGGACTGTTGTTGTTGCTGCTGCTGGCCATAATTCTGATTACCTGTTCGGCCACCTCCTTGACTGCGTCCACGACCTCCTCTACCTCGTCCTCTTCCTGAACTTGTGTAGAAGGCATGTTGCTCTCTGAACTGTTTTTGTTTTGTGAGGACTGTTGGTCTTCACCCAAGCTCCTCTTCTATAATCAGCATAGACACCAAATCTGTAAAGTTGGGAATTTTTTCCTCCGAGTCTGAATAGACGTCTTGAACGCCTTGTATTGTGGCCCGAGACCACGTAGACAGACTTCCACCTTATCATCATCATCTACTGACACACCAATAGATGCAAGGGATTCCACATTACCCTTTATCTTCAATGCATAGTCATTCACAGACTTTTTCTCCACAGTATGAAATTCGTTCTTCACCAACTGTATCTTGCGTGCCTTGGTATTTGTTTCATAGAGTTTAACCAAGGTGTCCCACGCCTCCTTGGGAGACTTGGCATCCTGAATGTGCCCAATCATGGTGTCCTGTATACTAATGGAGAGCCAATACATAACTTTCCTGGCTCCTTGGTTCCAGTCTTTAAACTCTTTCACATCATCTGCAGCAGTCGTGTCCGGTATCTCCGATGCCTCTTCATGCTCACCTTCTATGTAGTCCCAATAGCCCTTTCCCATCAGGAAATTCGTCAACCTGAACCTCCAACAAGCATGGAAGTTATTCTTATTCTCAGCCACAATCTGGGTTATGCCATCATTTGACATCTTGCCAGACACACAATTTTACCAGAAATAGCACTTTGGTTACTGCTATATTTTCTACAGCGGTACTGTAGTACTCTCAAATGTCACAACCAGTGACTTCAATGTGCATACATACACCCAATGGCAACTGTTGACCTCTTTGCAACACCCACAGTGTCTGCACAGTCAATCTGTCTTCCTGCAGTTCTTAAAATAGAGTTCTGCAGAGAATCGATGACTTACCCGCAGTGCTTGAAATCGCCTGCTTTCTGAAAAACGGTGGTCCAGACGCGTCCGAAACGCATTTTTGGTTCAGAAAATTTCTGTCCAATAGGACAATATAGTTGCCCTATAGCTTTACTCCTGCGAAGAAAGCTCCTCAATCAGAGATCGTTTGCCAGTGCCTCCCGTAGAGCTCCCGACAAGGGTGTAGTCACCAACACAAATAGGGAAGAGTAGTTGAAGCTCTTATCCTCGTACCGCTTCCTGTGGTTCTCTTGCTTGCAGCTCAGCCCTTAGCACGAACCAGGCTCTGTACCATGAAAAGATGCAAGGGGGAAGAGAGCTTGAGCTCTTGCAAGCACACACACACTCACAAAACCCTAATAGAGAACACACAAGGTGAGAGGCTGAAAATCTTCTTCTTCTTCACTCAACACTCAACACACCATATACAAGATAAGAGTACACATAATATGAAAGGTACTCAACCAATACTTACACGGGTTCTCTATAGTGTGAACCCAACTAAATGAGCTGGTGCTATAACTATGCCAGTCTCTAGAATGGCTGTCACACACAGCCTGTCATCCCACTGGCCGCATATCACCCATGATCTCACCAACCATGCCAGTGGTGTAAGTGTGGTGCCTATCTCCTAGGCGGGTCATCAGTGTCCACCGCCTCACTAGATGAGCTCGATATCTCAACATTTACTGCCACACCATTTCACGCTTGCTTCAAAAAAATTATCCCTTCAAATCACGGGTGTGCCCCTTCATGCCTTGGGTCACCCATCCTCAGGACTAAGTGCCACGGGGTCTTAAAGACCCTTGTCAGGTGATATCAATGGATGGCATTGATCAAAAACCGTGACACCTTTTTTGGGCTGTCGGATAAAGTAAACTAGGGTCAGTAAACTAGGTTACTAAGCGATCATAGTTTACTTGTTAGTTTACTAAACGGGCATAGTTTACTTCCTAGTTTACTAAGCGATCCTAGTTCACTTCCTAGTTTACTTTCTAGTTTACTAAGCAAGCATAGTTTACTTCCTAGTTTACATCATGGAATGAGGGTGAATTTGGGTTTGGGACTTAGAAAATTTTGGAGCAAAATGTTATGTATGCAAAAGAGGATTTGAGCTCGAGATCTCGGATCACCGTTGAAAACATCTTGCCACTACACTATACCTTCAAGCAACAAAACCATGTGGTTTCAAGCCATTATATTCTATGTTTTTCACCCCTAGTTTACTTTATCCGACGGTCCAAAAAAGGCGTCACGATTTTGATCAATGTCATCCATTGATATCACGTGACAAGGGTCTTTAAGACCCTGTGGCACTTAGTCCTGAGGGTCACCCACCCTTCCTTTTACTTTGACCACGGTTCACCATTTCACACTTGCTTCAAAAAAATACCCCTTCAAATCGTGCATGTGCTTCTTCATGCCTTGGGTCACCCACCCTTCCTTTTACCTTGACCACGGTCCTTTTGTTTGTTTAAAATTTTGAAGGACCAAGGCTCTCAATACGCTCTTCTCATCCAAGGGTTACCTTCTCTTTAGTCTTCGTGGTTTTTTTTTTCATGTGGCTCTGACGAGCCCTGGCCACTTCTCACATGGTTCGCCCGCGTAAAAGGACGATCTTATTTTCTTTGAGCAATGAACACAGACAAGTGTGCTAGGATTCTCCATACAATTGTGCCTTTACTTCAAAATTTCCTACTGCGAGAATGTGAAACTTTAGCTAAGACCAAGGCTCTCAATATGCTCTTCTCATCCAAGGGTTTCCTTCTCTTTAGTCTTCGTGGTTTTTAGTTTTCATGTGGCTCTGATGAGCCCTGGCCACTTCTCACATGGTTCGCCCACGCAAAAGGATGATCTTCTTTTCTTTGAGCAGTGAACATGGACAAGTGTGCCGGTATTCTCCATACGATTGTTCCTTTACTTCAAAATTTCCTACGAGAATGTGAAACTTTAGCTAAGACCAAGTGAGAGCATCATTGTAATTGCCATGGTGTGAGCATATGAACTAATATTTAAAATATTATGCATGTACGGTGGATAAATAATGATACACATAAAGCATGCATGTGCAATGCACTTTTAAAAAAAATGCTTGGGAAAAAAACTCCAACACTATGCCTCTTTGTTCGATCTATGGTGCAACAAAGAGTGAGGGACTTCAATAGCGTGTCGTGCATGCCACCTCTTCAATGTTTCCACTATAAAGACCCGCGTTATGTTGCTAAGTGTCCTCATAAAGCCATCACACCAACCCTTAATCCATTCCTAAATCCAATTCATTCCATACGGAGACACGTGTTATAAGTGTGGATTCGAACATGCTTTCAAAGGATTGTCATAACAAAGTTGCAATCGCCCCAGTGGTGGCAAGATTATCAGCCACTTCGGCGACCCTTAACTTGTTAAGCATACAAGGAGGATTATTCATACAGTCCCCCTTAATGCCATTATAGGGCTCCATACACCAAGATAAGGGATACTGTCAAGGAAACATCCAAGGCAACTAAGAAGCAGAAAACTCAGGCTTCAAAAGAAGAAAACCTCAATGAGCACGTGTGCACGATTAGTTGTTTCAAGGGTAATGACATCGTGACCATGAAAGTGGTTCAGATGATAGCTCTAAAGCTACCTCCCTCGCAAGAGACAATGGGTGATCTCTCGCTCAAACTAGCTCTTTCCAAAGAGAAAAAACACATTGCCTACGTAAACCTTCTAAAGAAACTCAAAGAATACCCTAAGCATGTGTTGCAAAAGAACCGAATGAAACAAGCCTAAGCACTTATAAGAAAGATGTAGGCTGAACTACAGCCAATACTTAAGCAAGTGGTCGAGTATACCACTAACCTCGCCTAAGAGTATCCTTGATCCCATTCAAGAGTCAATCATAGAACCAATAAGGGAACCTCATAGTGTGACAAGGCGTACCAAAGATTGTAGTTGAACCCGTGAACATTCTTAAGAAGTTGCAAGAAGAGCTAGTTTTGGAGCCTTTGCCCTCTCGAACCAATCCAGTGAGATTCTGCATTGCTAGATGCAATGAGAACAAGAACTCAATGGGTAAGGGAGGTGAAAGTTGGCCTTTCATGGGTCACCGTAGTCACCATAATATTTTCTCCAATGTGATAGGTGACAACTTCATTTTGATCCCATCAAAGGCTTCGCCTTCTAAGGAAGGATTTGTGCACATCCCCTACACATTGGCATGTCCAAGTCCACCTATGCATGATATGAGCCAAATGAGCATGAATATCACACGAGGAACATAGCAAGCCTCACGTCTTTCTTTGCTCAAAAGTCTGTCTTGATAATTTCTCTTTTACAAGGAAGTTCTCACCTTTCGAGACTTATCCGAGGAAGTTCTCACCTTTCGAGACTTATCCGAGGAAGTTCTCAACTTTCGAGACTTATCCGACCGGATAATTGGGAACTTAAGAGCCCACACTCCTAAACTTGAAGAGAAGGAGGACAACCAATATAATGAGAGCTCTTCTTTCATACCCAATATAAAAGGACAACCAAAAATGTCCATAAACAAGCTAAGATACTACTTCAAAAGTGATGGCATAACGTTGTATAACCTGTCGTTTATAAAGACACAATGGTCTTCGCAATCTTGGACGATGGTACTAGTGTCAGCATAATTATCAAGGATTGTTGGGAGGCTTGGAAAAGCCTCCCAACTTGTAGACACAAGCTTGCTAACGAGAACTTAGCTAAACCTTTGGGTGTCCTTTAGGATACAAAGATTAAGACCTTCGGGCTAAGCTTCCACCACACATTTGTGGTGATGGATTTTCAAAAAAGAGAGTCATACACCATGATCCTCAGAAGGCCTCTTACATAAAAGACACAAGGTTGATTCATGATTGAGAAATCAATCACATTTATATACGCAAGGGTAACCAGTCCTTTTAAAAATAAGAAAGACTCATCCCATGGATCGAGGTATTTTTTGCGAAAGAGTCTAACACAACCGCTCAAACCACATCAATTGATATATGTAGAGCTTATAACAAGATGTTGGATAGTGAAGATGAGAACCAAGAATATGAGCCTCTCCATGAGCTTGCCAATTATGAGATTGGGTTCATGTTGTGGTGACCATGAACACTCTTTCAACAGAATATTGGGAGAAGGTTTACACAACTATGCCGAAATTACATCGACGCTCGATGTATTTGAAATACAACCAACAACAGAACCTGCTCACCTGTGGTAATGTAGGCTCACGTATACCACGTGTCAAAAAAGGTTTACTTCATGATGGAGAAAAGTGAGGTGTTTGCTCACTTTTAGAGATTTAAATCCTTAGTTGTGTTCCACGTGTCAAAAAAACTTGATACCACATGGCGACGTAGGCTCACGTGTCAAAAAAAATAGTTCAAAAAAAACTTTTGCTTGCATGTGCCACAACGAGAGAGATTCACAAGTGCTATGTGTCAAAAAAACATGTACCATGTGGCGACAGCACATGTGCCACGTAGCAACGAAGACTAGTGTGCCATGTGTCCCAAAAAAAAATCGCTCACATGTGTCATGTAACGATGTAAGCTCATATGTCACGTGTATTTAAAAAAATCAAAAAGAGAAGAAAGAAATAGAGAGAAAGAAAGCAACATAAAAGAAGAGAAGAAGAGAAAAAGAGAAAGACGGAGAAAAAGAGAAAGAGAAAGAGAGAACGAGAAGAAGAGAGAGAGAGAGAGAGAGAGAGAGGGGGGGGGGGGACACATGACGAAGAGAACCTGACCGAGGAGAAGAACTGACAACACACGACAAAATCCCAAGAATCAACCGAGCTTCGCATCTCCCTCCAAGCCACAAAACATGCCTACAAACATGCTAATCAAACGAGGTAGAGATGCCCATAAGTCACTGTAAAGCCGCATCCCACGATCGGTAGTGTTTGACAAACCACTCGTTGTCGTTGATAGTTTACAAAAAAAGCAAACAAATAAGTGTTGAAGAAAGTAGTGTGTTCGAACTTTTCGCCAGAAGGAGATTCTACACAAGTCCACCTTTTGTCTAATGCCCATGCACGATAGCATACACACAGACTCTACATCTAGTAGACACATCAATAGACACCGATATCTCAAACATCTTCGATGAAGAGATTGTGGCAGGCGTAAGCATGACCCATGGTATGACCTATCGCGTGGAGCTTTCTCAAATCAACAAGAACCTTCCGTGGCCTCTTCTTCGTTTCCACCACCTATTGATTCACGCCTCTATCCGCAATGCTTGCCATCCCTAAAGCCATAGAGACCACCCAACTCCATTGCAGCTTCAAGAAAAATCAACTACCATGCATCAACAATCTAATAATCTTGACTTCACGATCTCTTGAGCCGTAGAGGTCACCCAACTCCATTGCAGCTATGGACAAAACAACTACCAAGCATTAACAATCTAATAATCTTGACTTGCCAAGAAAAGGGTTATCAAGAAAATGTCGTAGAAAGTAACCGAGAGCCAAAGAAAATAGTTGAGTTGAAGAAATCTTAAAGTACATACAAAGACACCTACCGAACGTAGTTGAGTTGAAGAAATCTTAAAGTTAGAGTACATACAAAGACACCTACGGCCTATTACCCATTCATGTCACCTACATATTTCACTATGAGGTTCACATTTTTTTCTTAACTCACAACACCCCCCCTCCCCCTACAACTAAACTCATTCCATGGTGGTCCTGGTGCTCATTCTGCTAATCATAAGGTACAAACAACCTCTACCAACTACCTAATTTTAAAGGATTTCAACCATTTCCACAACCTCACATAAAGAATGCCTACATTGCCTACACCTTTCATGCCACCTCGACAAGTTGCCTACCACCAAGGCTACCCAAAGCTTTTCACCAATATGCCTTGCATTCGACTACGGATTGGTCCCAAACCTTACCACTTAAAAGCATGCCAACCTTACGGCGTACCCTAGACCATCCACACCTTTCCATCCAAACAAAAAATTCACCAACTTGGGTGACACGAGGACACGATCATCATTAGGAAAGGAAGTATGTTAACCACTCCGTAAGTTGACATAATTTCATCTGTCCAACCTGCCTAACCTACTGTAAGATGCTTTGACAACTTACCTGCTCGAACAAGCACTTATCTTTTACTATACAGTGCTCACACTTACCTAGATAAATCACAAAGGCAAAGTTAAAATCATCGCAAGCATAGCTACAGCCATTAGAACATTAAAGAGTGTAGCACAAATGATCAATGGGCTAAGGAGAACTGTGAGCTAATCACATCAAGAATCGACAGTCACCTAGGTGACCAACAACCTACTCCGACCTCAAGCACATCCACACTCGGCTCAAGCCAATGGAGGATGCATTTCTACACTTCTTTCCGGCCTTGTACCCAAGAAATCACAAGCCCATGGTTGCTGAAGATTACACAGCATGCAGTTACAGATTTGAAGTGAGATCTAGCTTTCCCATTGTACAGATTTGAGTTGAGATCTCGCTTTTCCATACATGTTTTGGTCTTGTGGGAATATACAATGGAAAAGACAGATCTCAATTCAAATCTGTGAGTTGAGAGATGTCTTTTCCATTATATTTTTGTCTTGGAGGAATATACAATGGAAAAGACAGATCTCAACTCCAATTTGTAACTGCATGCTGTGTAACCTTGCTACACATAACTTAACTAATGAACAAAGGTCAATTCATGTCCTCCAATCCAGCTGCTTGAAGAATAAGTACTACAAACCCTCATCTCATCTGATCATCCTCATGAATGACCTGACCCTACCCTATATAGGCATCTCAATGCTGGCAGGCCAGTAGGGCTGCACGTCAGCCTGAAGGACTACTCCACAACTCCATAACACATATGCTGTCCACACTGACCTCAACCATAACCACCTAGAACCCCCTTGTCCAAACACCCAAAACCTAGAACCCCCTTGTCCAAACACCCAAAACACAACCCAATCAGTCCATAATTGCCCTTGGACTTTGCCTTTTAGGCAATTACTGCTGACGATCATGTCCATGTGCAACCTGATTAGGGTATGCACATGACAGTAACAGTTGCACTCTTCTGAATATAACTGAACGCAGTTAACAAGGTCACATGCATGTACTCTGCGACTTGCAAGAACAGGAGATGGGTGAAACAAAGTGCAGTGTGACCACTTCAGTTGTCTCCATTCGTGACTCAGCAGTATGTCTCGTTGTTGCAAAATCTCAATTCCAGCTGAAAAAGTCTTCTCCACTCCTATGAAAGCTCACGGAGTGTGTTGTCCCATTCTGGGAACACACCACTCTTCTACCCCATGTAAAAGCTGGCACTCATTCAGAGCTTAGGCAATGTGGTCTGCTAATTGCAACCAGACAGAACCTCTGAGAGGTGACAGCTGCATGAGCACACATTTTGTGATAACCCACTACAATATAAGAGACTTATGCCAGCATTGTCCTGTCAGAATGTAAGAAATCTCAGGGAGCGAACAGAACAATTCTACTGCATCACACTTCACTGCGTCTGCGGAGAAATAATACAACCATCAGTGTATACTCTTAATGCTTTTTACATGGGTGACTCCATTCAAGACAGAATAACTCTTGTAACTTAACCTCTACATAGCAAGTCAGAATAACAGCTTGACCTAAATTTCACAATATAGGTATTAAGACTCTGACAACAAGTTGGAATCAACCAGCTTGATGGACTGCACAATCCCGTAAAATAAAAAGTCAAGAAAGGAGCACCTACAGAGAGGACTACGTCCTTGGAATGCAAGCAGTAGCAAAAGGCTTGAATGAAACCTCTAAAAACAGCAAGCCATGTTAAAGGGCCCAAAAGTAGTCCATTCACTTCCCCTCTTAAGTAGAAGCAACCTCTTTCTCCTCAACTGGGTTGGACTCTTTCTCCTCAACTGGGTTGGAGTCCTCAACCTTTTCTTTGGTCTCTTCTGCCTTTCCCTCTGTTTTGTCACCAACTTTCAACCCCTCCAGCAGCTCTCCTACTGAATCAGCAACTTTCTCATTATCCGCATCTTTATCATTATTGGCATCTTTCTCAATCGCACCCAGCTTGCCAGGCATCACCTTCTGTGCATCCTCAAAAGCCTTCTTGAAAGCTTGAGCATCTGCAGCATGGAATAACAAAGCAAAATTGTGTAAAAATGCCCAGGAATATTCAGCATCAAAATAAAACCCAAAAAATACTGACTTTCAACGCTGCCAAAGCGTATGCAAAAGAGTTCATCTTTTAACTCTCCGTCTGCAAAATCCGAGGCATGCCACACCCATGTCTTGTCACTGCCTTGATGTTCCTGCAGACTAATAGTGGGAACGACTGCCAACAAGAAGCAAGACAAACTCATTCATAACTATAAGTGCAAGCAAGAAACTACCAGATGCAACAAAAAACCAGAGATTGTGCAAGCTTGTTCATATATGTGAAACTGCTGGGAAGCACTTACCTGTATGATTTGCACAGATCTTTAGCGTTTTGTTCTGCCGCATGACCAGACGAATCTTTTCCGTCTCCTTGTGCTTTAGAAGCTTTACTTGTCCCACACCTCTCTCCTTCCACTGGTTCCCTTCCTTATCAAATCGGTAAAGCTTGGCCTTCCTGGTGAAAATCAGAGAAAATAAATAAATAATTGCTGAGTAACAAGAATCAATCGTCGCTACACCCACCTTATTGTTACAACAGCACATGGGTCAAACGGAGATCCAGTCTGGCACTGCTAAAGTGCAGAAAAGAGGAATAACAAAAATGCTCAAAGTAGGCAAGGAGAGATCAAGAGAATACTATAGCAACCTTGTACTCGTGAATGAATACCAGCAATCATGCAAACCCAGTGATGTTCACAAAGTGCAAGAATACAGCACACCTTACTCTCGTCACAACTAGATGGCAACACAGACGTACAAAGGGCAATTTGCTGGCTCGCGACAAAGACACTTTGGTCAGCAAGGACAACGACAAAGAGAACAGTGCTTTGCCAACTGGGTATGCCTGATTCTAGAATGGCTCCATACAATAAGCGCCAACAGGCGGCCGCCTATGGGCGGTGAAAATTGGTAAAACTATGGGAGGATCTTGGGCCAAAGGCCTGAAAAAAAAAAAAAGGCCGCACAGATCAACGAGAGCTCAAATTGGCATGCCAATGAACACAAAAGAACGATCATAGGAAACAGCACATCACTATATTCCATCCGGTGAGGGATGACCACAGGGAAAGAGATAATTAGAGGTGCAACATTGGATTTTGCTAGGGAACCTTACAGAACCCCTAGAAATCTTCTTTAAAAACGATTTCCCACACAATCGGAGAAACAGCCCTGGAAACCCTAGCATTTTGTAGAAACCCTTGCACTGAATCTCCCTAAAAGCCCTAGCCCTGACGTCTCCGGCATGATTAATGAGAGCCCTAACTTTAACCTAACCCTAATCCTAACTCTATGGAGCCAGGGAAACTCACAAATCAATGAGGGCGTCTTCGTTCTCCTCGCCGGTGCTGACAGCCACGGCATCGAGCTTGACGATGGGGGCAACCTCGGCGCCAGTGTCTTCTTCCTCTGCGGAAGGCTTGGATTCTTCTGCATCCTCAGCTGAAGCCTGCTCCAGGGGCTCCCTCTCGTCGCCTCCGCCCATGGGCACCGGATATGGCACACAGCAAGACGCAACAGAGAACGGTTGAATCTCACGCAAGAGGAGCAAGGGTGAGAGCAAACATGACCAATGAGCTATCAGCGAGCTCCTTGAGAAAAATGGCTCATTTAAAACCTTGATAAAATCAATAGTAAATTTAGGGTTTTGCTTAGTACAGAACGTTAACACTTATGGCATACTTTGGACCTTTCCCCTCTCTCTATAATACATGTGAATGACTAAAGCACTCTTCCCACATGGAATGATGATTAGAAGCACTAGAGAAAGAAGGGAAAGAGGGAGGAGAGGGGAGCATGGTTGAGTTCATTAGAATTTATCAATTGGCAACTTTTAGGGTTTTGGAACTGTGGATTCAATATACACATGATCTTCCATAGGGAAAGGAAAATGTCTAAATTGTATAAAGATACCTCTCTCTCTCTCTCAAGCAAGGGAGGTCGACAAACGGAAAGGCAAAACCAATCAACACGAGGGGAGGCAGCAAGCAAGCAAAGAGGGCAGAGGGGAGGGGAGGGAAGCAGGCTTAGGGGGCGGATCCAAACAAGGGGAGGAGAGGCAGTGAACATGTGGTGTGAAAGCAACGTTTCTTGTTTCCCATTAGGCTACTTGGAGAAAAAACCTTTTGGCAATAATGCTCGCATCAATGGGCATTAATTAATGCCACCTACATGAATTTCTCAATATGTTGTCACCCATTAATTTTGTATGATGGATTCAATAAATTTTGAAAGAAAGTCGCAATCTAGATTGATCCTCACATTAGCCTAAGATTAAGGTAAACATGAGAGATTAACCTAAGATTAATACATGAAGAGAAAGCAAAGACTTGTGTAACTTGATTATCAAAAAGGTATCAAAAGTATGGTATATGAGACCTATATACATGACCCCCATTTCACACTATTGTAAGTGTTGTCCATGGGCATGGTCAATTGGCCTTGGGCCCATTATTCATATGAGACCATTCCACTTTGTTACAAACCATCCCCACCCAAAAGGTTCCGTTTGATATGTACAATTACAATTCCCATGGATGGAGTATATGTCAATGGACTTATGTAAATCTTAAAGCTTATGCTTTCACCATGTATGGGATATCAAACTCGCATATATATGGCTGTAAACTGCTGAATAAGCCTTCAAAACAAGCCATAACTTCTTCCCCATAATGGTAAAAGAACCTTGAGTAGCTTCCAATCGTCATGCATCCAATTCTCAAAGGTATAGGGCTGTCCACAGTGAATTTAGAAGTTAATTCACTGTTCATGACCCTCATTGGACTTCCAAAATGCATCTAACAACCCTTCAAATCCTTCCAATATAGAGGCAAGTTGCTAAAGAAGCTTCTTCCTTAGGGAGCCCTCGCCATTTGATCAAGTATTCCACTAATGTACGATTGCGAAGGACTCTTTCTCTTGTACCCAAAATTGCTTCTGGCACATACTCAATCATTCCCTCCTCACCCACTAGAGGCAATTCATCTTGCACAAATACCTTTGGCCCAAGGCAAGCTTTGAGATGTGATGTTGAGATATCGAGCTCATCTAGTGAGGCGGTGGACACTGATGACCCGCATGGGGGATAGGCCCCACACTTACACCACTGGCATGGTTGGTGAGATCATGGGTGATATGTGCGGCCAGTGGGATGACAGGCTGTGCAACAGCCATTCTAGAGACTGGCATAGTTATAACGCCAGCTCATTTAGTTGGTTTCACACTATAGAGAACCCTAGTATGTATTTGGTTGAGTACCTTTTCATATGTGTGTACTCTTATCTTTGTATATGGTGTATTGAGTGTTGTGTGAAGAAGAAGAAGATTTTTAGCCTCTCACCTTGTGTGTTCTCTTTTAGGGTTTTGTGAGTGTGTGTGTGCTTGCAAGAGCTCAAGCTCTCTTCTCCCCTGTATCTTTTCATGGTATCAGAGCCATGCAGGGTTGAGCTGCAAGCAAGAGAAGCATAGGAAGCGGTATGAGGGTAAGAGCTTCATCTACTCTTCCCTATTTGTGTTGGCAAGACTACACCCTTTTGGGAGCTCTACGGAAGGCACCGGCAAACGATCTTTGATTGAGGAGCTTTCTTCACGGGAGTTAAGCTATAGGGCAACTATGCTATCTTATTGGATAATATTTTTTGGGCCGAAAACGCGTTTCGGGCGTTACGACCTCCTTTTTTTAGAAAGCATGCGATTTCGAGCATTGTGGTCATCGATTCTCTGCAGAACTCTGTTTTAAGAACTGCAGGAAGACAGATTGGTTGTGCAGACATTGTGTGTGCTGCAAGGAGGTCAACATTTGCCATTGGGTGTATGTATGCACATTGAGGTCACTGGTTGTGACATTTGAGTGTAGTACAGTACCGCTGCAGAACATACAACAGTTTGTGCAGGACAAACCAGAGTGTTATTTCTGGTAAATTTGTGTGTCTGGCAAGATGTCAAATGATGGCATAAACCAGATTGTTGCTGAAAAGCTTGATAAGAACAACTTCCATGCTTGGAGGTTCAGGTTGACAAATTTCCTGATGGGAAAGGGTTACTAGGACTATATAGAAGGTGAGCATGAAGAGGCACCGGAGATACTAGAGATCAATCCGACTACTGCAGATGTGAAAGAATTCAAGGATTGGAACTAAGGAGAGCCAGAAAAGTTATGTATTGGCTCTCTATTAGTATACAGGACACCATGATTGGGCACATACAGGATGCCAAGTCCCCCAAGGAGGCGTGGGACACCTTGGTAAAACTCTATGAAACGAATACCAAGGCACGAAAGATACAGTTGAAGAATGAACTTCATACTGTGGAGAAAAAGAGTATGTATGTGAATGACTATGCATTGAAGATCAAGGGTATTGTGGAATCCCTTGCATCTATTGGTGTTTCGGTAGATGATGATGATAAGGTGGAAGTCTGTCTACGTGGTCTCGGGTAACAATACAAGGCGTTCAAGACGTCTATTTAGACTTGGGAAAACATTCCCAATTTCACAGATTTGGTGTCTATGTTGATTATAGAAGAGAAGAGCTTGGGTGAAGACCAACAGCCTTCACAAAACAAAAACAGTTTAGAGCAACAGGCCTTCTACACAAGTTCAGGAAGAGGACGAGGTAGAGGAGGCCGTGGACGCGGCCAAGGAGGTGGCCGAACAGGTGGCCAACAGCAACAACAACAACAGTCCCAGAATTCACAACAATAACAACACGCAGGTGGAAGAGGCCAATTCAGAGGTAGGGGGAGTCAAAGAGGTCGTGGAAATTGGCAAAGGCAGTATAATGATACACGTGGATGCTTTTATTGTGGGATAAGCCTGAACATATGCAGGCAGATTGTTATAAGAAGCAGGCTGACATGCAAAATGGGAAATTGCAACAAAACAACTATGCATCCTCGAGCAGAACAACAAAACAACTATGCATCCTCGAGCAGAACAACAACAGTCCCAAAATTCACAACAATAACAACACACAGGTGGAAGAGGCCAATTCAGAGGTAGGGGGAGTCAAAGAGGTCGTGGAAATTGGCAAAGGCAGTATAATGATACACGTGGATGCTTTTATTGTGGGATAAGCCTGAACATATGCAGGCAGATTGTTATAAGAAGCAGGCTGACATGCAAAATGGGAAATTGCAACAAAACAACTATGCATCCTCGAGCAGAAACAATGAGGATAATGAAAGGTTGTTTGTTATGCAGCATGTTGTTAATGCCATGTCTGAAAATGTTGAAGCAGCACATAAAGATGATGTATGGTACGTTGATTCAGGTGCTTCGAACCACATGACAAGTCATGGGGAGTGGTTCAAGGAGATGAAAAACCTTGAAAGACCAGGTTTTGTGGAAACAAGGGATGACACTGCTCATCCAATTGCCCATGTTGGAGATGTGCCATTGTCTATGCAGGATGGAAAAGTGAAGTACCTTGTAGATGTACTTCATGTTCCGAACATAACAAAGAATCTGGTTTCAGTTGGCCAGATGATTGAGCAGGGTTTGCAGATTCCGTTTAACCCTGATGGTTGTTATGTTGAAGATTTTAAAGACAAGTGCGGGTTGGTTGCAAAAGGCAACAGAGTGGGCAGAATGTTTACATTGAAACATGCCTGAAGTGAGTGCTGCGATGTTTGCAAATGGTTCAGGAATTGTTCTAGAGACACAGACATTTGGCATAAAAGAATTGGACATGTGAATGTGCAGAGAATAAAGTCTATGCAGACTAAAGCAATTGTGACAGGGCTGCCAAAGTTTAAAGTTGAAGGTATGCAGAAAATATGTGAAGCATGCCAATTTGGAAAGCAAACAAAGCATGTATTTCCACGTGACAGAGATGTGAGCAGAAATGCACTAGAAGTTGTGCATTCAGATGTATGGGGTCCTACGAAGACCATGTCTATGGGAGGCTACAGGTATTATGTGACATTTATTGATGACCACAAAAGGAAAGTGTGGGTGTACTTCATGAAGGAGAAGGGTGAGGTGTTCACTCATTTTCAAAATTTCAGAGTTATGGTTGAAAAGCAAACAGGGAAATATGTAAAGTGCCTAAGGTCAGATGGAAGGGGAGAGTACTTCTCCATTGAGTTCTCTGAATTTTTTAAGAAGAATGGTATTGGGAGACAGTTTACATGCCGATACACTCCGCATCAAAATGGAGTTGCTGAGTGAAAAAACAGGCACATTGCTGAGATTGCATGAGCATTGATGGGAGAGAAGAATATGCCGCATAGCTATTGGGCTGAGGCTGTTTCTACAGCAGTTTACATCTACTGGCAGAAAACCTGATTTGTCTCATCTGAAAATCTTTGGATGCATTGCATATGTGCATGTGCCAGATGAGCTGAGAATTAAGCTGGATCCAAAAGCTGAAAAATGTGTGTTTATTGGGTATTCCCTTGAGCAAAAGGGATACAGGTGTTATAACCCTGCTACTACAGGTGAGTTGAGAGTAAGCAAGGATGTTGTTTTTTATGAGATGAGCAACTGGTATGCTGCTGAAAAAGAAGCTGTTGGGGTTGATGTGAGTGGAAATATGGTTGCACAGAATGCAAGTTAGCAATCACAGTCTTTGACTGGACCAGGAGAGTCCTCATCTAGTGGTTCAGTTGGATAGACCATGGAGTGGCAGGTTGCATCATAATACCAGTCGTGCAAATGTGATTAGTACATCACATAAAGGCAAAGAGAAAGTGATTGAGCCCCTCAGTATGCCTGACATTTTTGCAAGGCATTCTCATGTTGATGGAGAGTCTAGTGGCTCTCAGAGATGAGCCTTGCTGAGGATCTTGGGATACCAGCTATATGAGAACACCTGGTGTAAAGAAGGCTATGGAAGCCATGAATGCAAAGGTGCGAAGATCTTGGAGAGTAAAGAATCCTGTGCAGAGGTTTACCTATGATGGTTATGTGGCACATCACTATGCATACATGGCAAAAGTTGTACAGGTTGTAAAGCC
Organism: Cibotium barometz; assembly: GCF_041138505.1. Taxonomy (NCBI): domain Eukaryota; kingdom Viridiplantae; phylum Streptophyta; class Polypodiopsida; order Cyatheales; family Cibotiaceae; genus Cibotium; species Cibotium barometz. The sequence goes on from NC_141053.1 coordinate 51,617,728, forward strand.
CACATGCACATTGATGAGGCTGTTGGAAATGTGTGTTGGGAGAAAGCTATGGATAAGGAGATGGATGCACTATATGGAAATGAGACTTGGGATTTAGTACAATTGCCTGAAGGCAAGAAAGCCATTGGATGCAAGTGGGTGTACAAAGTAAAACATAACAGTGATGGAAGCATAAGCAGGTACAAGGCTAGATTGGTAGCCAAAGGATATGCACAGACATATGACATTGATTATAAGGAAACTTTCAACCCAGTTACCAAGATGGCAACAGTGAGAGTTGTGATAGCAGTGGCTGCATCAAAGCAATGGTCTTTACATCAAATGGATGTAAAGAATGCATTCTTGCATGGGGATTTGCAGGAAGAGGTGTATATGTTGCAGCCACCTGGTTATGAGGATGTGAGTCACCCCGAGCATGTTTGCAAGTTGAAGAAAGCCTTGTATGGCTTAAAACAAGCACCAAGAGCATGGTTTGACAAGATTTTTGAATATCTTGTCACTATTGGCTTTCATGTAGCCAATGTAGATTTCTCGCTGTATGTGAGACACAGTAATAGAGGGGTTGTGCTTGTTGTCATCTATGTAAATGACCTGATCATTACGGGGGACCATGATGTAGAGATCTTGATGTAAAGATCTTGCTTAGATAGAAGTTTGAGATGAAGGATCTGGGGGAGCTTAGATATTTCTTGGGCATTGAGGTGATTAGGTCACCTCATGGTATTGGATTAGTGCAAAGACAGTATGGCTTGGACATGTTGTCCAAGTATGGTATGACAGGTTGTAAGCCTATCTTAGTACCATTGGATCAGAATGGCAAGTTGGATGCAGATTCAAGAGAGATTTTGGAGAATCCTACTATGTATAGGCGCATAGTAGGAAGCTTGATCTACATGACGATCACCATGCTAGATTTGAGCTATGCTGTTGGGTTGGTGAGTCAGTTTATGCAGGTTCCTCGTCAGAAGCCGCATTTGAATGCATTGAGATGCATACTGTCACGTAGGCTGTAATGCCTGTGACCGACGGCAGACCGGATGGCCATATCCGGGGTTCAGTGGGAGAGGACGCCCATGCGGAGTCATGGGCGGCCAGGCTAGTGTGGACGGCAGGCCACACACTATATAGCCTGGGGGATGAGGGGCAATCCTAATTCTTCCTCTATGGCTAGGTGGTGAGCCAGAGGCCGTCCCCTCTTGTGGTAACGCCCGTATAGCGGCGTTACGGGAATGTAACACTAGTATCAGAGCGTGGTTCGATGGGATTGTCAGAGCCCGCGCGTGACCGGGGGACCGGAGCCCACTCGATGGTTTTCGACCATTCGTCTCCTTATCCTTATCTCGAATGGAGGGTGTGGAGGGAGGCAGCCATGGAAGAATGGAGGGGAAGAACTCTCTCTCTCTCTCTCTCTCCCCGTCACACACAACAATAAGTATTGCAGGTAAGAGCTCGTTTTTTCTCTGCGTTGAAGTTTTATGCGAAATAAAATTTCTTTGATAATGAAGCTTGTCTACGAAGATCGTTGAAGCTGTGTGGAAGGGGGGGGCGCAGACCCGAAAGCGTTGAAACACACAGGGGCGTAGACCCGATGGGTTGAAACACACGACTGTGTGTGGGGAGCGGACACCAGCCCGGTTGCCAGCTGCGAAAGACGTTGAATGGCAAGCAACAGCCCCAATGTATAGAGCAGCCCCACTGTCCGCGAAGGACCTGCGTGTAGAGGTGGGGGGGCGCAGACCACACCGTGTGTGGGAGTGGGGGGCGAAACCAGCCCCATTGTCAGCGATAACCAGCCCACGACGAAAGAGACCCACCGTGTGGAGATGCTGCTGGAGGCGAAGAGCGCCCGTTGCTAGTAATGCGTCGTTTGTGTGGGCGATTTGCTGAATGGAAGCCTCATTTGGAGGGGGCGCCTCTGCCTGTGCTGCCAGCCAGGCCAGCCAGCCTAGGCGGCGCCGGCGGCGCCGGCCAGCCAGCCAACGCCAGCCAGCCAGGGGCGGCGGCGGCCAGCCATCAGCAGCCAGCCAGCGCTGCAGGCGGCCAGAAAAAGGAGACAAAAAAAAAGAAAAAAAAAAGAAAATAGTTAAAAACCATTTTTTTTCTTTTAAATATATTTTTATTATTCATTTTTATGAAATTAAAAATGAAAAATTCAAACAAACGCTCTCTCTCGGCTGGTGAGGAAAATAATTCCCGCAGGAAAGTTAATCCCGGCAAGACACAGCCTCTCGACAATTTTTATTTTTTTATGAACACTCTGGGAGCGTAGCCTCACCAGATTTCAATTTACACTTTTGCGAGCGTCGTCTTGCTAGAGTTAAAGTTTTGTTCGGACAAATTTGTGTTTGTTATGTAGTGACAAACAAATGTGTTCTTCTGTAGACATCCCACGAAACAAACCCAACACGGCTGTCGTGCCGTGTGGCCGTAGTGCCTGTTTTCCACGAGAGAGACCCACCGCACACGGCCGTAGCGTCGCGTGTAAGAGAGACAAATCCCACGGCCGTAGTGCCGAGTCCAAAGCCGTTCTATGGCCGTTGTGCCTAGTGAACACGTCTATGACCGTAGCACCTCGAAAGTAGCACATGTGGTGATCACACATTTGGTTCAGAGAACTAAATTTAAGCTGAGCATAGACTTAGTGTTGACCATCAAAGTCACGTAGTTTGACTAGTGTAAATCAAAAACTGAGGTGTGTTTTACTTGGGCTAAGAGGACCGGCAATGGCGTCAGTTGTGCCCAAATTAGACGAAGTGCTTATCACGAGAAATCTAGGTAAGCATAATTGAGCCGTAGTGCTCATAACCCTTCACAATCTTTTAACAGATGTTGGAAGATTGTGATAAACTTTGGCAAATGAGAACCATGTACAAGCGTAGTCTTGATGTGGTTATGCCTTGTGTCCAAACAAGTTGCTTACTGTTTGTAACAACAAAAGGCTTTGGCCCGTAGAGGCAAGCTGGCCCTTGTTAAAAGTAACAAAATAGTGTCACTACTTGGGCCTAGAGAGTGGTGACTAGTTTGATTTAGTCACGTGATTGCCTGGTAAAAGTAATCCCTAAGGTATGAATAACTTGGGATAAAGGGGCTAGGAGTGCTGCTAACAGTACTCAATTGAATGGTTTATCTACGAGTACTAATCTGAGTGATTAGTACACGCCTAGATATAATAGCAGATTTAAGATTGATTTGTAGAAATCAAAGGTAAATCTGAAGGGGTATAGTCTTGAGATGTAATGCTCAATACCCTTATACAATTTGATCGAAGAGAACTGTTCTTAAACTTACAAGCATGGTTTTCTCTTCTTTTTATTGCCATGCGTTGACATCCCACTGCTCGAGAGTTTGTGGTGATCTTTCGAGGGGGGAAAGAGCCTTTTTATATGTCACATCAGTTGGTTGGGTGGTAATTTGATGGTATGGGACATCAAATTCTCACGGAATCAATTGTAGTCTGGGTGGAATGGGACGCCAAGGCTTGTGCATGTAACTTGACTCTTTGGCAGGTTGTATGTACACTTGTCTGTAGTGATAAAGTGTGCAAGATAAAATTTGAACTTTGAAAATTACCAAATATAGCCATAAGTTGGGATAAAACCCAGTTTTACAGAGTTCGGAGAAGCTCTAGGTAGCAAGACCATGATGGTGTGCTAGTGCTAACAGAGTGATTTAGTTCCGGAGTGATCTAAATCTAGAGGTTAGCAGTAAGACTAGTTTGGTTGAACAGTTTCATGCATGGGGGATGCCCTATAGCATTTTGCAAGCGTAGTCTTGCCTATGTTCAACATAAGTGTGCGATTGTGAGCACATTTTAGTTGCTACCATATGAATTTGGGAAATATATTACTTTCCTACATAAGCAATTGTAATATTGCATGACAGGCTATTTTGCTTACAAAGTTCATGTGCGTGTAAACCCTATAAGTCGTATGACCCCTAGGAAATGAGTGGAGCATTTCTCGGATTTAATAAGGTTTTACATGGCAATAGTGAGTAGTATCTCACTCCAGATGAGCCTGGTTGTTGTTAGTATCGGATCCAAAATATGAAGTGTACATAAACTCGGGCTGAGTTAGGATAGAAGGCTAAGCCGGAGAGCTTAGTGGTAAATCCTACTGTATCTGGTGAGTTTTGCCTTAACCGGAGTGTTAAGAAGTAAACTCAATGTCTAGGGCTGAACCGGAGTGTTCGGAGGCAGACATATCTTTTGTTAAATCGGAGAATTTAGCAAAAGATGAGCTTGGGGCGAACCATGGTACCCAGGAAAAAAAAAAGCTCTTCACACTAAAATAGTGCACAATAATTTTAGGGTGATAAAAATCCATCTCGCAGGAATGTTTTACGACTTTCCATAAATAATAGATGAAGACCATGTACTTTACGGAGTTAAAGTACATAGGTGGTGACTTCGGCACCATATTTTTTGTAGGAAGTCACCAGTGGTGTGGTTAGGTCAGCCGAGACTCCACAAGACCTATGCACTAGTTTTTTAAGTTGACCTCTATGATAAGGACGTCCAAAAATTCGTGTTGTAATACCAGAAATTGTACTGCAATGTGCAATGGAGGGGTCAATTTGTGTAGTCACTTCTTAGCAGAAGTGACTTAAGCATCTTGTTATAGATGGCTGTATATGGTACTCCCACTCGGGGGAGGTACACCATTGGGTACGGAGTTACTCACAGACTAGTATGGAGCTACTAGTGTGATGATAGTGGGTACGTAGTTACTCACTACTAATACATAACTGCTAATAACATTAAGATCCTCGAGTGAAAGATACTCTAGATCATTTTAAATTACCGAACCACAATCCATGAGTATCGCGGTACTCATAAATATGTTGACGTTGCTCAAATCGAGGGACCGATTTGTTCGATGGTATGGAATAAGCAAGAAAGTGGAGTAACTTAAAAGTTACACATCACTAGTCCTAGTGAGTTGTCGAGGTCATCCGGAGTTTGATGATCTCTTCTACCTATCAGATAACATTCAATTTTGCAAGCCCTAGCATTTAATCCGTAGTTATTATGAGTTGGGTGTGAGATATGGTTATGAAGTTCTTACAAGAGTACTCGTTTATTTGCTAGTCATTGGTTACAGCTTGGTAGAGATTGCCACCTGTGATGGGTAGGTAGCTTTGCCGCTATGATGAGGAGGCAGCAAATAATGTTCTCATAGTTATACTTCATACCAACACTAAACAGGGATAGGATGAAATTCCTAAGTTCATCATCACGAAGTACTGTGATGTTTGCATTTATATTGAATGTATGATGTAATGGACATTGGGCTTGTGTAATTACCATCAATTAACTAGCAACCTATGGCTTCGTAGCAGCAAGCTCAGTCATTATCTGTGGATTGATAATGTGGTTATTAGTAGTTTGGAATTTTTCTTGATAGATGGTACAACCCACCCAAATGATTCATAAGTGTGTAACCGCTTATGAAGGGTAATAATATGCAACAATGAAGCACTTTGTTACAAGTGTGAAACCACTGATCTGTTGCAAAGCAGTTTATCAATAGTACCACCATATGTGCGTAGACACTATACCACATCTTTGTTGCAAGATGTTTAAAAGTTTCTTGGAAGGACTCAAGAATATAACATATGATATTAAACACGGTCTAGATTTGTTCTTGGACCTATGACACTAGCGTGTAGTCCGCTTGAGAGTAGAGTTTTTGAGGACAAAAACCTTTCTTGAGGGAAAGGAGGGATATCCTCAAATATCACATAAACTCGAATAGTTGTGTGAGTCCAGACAATACTTGAAGGGATATGTCTGGTAATAGCAACAAAGAGTTGTAAGTGAATGGATGTAATTCCAGACACCCGTAGTGGTGCAACAATCTTTATCAAACATCTCCACATACTATATAATCTGCTCGCATATATAGTATGGCATAAGAGATAGGAAGTTTGATTGTTATATTTGAATGGAAATTTTCAAAAGTTACATTTACTCTGAGTTAGAGTGGAGTTTAACCATCTGTAGATTGATAGTAGTTAGAAACTCAACAAGATTCTAGAGCATATGCTTGTGCAAAGATGTTACTCTAAGAGAGAAAGTATCTCTCAGCTTTGGAACTAATCCTTGTGATGCATGATTAGATTGGCTCTAGTTTATTTCTCCGATGGCCGTAGAGGTTTCCAACGAGAAGTTTTAACAATTGGTGATGCAACATGGTAGCGTAGTCTACAAATATCTAGTAGCATAGTCTAAGAACTTGCGCTACTAGAGTGCTCTCCAGTACATTAGCTTCTGTGCTAATGACATGATGCAAAATCAAGGCATGAAATTTGCCTTAAGATTTTGGTTGAAATACCAAATCGGCTTGTGTGAGCATGATCCTGTCTTTACAGAGGTCTGGCGTGCTGTACGCGTACGCACTTTATCACAGCCGCGCCCACCTTCCTCGCCGGCACATAATGCTAGTCCGGAGAGACTGGCCGTAGGTGCGACGGGTAGCGAAGCGAGAGTTAGTCCGGAGAGACTAGCCGAGTCTTCGGGGTATAGTTTTGATAGTCTAAGTGCGGGTCACCCTGGGATTCAGAAGACCTATGCACTAGTAAAAAGACGGTTTTATTGGCCTAGTTTGTTTAAGAACGTCCGGACTTATGTGCTGAAATGCAGTAAGTGCCAGGTCAATAAACATGAACGTCTTAAGGTTGGAGGACTACTCCGTCCATTGGAGATTCCTCAAGGGAAATGGGAAAGCATTTCCATGGATTTCATTACCAGTTTACCCAAGGGAATGACTCGGTGTGGGTGGTAGTGGACAGGTTAACTAAATGGCAAAGTTTATTGCCAGGAAAAAAACTGTAAAAACGCCAGAGTTGGCAAAACTCTTTATTGAACATCTCTACAAGCTATATGGCCTGCCCGCAGATATAGTGTGTCAGATAGAGATAGAAAGTTCAACAGTCATTTTTGGAGGGAAATCTTCAAAAAGTTGGATACTACTCTGAGTATGAGTACGGCAGATCATCCGGAGTCTGATGGTCAAACTGAAAGAATTAACCAAATTCTAAAGGATATGTTGCGTTCTTATGTAAGTAAGAAGCAATCAAATTGGGAAGAATATTTGCCCATATTGGAGTTTGCTTATAATAGCTCCAAGCATTCAGCGACGACGACTGGATTTACACCATTCATGTTAATGTATGGATTCCAGTCGAGATCTCCGATGGCTGTAGGCCTAGAAAAGGAGAAGATTCAATCTGTCAAGGATTCCCTTGAAGATATGAATGATATGCTCAAAGCTGCACGCGAGAGCATTCGTAGCGCACAGGATCGCGCTAAAACATTTGCCGATAAAGGACGCAGACAAGTGACCTTTGCAGAAGGTGACTTTGTATTTTTAAAGGTTCCTGCGCAGTCAGCAACCATGAAAACGGGAAAGTGTAATCCTTTCTCCTAGATATTGCGATCCTTTCAAGGTCCTTAAGAAGATTGGGGACGTAGCCTACAAACTTGAGTTACCGGAGAGTTCTCAAGTTCATCCTGTCTTCCATGTTAGTAAACTGAAGAAATCAGTTCACGGGTTAGAGAACGTAGTTTCTCTAGATATTTTGGTGGAATTGATCACTCCACCAAAGATACCACATGAACCGAAAAGGATTCTTGGGTATCGAGACAGACAAACCCGACATAAAGTGTACCAGGAGGTACTTGTTAAATGGATAGATAGGGATGAGGAGGTAGCTACCTGGGAATGCCGTAGTGCAATTTCCAAAAGGTTTCCCTAGTTTGTTTTCGAGGACGAAAACTCTTCTTAAGGGGGGAGTAATGTCACGTAGGCTGTAATGCCTGTGACCGACGGCAGACCGGATGGCCATATCCGGGGTTCAGTGGGAGAGGACGCCCATGCGGAGTCATGGGCGGCCAGGCTAGTGAGGACGGCAGGCCACACACTATATAGCATGGGGGATGAGGGGCAATCCTAATTCTTCCTCTATGGCTGGGTGGTGAGCCAGAGGCCGTCCCCTCTTGTGGTAACGCCCGAGCGACGTTACGGGAATGTAACACATACTGAGGTATGTGAGGTCTACTTTGCATTGTGGACATGAAACGTGGACATGAAACTGGGACAGAGATATATGTACATGGGTACACAGATGCTGATTGGGCTGGTAGTATCTCACATAGAAGATCTACTAGTGGCTTCATGTTTTGTTTGGGGAGTGCTGCTGTGACTTGGAGCAGCAAGAAGCAGCCTACGGTTGCTCTATCCAGTACTACAGAGGCCGAGTACAGAGGTGTTGTGCTATGGCAGCATGTGAGGTAGCTTGGTTGAGAAAGCTACTTGCAAACTTGGGTCTATCAGTGGATAGATAAGTTGTCATTTTTTGTGACAACACTAGCAGTATAGAGTTGGCTAGGAACCCAGTTTTTCATGCTCGCACGAAGCATATAGAGGTCCACTACCATTTTGTCAGAGAGAAGGTTTTGGCAGGAGATGTTGACCTTGTTTATGTCAGTACACAGGATCAGGTCGCTTACATCTTCACCAAAGCATTGGGTACAGAGAAGCTCCGCAGATTCAGGGCTTTGCTTGGTGTACATGAGATGGAGTTGAGCTCGAAGGGGAGTGTTGAGATATCGAGCTCATCCAGTGAGGCGGTGGACACTAATGATCCGCCTGGGGGATAGGCCCCACATTTACACCACTGGCATGGTTGGTGAGATCATGGGTGATATACGGCCAGTAGGATGACAGGCTGTGTGACAGCCATTCTAGAGACTGGCATAGTTATAGCGCTAGCTCATTTAATTGGGTTCACACTATAGAGAACCCTAGTATGTATTTGGTTGAGTACCTTTTCATATGTGTGTACTCTTATCTTTGTATATGGTGTGTTGAGTGTTGTGTGAAGAAGAAGAAGATTTTTAGCCTCTCACCTTGTGTGTTCTCTTTTAGGGTTTTGTGAGTGTGTGTGCTTGCAAGAGCTCAAGCTCTCTTCTCCCCTACATCTTTTCATATGATACATGGAACACAACATGAATCTTGGAGGTTGATGGAAGTGCCAATTGATAAGCAACTTCACCAACATGCCTCACCACCTTGTATGGCCCATAGTAGCGATGAGCTAGCTTGGTATTTGTCATGCCCTTGAGAAGAGAACCATATCTTGTCTTGGAAATCCTTAAGAATACCCAATCACCCTCCATGAATTCCAATGGCCTCCGATGAGCATTAGCATAATGCCTCATCCTTTCTTGAGCTTGCTTCATATTAGCTTTGCATTGTTGCAAGAGTGAATCCAACTTTTCCATCTCTTCTTTTGCATTAAGATTCACCCTTCTTGCTTTTGAACCATCATTGGCATATTCACTTTGTACCCATAAAGTGCCTCAAAAGGTGACATGCAAATGCTCTCATGATGCGTGCTATTATGAGCAAACTCGGCAAGCCGCAATCACTCATTCCAAACACCTTGCGTATCATGGCAATAGTGCCTTAAGTAGGTTTCCACCCACTTGTTCACCCTCTCGGTTTGCCCATCGGTTTCGGGATGATAGTAGGCAGTGCTAGGTGTCAAAACAGTCCCCATGATCTCAAACAATGTCTTCCAAAATGAACTAATAAACTTCACATCTCAGTCACTAAGAATTTGTTGTGGCACTCCATGCAACTTGAACACATGATCCACAAACTGTTTTACAACCATAGATACTTAAATTTGACCTTGGAAGGAATAAAATACGCCATTTTTGTCAAGCGGTCTACCACCACATATATACTATCCCATCCCTTCCTTGTATGAGGAAGCCCCATGATGAAATCCATGGAATTGTGTGTCCATTTGCCATTGGGAATAAGCAAAGGCGGAAGCAAACCACTAGGATTATGTGTGGGATCTTTGTTTTGTTGGCAAGGCAAGCAACTTGTCACAAAAGTATACACATCTTTCTACATTCCCTTCCAATAAAAACTCTTCCACACCTTTTCAAAGGTCTTAAATAGCCCCGTGTGGGCCGACAATGGAGAAGAATGTATTTCTTCTAACACCCTCTTCTTGTAGCTTGAAGTAGGCACAAAGTAGACTTTGCCTTTGTAGTAGATGAGTCCGTTTACGAAGTTCAAAATGTAGCAAATCATCATGGAATCCTTGCTGTAATTTCTGCCACAATGGTGCCACTTTCTCATCCAATAGGTACTCTTCTTGGATATCCAAAATCTAATCTTTATGTAACTCTGAAATTGCCATGCATCTACATGCCCATATGTGTGACAATGCATCTGCCACAACATTCTCTTTCCCCTTCATGTAAGAGATCTCAAAGTCCAATGTAGCCACCCACCTTCTTTGCTTGGGAGAGAGTGTAGTTTGAGATAAGAAGTATTGAAGCACTCTATGATCACTCTTTATAAAGAAATGACTCCCATAAAGTAATGATGTCACTTCTTTATTGCATGAAGTATTGCCAACATCTCTTGAGATCAGACATGCATAACCATTTCCTTCTCATCAAGCTTTCGACCCCTCAAAAGCAATCACTCCATGTTCTTGGAACAAAACAACCCCAATGCCTCTTGGACATGCATCGGCTTGAACCACAAATGGCTTCGAGAATCCGAGCATACAAGTATAGGGACTGATGTGAGCATCTCCTTGAGCTCTTGAAAGCTCTTATCGGCTATAGCATCCCAAAAGAAAGCCTCTTTCTTAAGCTTGTCGTCGCGATGAGAGGTGCGGCAATATGAGCATACCTCTTAAATGAATCTCCTATAGAATGATGACAAGTCCAAGAATCCCCTTAATTGAGTGTGGGCTAATTCTTAACACACTCAAACTTCTTAGGGTCCACCATAATGCCTTCTTTACTTACTATGTGACCAAGATACTCAACCTTTTGTGCCATAAATGTACATTATACTCTCCTTTGCATATAAGTTGTTGGCTCTTAAAGTATCCAAAATAGCCCTTACATGCATCAAGTGCTCCTTCTCCCCTTTGCTATATATCAAGATATCATCAAAGAATATAAGCACCAATTTGTAAAGGAAAGGTCCAAGCACCTCATTCATTAGATCTTGAAATGTTGCCAACCCATTGCACAACCCAAATAGCATAACCTAATAATGGTAGAGACCAAATAATGGTAGAGACCCCTCTCGATCCGAAATGTCATTTTGTACTCATCACCTTCCTTGATTCTCAATTGGTGATAGCGCAATCTCAAATCAATCTTGGAAAAGAAACATGCTCCTTTCAACTCATCAAGCAAGTCATCAATTCATGGAATGGAAAATCTATTCCTGATTGTAGATTTGTTCAAATCTCTATAATCCATGCACATGCAAAAATTGCCATCCTTTTTCTTGACCAAGAGTACGGGTGATGCAAAAGGTGATTGGCTAGGAGTAACCCATCCCATATCCATAAGCTCTTGCACTTGCTTTGCCACTTCATCCTTCTCCACTTTTGACAATCTATAAGGTGGCTTGTTGACAGGTTTGGTATGCGGTTCAAGCTGTATCCCATGATCCACCTCCCTTTTTGGCGGCAAGCACTTTGGCATTTGGAACACATCCTCATACTCCCTCAACCATTCCTTCATACTCCCTCAACCATTCCTTCATACTTTTATGCATAACTTCACCCTTTTGTTTGTTTCCTTTCTCTTTGCAAAGCTGTAAAACATATATGCATCCCATCTTCTTTAGCTCCCTCTTGAGTTGTGTGGCATTGATCATCTTGATACTAGGCACATGAGTTTTAGTCAATGTAACCTCATGGTTTCCATGCATAAAACTCATACACCCTTGCTGTAAATTCATATGGAACAACCCAAGAGTTGCCAACCAATCTTATCCCAAAACAATGTCAATGGGACCCATATCTAATACAAGTAAATCAGCCTTGCAAGTATAATCATTGGTGAGAATCAACCTCACATTCTTGCATACCATTGTGCAATCTATCTTTGCCCCATTAGCCACTTGAACCTCATGCCACAAAGATAAAGCTACGGGCTGTAATTTGAGACTGCGTGTTGATAAAGCTATGTGTACTTCCACTATCAATCAAAACATGCCTTCACAACCTTAATGTATTGGCTCCTTTGCAACCAACATAGGCATCACTTGAGATATTCAATAGAGTAGCCATATTGTATTTGTTATGATAAGTACACATAGGCATTGGTAACCCATCATCATAGTCAACATTTCCCTTCTTTAATCCACCTGAATTAAAAGGAAATTCACCATCCTTCTCTACATCCTCAACTTCATTGTTGGCATCTTCATAGTACTCCTCATACTCATCCACATCCTCCTTAAGGTCCTCATGGCAAGGTTAGGTGAGAATCATGCTTAGGGCCATCTTCTTGGCCTTACAAACCTTCCAATGATCCTTGTTCCACTTGTCACCACATTTATAGTATAAACCCTTTTCATAAAGATCATTAATACGATCTTCTCCCAAAACCTTGCTCTTGTTAGATGCTTTTGCATCAACTTGCTTCCCATCACCATGTGGAGGTCGAGAAAAAGTGTTACGAAATCTGAAATTTCCTCTTCCACCTCTTCCATAGAAAGTTGGAAATCTAGGAGGACCCATGTGATGAACAACTCCACTTGAAGATTTGCCCAAGGTTGAAGTGCCAATATTAGCCTTAACTCCCGTGTGTGAAAAGAAACTCCACTTGAAGATTTGCCAAAAATTGAAGTGCCAATATCAACCTTAACTCCATGTCTTGATCCACTAGCATGTGTATATGGCAATGGCATGTACAGTCCATGGAGGAGTATAGGTTCTCGAATACAACACCATTTCATGCCATTCCACCTTCAAGACGTAAGCCAAGAGCCTCTCCCACCTTAAGGAAGGCTCAATGGTCCCAAGAAGCCGCGGTAGCGATCGTAGTCACCATATTTCATACAGTAGTTGATGCCAATTCCACAGTAGAAAGACCATGAAAACATCCACAAAAAACTCCATTGAAGGGCTTGATTAGAAGTTTATAACATGGATTAGGCTATGGAAGAAGACATGGCTCTGATACCAATGAAAGAAAGTGGCAATCTAGATAGATCTTCATTAGCCTAAGATTAAGGTAAACATGAGAGATTAGCCTAGGATCAGAACATGAAGAGAAAGCAAAAAGGTGCATGAGACCTATATACGTGACCCCCATTTCACACTATTATAATTGTTGTCCATGGGCATGGTTAATTGGCCTTGGGCTCACTATTCATATGAGACCATTCCACTTTGTTACAAATTTATTTATTCATCAATAAATTAATTTAATATGATGGATCCATAAATTAACTAATATATCATTATATATGATGCATTAGTTAATTAATCCATCATTATGTATGATGGATGCTTAAAGTGTGGTGTGATTGTAGAATACAGAGTGCATGCAATTACTTTTACAAGATCCTGAAATCATTTTGCAGGTCTAACACTACTTGGGATGCATGCATTATTGTTTGCTTTGGATAAACAAGTACAAGAATTGAAAGTTGTATGTGTTGTTGAGGGTAGTAGTGATTAGCAGATGAGAAAACCTTATGATGGACCCTAGCTAAATAGGCTTTCACTATGTTATGCTTTTAACAATTTGCAACTTCTTATCAAATTTTACAATTTCACATTTCTTGAATCATTATATGCATGGCAAAACACTTGCTCAAATGGGATGTAGGGAGGAGGAGGAGGAGGGGGGGTAGGTTGCAGGTGCAAAGGAGTAGAACTCATTATGTATATATTTTTTTCTTATATTTTATCTTGTAGAGGAGTAGAATTAATTCTATATGTTTTTAATCTTGTATTCCTTTAAGAATTGATTTAGAATAGGGCAAGGGATTTTGACAAGAAGGCAATTAAATGCTATAATTTTAGTTAACGGCTATAATGGAAGACTCTAAAAGTATAATTTAGACTTAGAAGAGTGGACTAGCACATTATTAAGAGTATAACTACACTTTGGAAAAATGGTCCTGAGGATTGTCGACAAGCTCAAGGCCTCTCATGGATGAGATGGGACAAAGGTTAACTCATCAATGTCCCCAAAGCTAGATGAGATAGATTTTTGTGGCTTGTTAAGATGTTGGCTAAAAAACAAACATGGATTCAATTGGTACATAGAGCACTAGTTAGTCCTAAACTCAAAGTCTTCAGAAGGCTCCTTGCCAAATAATGGACAAAAGGTTCAACACTTTGTTCTACTTCATAACAAGATAACTATTTACATTATATGGAATACACCTCTAAAAATGCTAGTAGGTGCTCCACAATCCTAGACTTATGCATCTCTTTTAAGACCACATGGCTCAAGTGCCAAAATCTCTATCAGCCTCATGCACTCTAATACATCTATATAAGTTATCTCCTAACCATCCAATCACCTATAGATAACCATAGTGTCTAAACTGGGCATTGTCGAATGTTCGGGCATGTACACAGTTGCTTCTCCTCTTCTTGGTGGCCTTACAATAGTAGAGCAACAAGCTACCCACATAGTAATGATGATGAGTGTGGAGCGTATTTAAATTTATATAGTAATAGTTATATATATATATATATAATGTATATTTTATTTATATAATCATTATTTAAGCTTATATATTAAATTATATTTTTATTAAATAATTATATATGTATATATATATATATCATTGAATGTTATAATATATATATGTTTAAATTATATATATATATATATATATATAACATGAATATATGTATTAATTATATTATAAATTAATATTTAAATAAAAAATAATGTATACATATATATCAAAGTCTCTCTCTCTCTCTCTCTCTCTCTATATATATATATATATATATATATATATATATATATATGTATATATATATATACATGTTTATATATAAATATATAAATATTTAAATATATATATATATATGAATATATATATATATTCATATATAAATATAAATATATATTATATCTATATTTATTTATAAATATATATTATGTACATTTAATTTATGTATTTATTATTTAAGTTTATATATTTAATTATAAGTTAATAAAGTAATTAGATATATATATCATTAAAATTTATAATATATATGTTTAACTTATATATATATATATATGTAACATGAATATATGTATTAAGTATATTATAAATTAATATTTAAATAAAAATTACTTTTATCTAAATCTAGAGTTTAGGATCTTTTTAGGAAATTTTCTTTTGTTAAAGATATGAAATGATATGTTTTTCTTATGATGTTAATTACACAAATGGCTCAACGATTAGAGAGGGATTGGGTTATGGTTTTATTCATAATAAAGTGGAAGTGGGAAAAGCGATTGTTTTATAAACCAAGCTAGGAAGAGATTTTATTCATGGTGTTGCACTTCCCCACACGATCATGTGGGTGTTCTTGTGATATATTTGCGAGAAAAAAAATGTGCCACTTTCGTTTCCAATAGAAAATGGAGACGTTGTTTATCTTCATTATAAAAGATCTGGTAAGAATTTCACTTTCACTTCAATACTATATTATTTTATAGTAAAATTATGATAAATTGACATTTTATGACTTATACTTAGGTATTAATACAAGGATTGGGAAACTCTTTGAATGTTGAAGGATGAGAAAGAAACTTTGAATGAACCTAATGCACCTTGAGAAAAAATCAAATTAAATACACACAAATGTAGCATAGAAGTATCAAGTAAGCACACCCATAAGAAGCATAAGGCCAAAGAGGAAGACAAAGAATGAGTGCCTTTAATGGTGCCAACAAAGAAGGTCTAAAAAATAAATTGCCCCCACAAAGAAGAGGAAACTTTGCGGAGGCCAAGAAAGAAGACCCCAAAAGAGGTGGCGCAAGAACACAAAGACAAGTTGGATGGAGAGGAAGATGATGAGACAGGGCCAAAATTCTATGATTAACTACTTTAGCCTTCTTCTACTTGATCTTATACAAAACACCATTGATCGTCTGACGGTAAGCAAATACATTTGTGTATGGCAAATCTAAGTTGAAGTAAGGGTGGTGTGACCAATTATAATAGGTATAGAAATTGACTCCCCTACCTCTCGTTCCACTTTGTCACCTAGTTAGTAACCCTGCCTAATAAGAAGGGTTCACTCTAGGTACCAAAGGCTATGTGTGGAGTATTTCATAAATGGATATGTTAGGGGTAGGGAAATTTTTATTTGCTCTCTCAATCATGCAAGTATCCTATTAGAGAGGTGTAAATACAAACAAGGATAGCTGGGATGATATATGGAAAGCAAAGAATGTAGAATTTGAAGATCAAATATGAGAATCTAAGTGGGCTTTCCTATCCGAGAAGATGCTATATGTTTGGGATGGTAATCACCGTCTTTTATTGTGGATGGAGGAGATAAATAGAGGTAAGTTCTTCTAATATTCACACTCTATTGAGATTGACTAATTGATTAAGTTTCAATAAATTAAAATTGTGCCTTCTTACCATTTAAGCAAAAAGCAGAGTACCACCCTTGTGTGGATACGATTCTCCTGGACATAGAGGAAAAGAATGAGGGAGAGGTTCTCTCACTTATTGCTAGATTGAATCGGTATGCCATTGTTTGTTTATGATATATTTTATCATTATTATTATTTGTTATTTCATTTTTCACAATTTAAGTAAGGCCACTTTTATAAGATGAATGAGGTGGGCTACATTCCCTCAACACCCATTGACAAGATCTGTCTTATTCGAGCATTGGAGACAACATATAAGGAAACCATACCCATGCATGCTCAGAGTTTAAATAATTAGTGGGTGTAGAGGGTTTTATAGAAGAAGAAACAAAGAGGTGACCTTCTTGGTATAATTGTCCTATGTTGATCATGTCACAACTCATATTTCAAGTAATATATGACAATTTCTAATGTATAAAACTATATAAAAATGCAAGGTAAACATATTTAATATGTATTGCTCAATTTGTAGCTCATTTGTAGGATGAGTACCTTTCTGCCATTAGAGAGATAGAAATATTAAAGGATTTTATGAGCAATGAAGAATTTGAAGATAGGTGGAGGACAAAGTACTACAAAAATGATCCCACTTTGAAGATGCATACAAGAAAACTGGCTGTGGAAGCAAACCTTGAAATAGGGGAAGATTCGTTTAGGTAAAGTCTCTCATTTTATGTGATAAATGTATATTAATCTTAGCATTTAAACATGTATTAATGTGTGATATTTGAATGGTGATGTAGTCTTGTAGCTCAAATTAATTGGGATGAGAAGCCAAATTGCATCAATGAGGGGTGACTCTATACCCTAGTGTGCACATTGCCTAAAAAGCACAAAGTTAGTATTTTTTCGATAATGGTGTCCTAACGAGAAGAAGAGGCTACAATTATTGAAACTTCTGGAATGTAAGATCAGTTAACTATGCTATATATTTTTTTACCTACATTTGTGGTGTATGAGGTATGATCCAATGCTCATTGATTTTATTTTTGCTTGTAGCTAGAATTGATCAGTTGCATGTCTAGTTGAACACTTAGGTTCTGTGGCATTAGGTTGTGGAGTATGGCATGAATCTCATCACAAAATAAGAGGATATTTACAAGTCGAGGTTTTCCCAATCATACACAATGGACACCATCGAGCTAAAGTGCTTGCATTATGAAAGCTTGTTCAAGGAGTGTGTTGAAAAATTAAAACGTGTTCAAACGATATCCTTGGTTTAAACTTGCTGCAAATGAGCTATGTACAAGTGTGTGTACAAAATTATACAAAATTATACTATCATTACATTGAAAAAAATGCATAATCATTTCCTCATATAATAACATGCTGACATTAACAGATGAATATGAAAATGCATTAGACAAAAAAGCATACAACACATGCCACCTTTTATAAAGGAATGGTAGGTCCTTGATCATGAAAACACCATGTACACAATGGCTCAAAAGAGAGATATGTGGGATATAACTACATATATAACTTGTCCATTGTTCCTTGACCACCCCAAGGATGAGTATCCAAAAGACGAGAAAAGAAAATATCAACAAGCGCTGCCAAAAAGACAAGCAAGGGTGGTAAGTTGTATTTTAATAATTTGTTCTTTCGGTTTAAACATGGAATTGCTATATGGGGCTTATATTCCTTTATGAAACAAGCTACCTTTGTGTATCTTAAATTGGACATTGTTATTTTATGCAAAGGGACAAATGCTCAGTCTGCCATTCTTGGAGACAAAGGTGAAGGCAAGTTACCTTTGAGTAGCAAGGAAGAGGAAATGATGAGGAAGATGCCAAGGATCAAGATGAAGATGATAGGGATTAAAAAAGATGAGGAAGATGTCGAGATTGTTTCCTAAAAATAAGATGACATAACTACTTAACTACATAACTACATAAGTACATGCAAAGCTGGCAAGAGAGAGTTCTAAGGGTTCCTATAGTTCGTACACCTAATAAGTGCTTTTTAAGGACTACTCTATTCTTCAGCTCCTCTCGGAGGGGCTCCTCCTTTTCTTCACCAATGTAGCAGTAACTCTGCCAAGTACCGGTCGTGGCTCCAATCCTCATGTTCCACATATATAGATCTCCTAAATCAATGTGCTTATCTGCTAGAAGCATATCCCAAAGATTACTGGTCTCTACTCTAATTTTGAGATGCTCTTGCACATCTCTACCTGACTTCTTGCACAAAATCCTTGCACATAGCTTCAAGGGTATCCTTGAGAGTAGAGTTCGGGGCGTTTAATGAAGACATGATGAGTGAGGGTAAAGGATAATGAGAGTTAGAGAAAGATAGAGAATGAGGGTGGATGAGGTAGAGAATGATGCTCTGAGAGAGAGAAAGAAAGAGGGAGAAATAGGGAGGGAGAGACTGATAGTGAGAGAGAGAGGGAGACAATGAGAGATGAGAGTGAGGGGGTGAGAGTAAGAACTAGGGGATCATATATATATAGATAGAACATGCTAAAATTAAAAAGTGATTTACATGGATAATTTCTAAAGTAAAAAAAGTAATTGCATGGATAAATGCTATATTTGAGAAAAGATATTCCAATCATTGATAATATATAAAATGGAGATGTTGACATCAATATAAAAAAAGTTAATATATAAAATGAAGATATTCCAACCATTGACATTAATAAAAAAAATGTATTCGTCATTTTCTTATAATATAGCCATATCAATTGTCCTAGAAAGATTAAAAAAGCGAAAAGTATAAATACCTTCATAGAGAGTACTAGCAATACCAAGGACATTATATACTAGAAATATCAAGGACGTTATATACTTTTATGCGAGTTTAACACTATGTAGCTCTTTCTCATGTAAAGTTGCAAGAAAACCAAACATTCTAAAGAAACAGTCTTCTCATTAATATTGTCAGCTTAGACTTAGATACCAACTAAAAGAGCTTCTTTTCAGATTGTTTGCCTATTGCTGAAGATTCTGATTAGGTTCTCCTTTTTTAAAGTGAGTTGATGTATAAACATATTATGGTTCATGTTTAACCCAAAAATATGCCAATATACAAAGTATAGGTGCTTGTGTGCACAATATGATTTAGCAGCCCCCCAAACCTAATTTGAAAATCCAGACAAGTATATGATGGATTCTTTCCCACAGACACCCTGTAATTTTCATTACGTAGTAGTAATTCCTCGGTCTCAATTATAAGCACTTCCATCTATCTGGCCTTAATGATAAAATGCTTAAAGATAATTGTTGAATCTATCCTCTTAGCCACTATATCCAATGTGCCACTTCTATACCTTGTTGACCGATGGACTACATCATTTTCTTATTGGTGTAATCTCTTTAACACCATAAATACTCCAGCCTCCAATGTTTGGATCTCATTTAAACTAAGGTTTGTACCTCTTCCAACTGGCCATACAATTGGGGGTCTTGTAGAGGTGATTGACATATATTATTATATACTCTCCATGTGTGATCCATGCTATTGTTGCAAAACCACATGAATTGATGCATATTCCCTCGTGACTGTTGAGGTTTGAGGTGACATTTGAGCTAGAGAGAAGAGTTAAGAAATATCCCACATTGATGTACAAGCCCAAGAGTGTACCTCCTTATATAGAAGGGGATCATTTCAAGCAATGAAAGATGAAGCAAGCTTTCAAGCCTCTTTATGAGTACAAGTCTTAGTCTTGTAACCTAATTGTGCTTTAGTCTAAGCTTAATTAGTTTAGTAGTTAATCATCATGTTTAAGCCTAGGCATCATCCACCTTAGATTAGCTCAATTACCACATTAATTTAGGATTCGGATTAATCACCATAATCATGCACATGGTACCTATAATTTAAACATGGTATCATAGCTAGGTTCTCTCTCTGTGAGCTTCTCTCATTCCCCTTGAGTATCTAGTAGGCCTTTCTTACTTTAATTAGTGCTACTCATCTTGAGTCATTAATCTCAAGTCTATCCTCTTCTTCTGCTTGTGGTCCAAAATTGCAAAAACGTGTTCTCCTCAACCAAGGCACCATTTCCCTTGAAAATTTAGGAGCAAACTAGCCCTAGGTGAACCTATAGCTCAGAGGAATTCGGTGCATTTTCACTACACAGCTCAAAATTGGCACTGTAGCCCCTTGAATAGTTTTTTGATGAAATCTCCTCGCTTGATCCAAATTGGGCCAATCCCCTTTAGGGCTAGCTTAGCAATGGTACAAGGTCTCTACAATTGAATTTTTGGCTCAGTTCATCCCACTGACATAACCACAGTAAGCAGAAACGTGGTCGCCTTATTCTGTGCATTTTTAGGCGTTTTCATGAGGTTTTGAGCTATTTTTTTTGCACAATCCACTTCTCCTCATCTAGCGCAAGATTGATAGGCAAAACCCCCTCTCAATGTTGCATTGTACAAGTCCAATTTTGGCCACCAAAATCTACTACCCTTAATCACATTGTTTAAGAACTAATCACTATTATTAGTGTATCATTACCAAAAATTAGGCTAATTAAGCTTTAAAATTGGATAATTAGAGTATCAATCTATAGTGGGAAATCATCTCTTGCATCCAAGTTCATCTCATGCACTTGCATTACTTAATTGAAGTAAGCTTTCATCGCCAATGTTGTACCGAGACTAGACACTCGCCATGAATCATTATCACATGCAAAGACCTTCCCGACCTTCTCATTCCATATTGTAAAAAGGGATAGAAACTACTAATACTATCAGTAAGACCCCCTTGTCCTACATGATAGAGAAACTCATGTTAGAGAAAAATAAGTTTAATGGGGATAACTTTTATACTGGGTAAATGAAAACCATGTACACATTGATGAGAAGAGGGCTATAGATCTAATTGAGCCTAGTGAAGATAGTGATAGCACATCACTTAACACATTTAACAATCACAAAAAGCACTTGGCATAATAGTTCAGAGTTTGGGAGATAAAGTCATACATCACATTACAGGGATAAAAGATTGTTAGAAGGCATGGGTGGAACTCAACAAAGTCTTTGGAAGTGAAACCAAAAGCTATAAGATTAACCTTTTGAGGTAGTTTTATAAATTGGACAAAGAAGAATCTGACAAAATGACAGCTCATATTAATAAGTTCAAGGCACTCATCAAGAAACAACTACCCAAAATCAAGAAGAAGATGAAGCGGTTGCAGTTCTTGTCAACAGCGTTAACAAAACTCTCTATGATGTTTTTGTGTCCACACTAAAAAATGTCGACAAAAATTTAACTAAAGTTGAGTCTTCACTACGTGAGCATGAGTTTAAGTCAAAAACACCTCAAATATCACTCAAGGAATCAATCAAAATGTTTTGTATGTTGAAAAAGGAAGAACTATCAGATGTAATCACTGTGGCAAGCTTGCTCACATCTTTGCAAATTGTCATTTAAAAAATAAGCCAAAAAGAATTTGTAATTCTTGTGGAAGGATTGGGAACTTGGAAGAATTTCTACTCCAAAGAAAATAAAAAAAACAACTATGGAAGATGATCACTTTGTGGTAGAAAATGCAATTCAAGATGCCTCTAGCTCCAAAAATCTTATCTAAAAACATTGTATGTCCTACCCCCTAGCACCGATAATGTAGCCAAGGTAGAAGAATTAGCCAAAATTTGTAACCCTACTCTTAGAAGAGACCTTTAAACCTCAAAGATAGGTCGTCTCTATTAAGGGGGGGACCTCACTCTTAGCTTCTTCCTCCAATGGGGATATCTTATATGCCACCAACTAAGCTAGCAGTCCATTAGCTGGTAAGTTTTCATTAGTGAATTTGCCATTCATCCACCATGATCAAATGTACATGCACTTCAAATGTACCTCTTCTTCACTTAATTCACAACGCCACACTGATGGCAAAGTCACTTGTGCTCATCCCCTGAAAATTCTTGACTACATATTGTACTGTATGAATATTTAAGCTTTGTTCCCAATGAAAAATACATGACCACTCATGACCCTCCAATTCATTTTCTGGTTCATTATTGTAGACTATCCTTACTACCCTCCAATTAACTCCTAACGCATCGGCCATAAAGCTATAAAAATATGGTTTGGGGTATACCAAAACATCATTTATCATCTCTGAGAATAAAACTTGTGCATATCTGTCTTTTTATTTCATTTTGCACAAGAAGAAATTGTCAAAACCTCTTGCAAGCTGCATGCCACCATATAACAGTTTTAACAGTTATAAAGAAGTTAACAAATTTTAGGAGTTATACAAGACCATAGTGTATATTGGCGGCCAATCAACCTATTTGGCCGCCACCCAAATCACCACCTGGACTGACCGTTGTGTAACAAACCTTGCCTTATTGTTTTGTATCAAACTTGTAACAGCTTCTTGAAGAATGGGTAGTACCTATGTAGTTGTCAAGGAAACAGGGGAATTAGTTGGATAAAGGGACATAGGGGATAGAGAAGACTGGGTCTACCCAGATGAGATTGTAGGAAAGGAGTACATTTTTGCCTAGATAGTTCAAGAATCATGTCAGGTCTACTTAGGCCCAAAGGAGAGGAACAATACTGAATAGGAAGATAGGAGAGTTGAGTGAGCAGAGCTCTTGCTAAGGCATTTTACTATATTTTTCTTACTCAAGAATGACCCATGGGTTGGTCTTTGTTTTGCTTCTGTTTTATTCTACATATCTTTGTCTATTTAGCATTCAATGTCGTGCTAAGTGTAGTCATGTCTGAATATGGATTCTTGTTTAGATTCAGGACAGACCTAGGAACTAACCTAGTTTGTAGTCATAATCAATTTCCCCATGCCTGCTTAGGCAGACATGTGGCTTAGCGTCCTAGCATTGGCTTATTGCATTGGGCACAATTGCATTAGTTGTCGCTCCTCCGGAGTTGCCTAGGTGGTTTGGAACCACGTAAGCGTCGGGTCTTGACCCGAGAACTCAAATAGTGTACTTTGGATCATACACATGTGCTGCCATTATTGTCCATCCTTGCACATACCTGACAAACCTAAGACTTTTTTAAATCACCATCTCCTATTTGATGCATACAGTTCACTAAGTCTAAACCTGGGGGGTGGCAAGCCCTATGGTTGACATTTTAAATATGTAGCACCTCTCATTTATATTGTCATAACTTTGAAAAAACATGCACAATCATTTCCTCATATAATAACATGCTGACATTAACAAATGGATATGCAAATTCATTATATAAAAAAGCATACATGCCACCTATTATAAAGGAATGATAGGTCCTTGATCATGAAAACACCAAGTACACAGTGGCTCAAAAGAGAGATATGTGGGATATAGCTACATATATAACTTGTCCATTGCTCCTTGACTACCCCTTGGATGAGTATCCAAAAGATGAAAAAATAAAAATCAATAAGCATTACCAAAAAGACAAGCAAGGGTGGTAATTTGTATTTTAACAATTTACTATTTTGGTTAAGGGTGTATGCATAAATAGGTGGACTTAATACCTATGTCCGGGACACAGCTAGTACACTGATAGTAACCATCTAATACAAAGCAAAAAGTGGGTTGTTTAAAAAAAGAAAAAGAAAAAGAACCATTTTTCGGTACTCCCCACGTCCTCTCTCTCTCTCTCTCTCTCTCTCTCTCTCTTTACTGTGAACAAGCTTCCATGGCGACTTCATGTCTGTGTGTGTGTCTTGTGATTGATTGGTAAGGCTTACCCTCTATAGCAGAATCTCTCTCTCTCTCTCTCTCTCTCTCTCTCTCTCTCTTTGCTGTGAACAACCTTCGATGGCAACTTCATATGTGTGTGTGTGTGTCTTGTGATTTACGGGTGTGGTAAGCCTTCCCCTCTATAAAAGAATCTCTCTCTCTCTCTCTCTCTCTCTCTCTCTCTCTCTCTCTCTCTCTCTTTGCTTTGAACAAGCCTCCACGGTGACTTCACATCTGTGTGTGTTTTTGCATTGCAGGTCTCCTGGATTTCTTAACATTATATTAGCATCTGAGGGCCCAACAAGCCAAGGCTCGGCCAAGGCACCAGCCAAGCCAGGGCGGCCCAAGCTACCAGTCGTCGTAGCCCGCCAGATCGAAAAAATAGACAATGTTACAAGCAGCCCTTCTCAGAAATTAGAAGCATTGTAGTAGCTACGTACGGGGCTTGTGGACAGCTACCTTCATCTCATCTTACAGTGTCTTCGAAGTTTTGATGGATAGGTGTGGGTCTATCTGACTCTCTTAAGAGCCTCATGCTATCCACAAAGTGAGCACATTCGACTTGTTGAACTGATCAAAAGGAGTTTTTTCAACATGGAAATAGTTCCAATTGCACAAGCAGAATATGTTCAAAGTAGCTTATGTACATGTGCTGGCTCCTTCAAGTGTGCACCATGTAAATCAAAATTAATCAGGGAGTACAAAACAGGCCGGAAGTGTGCTTATCTCATGAGAAGTTAAAGTCAAGGAAGTCACCAGTGAAACAAGTCAGGCTCAGCATCACAAAACAGAAGATGATTACTTCAAAAGTGATTAAGTGTTTCACGGAATACACACAGGGTATTGATAAAGCAAAGGGTGAGATCGTCACAAGTATACTCAACCATCGAGCTTTAAGAGATGTACAATTTAATTGTACATCTCTTAATTGTCACACAGCTGAGGAATCCACACAGGATCATAAGTTCTTGCTCCATGGATTACACAATACCCTCAAGGCTGTCAAAAGACCAAAAAGCTCTAGGGAATTGTTTGTTAAACGGGCAAGTATCATGATGGTCATGAATTCCACAAGTAGAAAACCAAATATAGCAGCTGCCTCAAGGCTACTTGGAGTTCATCGAAGGAATTTTTATGCAGCTAGATCTCAAATGAAGCAACATGACTCACAGCAGCCATTGCATTTATGTGAGCAACAATGACAACATAGAAGTATAATCACAGAGGAAGTGAAAGATTTAGTCATTGCATATTGGACAAACAATACAGGTGTGTTGCCGAACAAAAAGGATGTATGTCGAAAGCGTGTTGGGGATGAAAGTTGTATGAGAAGCATCTGGTGCATCTGCTTGAACAACCTCAGGTTTGTCTTCCTTGTTATGCCATACTTTTTAAATGTCCCTAATTACCTCTTGGTTGTACATTGGTCGGTAGTGCAGGGCTGAAGTTAGGCACCAGCATCATAGTGTGTAATACTAGTCTACCATGGTAACCCTTGTAGATAAATAGCTACCACTTTCAATTATAGTTTCATCCTCGTAAAGGTGGCTAGCAAAGGAAGCCACCAAGGTGGTGGTAGGCTCACAGATTGGTTGCAAAGGTTTTGCTCAAGCTGATATGTTATTAGGCCAGCAGCTAGAAGCATCAGGTTAGGATTTCTGTTATACCAATGAACTCCAAGCCTGGGAGCTGATAAGAGTGGTATCTTCATGGTAGGTACTATGCTAAGAGTGGTGGCTCCCAGGCTTCGAGCTTAGTTACCAAGCTTGGAGCTCATAGGCATGAGGCTGGGAGTGATTTAGGTGGTATCTTGATGATAGGTACTATGCTAAGAGTGGTGGTAGCCACCACTGTTAACATTGCAGCTACTGTTCCAAAGCTGGTAGTTACCTTTCTATCCCTAAAAGCCACCATTGTCAACCTGGTAGCTTCCACTCTTAAGATGGTTGCTACCTTACCTACCTACTGGCTTTCACTCTATATAGGTAGCTACCATTGTTAACATGGCAGCTACTATTCCAAACCTGGTAGTTACCTTTCTGCCTTTAAAAGCCACCATTGTCAACCTCGTAGCTTCCACTCTTAACATGGTTGCTACCTTACCTAGCTGGTGGCTCTCACACTATATAGGTAGCTACCACTGTTAACATGGCAACTACTGTTCCAAAGCTGGTAGTTACCTTTTTGTCTTTAAAAGCCACTATTGTCAACCTGGTAGCTTCCACTCTTAACATGATTGCTACCTTGCCGACCTGGTGGCTTTCACTCTTAATAGGTAGCTACCACTGTTAACATGGCAGTTACTGTTCCAAAGCTGGTAGTTACCTTTCTGTCCCTAAAAGCCACCATTGTTCACCTAGTAGCTTCCACTCTTAACATGGTTGCTACCTTATCTACCTGGTGCCATCCACTCTAACCAAATAGCTACCACTCTTAACACGGTAGCTATTGTTCCAAGCCTTTAACCTAAAAGCTATTGTTTATTTCTGGCATGAAAAATTTCTAAGTTACCAAGTTAGTTCTAATTCTTTGACTTCTATAAGCTATATATGTTGTTCATAGGTTGATTTATTGTAGGTAGAATTCTTTCTTGCTTTCAAATAGAGTCATCCAGAGGTATAGATTCACCAAAGAGCATTTGAAAAGCTAAAGCCTTATTTTGTACGCAAGCTTCGAGATCGGTACACTTGTTGCATCACACATGTCCAGATGTCATTCTTACGAGATGCTATCAACCATTTACGCCAAGCTGGTCCAGGTGTGCATGGAAAAGAGTGTATATGTCAATGTAACATTTGTGGTGTTGGAGAATAATGCACAGCTTACACACAAACTTACTCAAGCCTTACAAATTTGTGGGAATCAGTATTGTGTTTGAAGCCTAGCAATTCAGACTTCTTTGCTTTGAAGTGTTTGATGGGAGAGTGCCCATCTTGTGGACCCTCAAAGAAGCTATCAACGTGTCCTATGGAGGAATCAAGTAGCGTACGCACAATAAAGGTGAAGATTTTTGAAGACATTCAAGTTGGTGAATCAGATTCTGGCAAGGAAAAGAAAAGAAAAGTTCTCTCCCACAAGGAGATGCAACCTGGGGAACTATTTGACCTCTTTAGGGATCACAACTTTATCTACAGATGGTAAGCTGAGCAATTTAAAGAGTGCCTATGTGTATTTCCTGACGATGTGGTTGTTTCAGTTGTAGACTTTGCTGAAAATTATACATTCAAAGAACAAAATGAGATTCAATCAATGCATTGGTTTTCTTGCCAAGTTACAATATTTGTCCATATCACATATGTGCAGATTGCAGGAAGTCTTTAAAAGTATTATCATTTTTACATTTCCAATGTAAAACTCATGATACTCTTTTTGTTCAACATTGCTTCATGCTCCATCATGGATGGTTGAAAGAGCTAGGCTTATCCCTCAAGGAGCATTGGGTGTGGTCAGACGGGGCAGCCTCGCAGTTTAAGGCAATGAGGCCTTTCTACTTTGTTGCCTAGTATGGAACTCTCACAGGGTTAAATATGACACATCATTTCTCGGGATCTGGTCATGGGAAGGGTGAACATGATGGTGCAGGTGCTATTATCAAAAGACATTTGACTCAAGAGTAGCTTAAGCCAGACTGTAGAAAATTGCAATGTGCAGAGGATGTGGTTGCCTTTTTAAGACAAACCATGTGTGATGGGGCTGCTGCCACATATGCATCCACCAGTTACCAGGGTGTTTTGGGAAGTTAAGGAAGGCGACGTGGATAGAAGCAAGAAGTGGGACTGCAAATCTGTGGATGGCGCTCGTGGGATACATTGTGTCTCAGGTTACTCTTTAACAAATGGAAAAGCTCTCAGATGTAGGCAGCTATCATGCTTTTGCAATTCTTGCATGCAAGGCCTTTGGAGGAGGTGCTCTAGGAAGTCACATGTCAAGAAGTGGGAGTATGTTACCCTTGAACCTTCAGAATATGTCAGAGATGCTAATGAAGTTGAAGATTTTGCATACGAAGAACACCATGATGCTTTGAGTGATGCACTTTGCATTGGTGACAATTTTGCTGTCATAGCTCCCCATGACAATGAGGAGCTTGCAAATTTTTTTGTCTTGAAATGCACAGCTCAGAAGCAAAAATCTGATACTAAACTAACAGATGGCTGGGGGAATGTTTGCCTTGCTGGTTCATTTGTTGTCAAGGGAATATGGTACAAACAAGCGAAAGGAAATCCCTATGAGTATAAGCTATTACGGTGCAAGCCTGAAGCTATTTTGCCATCCCACCTTGTAAGATCCATCAAGTTCCCAATGGAAAAGGTTCAAGGATGTGGGATGAGATTTTTGATTTCCCCAGAAGCATATGAGGCTATTTACAATACCACTCTGATGTATAGCTTGCTGAAAATAATTCAAGCTGTTTCTTTTGGACATACTTGTTTTTTTTTGGATCCTTGTCTACTCATGCTGATCTCTTGTTGCAGGCAAGGGTCACCAAGAGCCACACCAGGCTTGTGGGTGTCTGTGAATGATAATTAAACTTGAATGATCTTTCTTAGGGATGCTCAAATTGTGGTACATGGTAAATCTTACTAGGCACATTCCATACATGTCAAGGTATTCTTTTACACTATGGGTCTTATGATGTGGCATGACCATATTGCCCAAGATGCACAATTAATGAGCTTCTAAAGTATACCACTATACTAGTACCTAGCAGGAGGACCTTGGTAGCACTTGGTAGTAGGCTACAAGCACCTAGGTAGCACCAAGATAGCAGAAGATAGTGATATGGTATCAAGCAGGTAGTAGTATGGTAGCACCTGCATACTAGCCTGGCAGCACCTGGGAATAAACCAAGCATCTGGAAATAAATCTATCACCCACCAGTATACCAGTACCTAGCAACAAGAACTTGGTAGCACTCGGTAGTAGCCTGCAAGCACCTAGGTAGCACCAAGGTAGCAGTCTACAAATTTTACTAGTGTTTCAAATTTAGTAGTGCAAAAACATTATAGCAGAAATTGAAAAACTTTACATTATACCAGTGTTTCAAATTTAGACTAAATGATACCTGTAATCAAGACAATAACTTATATATCCAGTCTACAGCTTTGCAAGAGTGCAAAAACGGCCATCGCATTATGTCAGTTAGAACACTTCGACAACATATACAAGGTTCCAAAGTGAACTCCATAATAAAAATTACATTTAGTTTGTTGGGAACATAGTGGGCTGATCACATCACAAGTCTCGCTATACTACAGTTTGTTCATATGTTCATACATCCACCTCCTTCGCACAGCTATGCTGTCATCATCTTTCATGATTGGTAGCTGCGTATCTATAGTATAGGTGATGCAATCCTTGACACCAAGCCATGTATCAAGCCAGCCTCTGAGGATTGTCGTAAGATAAGCCTGCATTTCCCCAGGGTCTTGATCTTCCATTTTCTTTACTATACATGCAGTTCCTTGAGGATTCCATAAAGTTTTGTACTCGCTATCATCCACCATGATAGTGTTTGTTGGTGAATACTGAGGATAAGCCTCCCAAAACACGGTCAACTTCTTATAAAACACTGGTTTCTTGGTAATTCTCTGGAACTTAGTCTCCTTTGTGCAGAACTCTTGCGTAAGCACGCCTTTGAACCAGTGGACATGAAAAGGCATAAAGCACCTCAAAATTTTGTTTGCATTGACCTTGTTAGCACAAGTCCATATAAAGACATCAAAGCGTTCCAAGCACCATTGCACAAACCTCTCAGCATCATGCTTTTGTCCTAACAGCTTCCTGCCACCCATATCTGTCACTTCAAGCATATTCCAATAGGGGGGGTTCGTGCATATCTGCAGTCAACCATTGTGAGTAGCACTCCATCGAGATCCAAAATTAAAGCTAGCCGTAATTGAAATGAAGGGCTAGTGGGATCCTCCCAGGCACGATACATCTTTGCATTAGGATGTCTCACACTACCACCTACAATCGATTCGATATCATCTCTCAGTTTAGTTCTCTGATTACTCTCATGCTTTTCAAACAACTCTGATGCTTTCTGATCAACAGCAATATGGGCACTTACATCACCCTCCACTGAAGTTGTGTCTTGTGCCTCATAATGCTCCTTGAACACATAGTTCTTTGCTGGTTCATTTTCTGAGCTCTGAGAGCTGTCCTTTTCAGTCCCACATTCACCTTTTACCTCACTTTTCCCCTGAAATGCATCATAAAAACTTATAGCCTGTGCTTTAATCTATCTTAGCATGTCAGCAGCATTGTTTACAGGAACACCACAATCCTGTGTTTTCCTTGCATTCTGTACTATGGCTACAAGGCATGATGTCTGGACAAAACACCAAAAACCCACCTTTTCCCAGACATCATTATCCTCCTCTGTGACTTTATTACCATCCTGCACTTTTTCACCATCCTGCACTTTATCACCACCATCTTGCACTTTTTCACCATCATCCTGCACTTTATCACCACCATCCTGCTTTTTATCACCATCCTGCACTTTATTTACACCATCATGCACTTTATCACTATCTTGCAGTGTATCACCATTCTGGCTTGTGAGGACATTGCCAGATATTTCAGCTAGTCCATCCACACTGACAGTGTCTGCAATGATAAATTTTATACATTGGAAAAGAAATGAATGAAATACATAACAATGAGAGATATATAAGAAACAAAATAGTTGGACTCTTTTCATTCATTAAATAGAAAATGTCAACAATTTGGTTACAGAGCCAGAATGGCTATTGATGGGACAAACCCAAAAAAGGGGTAGACATGCATTCATGGGGAGAAATAGCAGAATTTAGGGTTGCAATCTTTTTCTGACTTTGGTAGTAGCACCTTTTCGTCCCGATCCTTTAGAGATATTGGCAGGTTCCTCCTTGTTCGGTTGATCATCTGTTATATTGGAAGCTTTATCTAGGTCCTTATTGCTTGAAGTTGGAGGATGCTGGCTAGAAGATCCTCCTGCATGGAAAACAATCATTAGCAAGTGAAAACATATTAGTCTACATTCAATTATAAAAGTGAACACAACCTTTCGTTTTCCTCTTTCTTCCCCTTTTCAACATTTTAAAGGCTTGTAGCAGTGAAGGACTCTCTTCTTGATGATTCTCCTTGTCCATGTCACTATCTACAAGACTTTCTACACCCAAGTCCACAAGTTCTCTCTCCTTGATAGTGTCATCCTTTGGATCAGGTTCCTTGTTTTTTCCAAGGAAATTTGCCACCCCCACCGTCTCAAGTTTCGTGTCCAACTGTAAATTTTCTACATTACAACCTGGTGTTGAAAAAACTTCATCCATTGGCTGAATGTTTTTGGCATCCTCATTATGTGCAATAAATTCAATCATTAGAAAATATTTTCCCACCTTAGTAGACAGTAAACCATACCAAATTGAAAGTAAACCCTCACAACTTAACACAAGCTCTACCAATTCCAGCTATACAAAAGTTACATACTAGAAGCTATCATACTTACCTTCAAACCTCCCAGAGGCCTTGGTAGCTTTCAGCATTCCTTAACATCTTGGTATCCCTTGGTAGCTTTTAGCATGGAAGACTCAAGCATATCTTGGTAGCTTTTAGGCATCCCTTGGTAGCTACCAAGCTTCTAAGGATAGCTGTTAGGCTTCCAAAGGTAGCTACCAGGCTTCAAAGGGTAGCTATCAGGCTTTTAAGGGTAGCTGAGAGGCTTCAAGGATAGTTACCAGGTACCTACCAAGCTTCCATGTGGGGAAGCTCTCAGGCTTGTAAGGGTAGCTGAAAAGCTAGAAGGTAGCTACCAGGTAAGTACCACGATTCCAAATGTAACTTTTAGGATATTAAGGGTAGCTAGCAAGATTTGAAGGTAGCTACCAAGCTTTCAAGGGTTAACACCAGTCTTCAAAGAGTAGCTATCAGGCTTCAAAGGGTAGCTATCAGGCTTTTAAGGGTAGCTGACAGCCTTTCCACGTAGCTACTAGGAATCTAAGTAGCTCCCAAGCAGCATAAGATAGCTACCTTGCTACCAGAATCAGCTGCCATGCACAGATGACAATTCTAGGTGGTACCATTTATCCACATGCATCTTACCCTCACCCACCTTACAAAAAGGCACACAAAAAAAACCAGTAATGAAGACAAGGGTTAGATAGCATAACGGTATGGTACGTACCATGGGAAAAGCATGATTTGGCAGCAGTGTTTGGAAGCATGGAGGGTACTGTGCTTCGTAACTCCCTTGCATAACCGGGGGCATCAATGTGGCCAAGCATCACCAAAGACCTTGTACCAGGCGAGATCATTTGCGTGCATCCCATAGCCATGCAAATCTCTTTGCTTGTAGCAAGGTGAGCAAAACAATAAATATGATAAGCATGACCATAAGGAAGTATAAACATGCAAAGACCATCTGCATCATACATGACCAATCCACAAGCAGAACAAATATTGTGCGCATCCGATAAGCCTAGATCTGCATGTGGTAATTTAGGTGTTGGCAAGGATAGGAACACTTTGTTCCTTCTTGCCTGCATGTCTTTCACAAAATCCACCTGAGCACGCACATGCATCTCTATTTGTTTTGCATTTTCTAGAAACTCTTTACTTTCATAGCCCGCACTAGCAGAAACAGTACCCATAACAACTCCATCCACAGTTTGGATGGTCAGCAATCTATCCACTTTCATCCTCAGCTCCTGTAACTTCCTAGCATCTGCTGGGTCTGACGCATTTTCAACCTTTTGCAACTCAGATTGTGCATCTTCCAATTGTCTTTTCAAACTACTAACCAGGAGCTGTGCCCCTTCATCTCGATGCGTATCCGCTTTGTACTTGTCAACTTTTCTTGTAGCTTCGTTGAGCTCTGACAGGGCATGAGCATATTTCCTTCCAAGCACCTCAATTATTCCGTCCAACACAGTGATTGCCTCTGAGTCCACATGCATATTTTGTACTGTCTCCGATTGGTCAAGAGGCTTCACCTGTTCAAACCTGGATGTATACGGTGCAGAGGAAGCATGGAAAATAGAGCATCGGTGCTTCTTTGCTTGTAGCTTCTTTGCATCCATAGCCGCTATCATGCTCTCAGAAAATAAAGCCCAATCGACTGGCCCTTTTGTACACTCATGCAGAAAACCTCTTGCAAATGCCTTGGTCACCTCCATCCCATAGTTGCTGGGAGGTTCATGATATACCGAAGTAAAAAGGGTGTAGAACCTGGGCCACAACTCTAGCTTCAAAGTCCTGCATTTTACTTTACTACCCCTTCTTGGCACCTCATCAAAACATGATAGCCAATCTGCATCTGTAAAATTAGCCTCACCCAATGTTCGCGCATCCACTCCAGAATTTGAAAGACTGTAGACTTCATGTGCTTGGGCTTTGGTCATACAGAAAACTGACTTTCTTTCAAATTGGACATATGGAGGGTACCAATGCAATTTGCCCTGCAACATTCCATAGCACAACTAGAATCAGTCCAACACATTTATACTAACATATTTTCATGTATGACCTACTTGCTTTGGACATGCACCTTCCATATATATGCATGAGGCTACAAGTATGCTTATGTTAACAATGCTTGTGCGCATGTATAGAAAGTGTGGGAGTATCAAAGGTGTAGAAAATGTGTTCTCCAGTGTGTTGTCAGCATCATGCAATATGCAATGTAGTGTCACTAAAACTCAATAAAGCACTATTGCCCACAACTTGAATTTTTATAGGGATGTTTTGGTATGCAACACACTTATTACAATACACGACAAGTGAGGAGTCAATCATCATTGAAGCAAAAAATTTGTTTTGTAAGGTATTCAATAGGGACATTGTTTCATTGATGACATTGTGAGCACACTCACTCCATTATCCCCTGGAACATCATGGTAATACCCTAGCATGCATGTGTAACACACCTCTAGAAAAATTAACACAAGCTAGGCACCTAAACAAAAATTGGCTGCATAACAACATGTATAAAGATGCTCACCTCTGTGCTTGGAGTGGCATCTGAGCCCAGCTGCATGTTGAACTTCTTGCTTGGTGTAGTAGGTGATTTGGGTGAAAGAGGATAATGCCCCTTTCTTATAGCTCCTTTGGCCTTTGCTGTAGCTGAGGAAGGAGAGGAGGAAGCTAGCACCCTGCGAGATTTCCTGGCTGGGGATGGCTCTGGAGGAGCAGGAGAAGAAGTGGGAGAGGAAGTTTTGACTGCAGCATTTCCCTTGTGTGTCCTGGTGTCTGACCTCCCTCTCGGCTGCTTTCTTGTTGCTCTCAAGCTTCTAGCATTTCCACGCTGGCAAGCTTCCCCCTAGATGAGGGCCCCTGCTACTGCAACCGACGGGCACTCCTCAAATTTCCACGCTGGCCCCAGACGAGGGCCCCTACTGCTGCAACCGATGGGCACTCCTCATGATGGTTGCGAGACATAAAAAGGTAGTGCCCCCACTCCTCTGCACCTTGAATTGAATAAATTTAAAAACTTATTGAAGTCTTTTAAAATTCCCAACATTCCTATGGCTACCAACAACTGAGCTACCTTCCAGCTCCTCCCAACCCTGAAATCTGGTAGCTAGTGTACCACCTATTCATGCATATACCCTTAAGCAACATGAAATTACTATATGGGGCTTATATTCCTATAGGAAACAAGCTACCTTTATGTATCTTAAATTGGACATTGTTATTTTATGCAAAGGGAAAAATGCTCAGTCTGCGGTTCTTGGTAGACAAAGGTAATGAGAGGAAGAGAAAAAAGATGAGGAAGATGCCAAGGATCAAGATGAAGATGCTGAGGATCAAGAAGATGAGGAAGAGGTTGTTGCTAGCGAGTATGAATGAGGCAGAGGTTGTTGCTAGCGAGTATGAATGAGGTGATGATGGTAGTGATGATAATCCACCATCTCCCTCTTAGTGTGTAGCACATGGATCATAGATCTCTATTTAGGCAAGATAAAAACTTTCAGATTTCTTACTCATAGTCCCAATAACATTATTATAAGAAATAATAATAGTGAATATTAATGTTTTGTATATAGAGAAGTAATGTAGTAGGTGTGTAAATGGGTAAACCTCCTATGGCTCCATTGCAAGTGAAGCTAATTTCATCATCGAATCCTTTGACACCAATCAAGTTCAACATCCTAGGTATTCACTTGAAAACTTCAGTAGTTGGTCCCTAAGTTGTAAGAACATTTGCTAAATAGTTTTTTTACACAACAGATGTCAATAAGAGAAGAACAAATGAGTGAAGTCAGCAAATCAACAATTCTTGATGTCGTAGAAGATAATTGATATCAATAAGAAATATCTACATAATTGACATTTTTTCTCTAAATTTTGTATATGATGTCTACTATATACTATACATCCTAGGTGTCCCAGCCTCTCATCTACAAAATATATCCATCGATGTAGAGGTAGGTGTAAGCATGTCGAACTAACCAGGTACAGTTGAGAATGTTTATTGATGTATAATGAATTCATATAATGTATAGGAAATCCACCAAAAGATAATTGTTCATAGAGGAAAGAGAGATTACACTATACATTGGTAGTGAAACTATTGCCAGGATGGTATAGAAACATCCATATCTTGATCCATTCCAAGAAAAAATGGTAAGCTTGCTTTTGAACACATAATAATATATTTTCTAATAACAATTGAGTTTTTAGTAATCAATTACAAAGTGGCTTTTCTTTACTTTAGGACTCTAGACACATGGAAAAATAAAGACGTTGGTCAACAACATTGTGAAAATGGGATGGGCCATTAGAAATTCAAAAGTCAATGAAGAATATATTAACCTCTGTG
Organism: Cibotium barometz; assembly: GCF_041138505.1. Classification (NCBI taxonomy): domain Eukaryota; kingdom Viridiplantae; phylum Streptophyta; class Polypodiopsida; order Cyatheales; family Cibotiaceae; genus Cibotium; species Cibotium barometz. The sequence goes on from NC_141053.1 coordinate 51,653,651, forward strand.
AAGCCCTTCAAGGTAATGCTACTATCAACAACAAAAACCTTCAGGATTCGAGGAATTGATTCAAGCATAGGTTGTTGCATGATAATCATGAAGCTACCCATGGTCTCATGTTTGGTATTGATACAGACACAACCCCTACATGGAATGAGATTGGTGGTGATTGCTTTTAAAGATAATAGCTTGCATCGAAAGAGTATTTCACCATACAAGTGTTTCTAAACTATATTGCAGAGGGCAACGAGCAATATTTATTTGACCTTGCATCCACTCTCCTTGATGACAATGGCACACTTGTTATCATCAAGTCAATGTATTAAAAGACAAATATGTGCTCCAAGGCAGATGTAAAAGGATACAAAATAGGGTGCCTCCTTAGTGTACGTTATAATAATAAAGTGGGGAGCATTTTTGGATCTATGGTGAGCCATTATATTTTTGGATCTATGGTGAGCCATTATATTTTCATGTTATTTGCATGCCTTAATAATATATGCTTTATCACCTTTTTAATCACTATGTGTTGGAATTAGGGTTGCAGGAAAGCACACAAAACTTGGAGAAGAAGAAGCAAGAATGCACACAACACACAATGTATTAGATTGTGTCAATGTACAAAAGATAAGTTAGCCCTAAAATGATGGGCGTATATATAAGCCGGGGAAAAAACCTCCTAAAGAGAAAAAAAGTGCTCGTGGAGCTTGCTTTAAACCATACAAAGCCTTTTTCAACCTGCACACTTTGTTTTCCTGCCCTCTTTGAACAAAACCACGAGGCTGCGATACATACACCTCCTCATGCAAATCTCCATTCAAGAACGTAGTCTTTATGTCCAACTGATGTACATTCCAACCATTATGAGTTGCCAATGCACAAATGCTACGAATGGTAGTTATATGACAAGTGGGAGCAAAGGTCTCATCAAAATCAATGCGCCCTTTTCTTGAGCATAACCCTTTGCAACAAGTCTAGCCTTATAGTAGCGATCAACACTGCCATCTGGCTTTCGTTTCAACTTAAAAACCCACTTACATCCAATGACCTTTTTACCAATAGGCAAATCACACAAAGACCATGTACCATTCTTCATTATAGCATCATATTCACTTTGCATTGCAGCCAACCAATTTTTTGATTTTTGTGCCTCATCAAATGAAAGAGGTTCTTCCTCTTCACACATACTAGACACAGCCAAAGCATAACAATCTGATGCATAAGAGGCATGCTGAAAACATGAACGAGTACGACTAGTCATAGGTGCATCAATTTTACTATCACACAAGGTTTGTTGAGATTCAAGCTTGATGTCAGTGTGTGAGCCAGCTATGCTGTGTGCTGGCATGTTAGGTAGCAGCATGTGTGAGACATGAATGACCGCGTCCAGCTGGTCATAGTGTGTGGACATTAGCTAGGGTTAGATGTGTGTGGACACAACTCATAGTGTGTTGTGTGTATTATGGATTATGGCTTTATGCATTGTGTGAGAAGGGAGATTGCTTCCCTCTATGGTTAGGGTTTGTAATATACATTAGGGTTTGCTCCTGTGTGTGTGTCTCCTCTCCCTCTACCTATTTTTCAACATGGTATCAGAGCCTTGTGCTGTCTATTAGGGTTTATGAGTGAGTGAGAGAAGAGGGAGAAGAAGCTGTGAAGCTTGCCATTGATGCTGTGAAGCTTGGAGCACACTGATTACTATCAGATCTGAGAGCTTGTTGGTAGTCTCATTTACATGACTATCACACGCCCGAATTTGAGTTATGCTGTGGGGCTAGTAAGCCAATTTATGCAGAGCCCCAGAAAACCTCATTTGGATGCAGTGAGACGCATTATGCGATATGTAAAGACCATTGCACATTATGGTCTTCTTTATGAGAGAAAGGTAAAGGCTTGGATATACATGGCTACACAGATGCTGATTGGGCAGGTAGCTCATATGACAGGAGGTCTACTAGTGGTTATGCTTTTACACTTGGAAGTGTCGTGGTGAGTTGGAGTAGCAAGAAGCAACCTATAGTTGCTTTATCTAGTACAGAGGCTAAATACAAGGGTGCAGCCATTGCTACTTGTGAAGGAATTTGGTTAAAGAGTCTCTTGGCAGATTTGGGTGAGCCTATTGATGGCAAAGTTGTCATTCATTGTTGTGACAACATGAGCAGTATACAGTTGTGACAACATGAGCAGTATACAGTTGGCCAAGAATCTAGTGTTTCATGCGAGGACCAAACACATAGAGGTCCATCATCACTTTGTCAGAGAGAAGGTGCTAGATGGTACAGTTGATCTACATTATGTGAAGACTGATGAGCAGGTGGCAGATATCTTTACAAAGCCACTTAGCAGGGAGAAGTTTGAGTACTTCCGTACTATGTTGGGAGTACATGGGATGAGCTTGAGGGGGAGTGTTGAGAGCTTTGATATCCCAAGCTCATCTACATCTTCATCTATGGCAGTACATCATGAGCTTGAGAGGGGCTGTTGAGATTCAAGCTCGATGTCAGTGTGTGAGCCAGCAATGCTGTGTGCTAGCATGTTAGGTAGCAGCATGTGTGAGACATAAATGACCGCGTCCAGCTGGTCATAGTGTGTGGACATTAGCTAGGGTTAGATGTGTGTGGACACAACTCATAGTGTGTTGTGTGTATTATGGATTATGGCTTTATGCATTGTGTGAGAAGGGAGATTGCTTCCCTCTATAATTAGGGTTTACAATATAGATTAGGGTTTGCTCCTGTGTGTGTGTCTCCTCTCCCTCTACCTATTTTTCAACAAGGTTTGCACTAGCCATTTAGGCATACCTCTAACCTGCTCATTTTTAGCCCTATCCTCATGAATTACATCCTGTAAATCTGCATCAGAAATAGGCTGATCTATGATGTCGTTTGAAATCTGCATAGGCTGAATATTTGCCTCATTAGGACTTACATTTGAATTCCCACTTGTAAAGAGAGGCAACAACGTATCAAATACATCCCGTGAGCTCACACCTATCTCTTTGGTACATGATAACAAAGGTTGCACAACATCTTCCACAAAAACAAGATCTCGACTAATCAAGATACGCTTTGACTGTGGATGATACAATCTGTAACCCTTGCTCTCAGCACTGTAACCAAAAAAAATGCATTTGACAGCCTTATCATCCAATTTTTTGCATTGTTGCACAGGCACTAAAGCATAGGCCAAGCAACCAAAGACACACAAGTGACCAATAGAAGGCTTTCTGCCAAGCCAAGCTTTGTATGGAGTAATAGACTGCAAGGCCTTAGTGGGACACCTGTTGAGTACATATGCAGCACACATGACAGCCTCAAGCCAAAACGCATGTGGCAAAGCTTGGCTCTTGACCATACATCGTGCCATATCCATAAGTGACCTGTTTTTTCTCTCAGTAATACCATTTTGCTGAGGGGTATACGGTATTGTACATTGGTGTTTTATCCCACGACTAGCCAGAAATGCATCAAACTCTTTAGACATATACTCCCCTTCTCTTGATCAGAACGGAGGGTGTCCACAGTACAATTGGATACATTTTCAACCATAAGCAAAAATTGTTTGAAGCACAAAAACACTTCGGACTTTGCCTTCAGTGGATATACCCATGCATGCCTTGAGTAATCATCAATGAAAGTCACGAAGTACAAGTGTTTACCAAATGATGGAGTTTGCATAGGCCCACATACATCACTATGTACAAGTTGCAATTTGCGAGTGGCCTGCACAGAACCATCCTTTCGAAACGCAGAACGCTGCATTTTGCCCAAAATACAGCCTTCACAAACATGTTTCAATGGTGCCTCAAGAGGGGGCAATGAAGCAACCATATCAAATTTCTGCAAACGCAACAAACTAGCAAAGTTCAGATGACCAAAACGAGCATGCCATAGTTTTGCATCTGAAACTGCCTTTTCATATCAGAAACTGCATTTGCTGAATCTTCCACACACTTGTCATAAGAATTGAGCCTATATAGAGCCCACAAAATAAGGTGCCAGATGCAATAATCGTATCACCAGAAGTCAAATAGTAGTACATCTGTCATCCACAAATTTGACTACAAGTCCAAGTCTAGCAAGCACAGTTACAGACAATAGATTCTTCTTTATCCCTGGCATATACAAAGCATCTGAAAGTGTGAAAGCGCTGCCATTTGCAGTAGTAAGCATAATTTTACCAACGCCTTTCACTGGGTAAGAAGCATTATTGGCACATGTGACAGTATTCCCATTAGGGACCGCCTCAAGACAAGTGAACATATCACGATGCGAGGTAATGTACTTTGTAGCACCACTGTCAAAATACCATACATCAGAGTCAACAGAAACTGCCAAACATGCATCATGTACAGATGGGCCAAACTGGCAATACACGCTAAACGCCCATTCTGTATCCTGCACAACATTTGCAGAATCTGCATTTGTAGAAGCATCCGCTATTGTGGCTGCATTTGACTCTTTTTTCTTTGTCTCTTTAGCCTTTAGCTTAGGGCAATTCTTAATGACATGGTCTGTTGCCTTACAATAGTTGCACTTGATCTTTTTCTTGCCTTTATCAAGAGCCTTCTCAGACCTATTGTTGCTACCTATGGAAGGAGAAGAAGTTGCAGACCTACTAATAGGAGAAGAAATAGTGGAAGGGGCTACCTTACCACTTCTTCTCTGCTGGGTAGCAACAAATGCCTGATCACCTGCACGTTGCCTAGCCTTGTTTTGCCTGTACTGCACTTCTTGCAAGAGCTTGTTGACTAAAGTATCATACTTGACAACATCAGGTCTACCCTCAGTAACAAGTCTCCATGTGGAAGCAAAAGTCTGACATGACTCAGGTAAAGCATCAAGAATAGTCTGCACAAGAGAATGATCAGGAATAATCTCACCTGCAGAAATCAACTGTTCCTTGAGATCTTTAATCTCAGCAAGAAAAACATTCATGTCATCATCTTCATGCATAATCTTCGATTCTAGCTTTTTACGCAGGTAAGAGATTTTTGTCTCGTTTACGACCTACATACAAACCAGCTAGAATATCCCAAGCCTGTTTTGCTGTTTTGGCTGAACGAATATGTGGAGTGATGTTACATTTGATAGAAAGTGAAATCACGGCATGAGCCTGCGCATCTTTACCATCCCAACGAGCTTGTTCAGCAGTGGGTAAAATAGCAGCAATAGTAGAGCTGCTAAAACTTGCAACATCGTCAAAACAGATCCTACATCCACAGAACCTGGACGTACATCCATACCCTGCACAGTGTTCCACACTCCTTTTGCAACCAAAACATGCTGCATCATGTATGCCCAAAGTGGGTAGTTACTGTCTCCATCCAATTTGTCATCAGCAGCAGAGCAGACAACATGCGAAAAACATCATTTTGCTGTTTTATCAGGCATGGTGGCCACTGACTGAAACTGATGCAAAAGCTACTGTAGAAGCAAAGACTGAACAGAAAACAACTCGTGCTATGTAGCATGGTCCACAATAGAATACGTATGCCTATTTTGCAGAAAATTACACTGTCAAAATTTCTACATAAAATGACGAAAACACCTGTGCAGAACTTGTAATGCAAAAACGGAGCCTTAAATGACCTCAGATGCAATTTCTGAGAATGCCAAGGGCTTATTTGCAGAGTATAGGGACTTGCAAGCACTCAAGAAAGCTCATCTCAATCGGAGAACATGAGTCGGAGGGTGCTAGCGATGTAGCCCTAGGAGCCGATACCTGCTCTGATACCAATTGTTGGAATTAGGGTTGCAGGAAAGCACACAAACCTTGGAGAAGAAGAAGCAAGAATGCACACACAATGTATTAGATTGTGTTAATGTACAAAAGATAAGTTAGCCCTAAAATGATAGGCATATATACAAGCCCGGGGAAAAAACCTCCTAAAGAGGAAAAAAGTGCCCCGGCGGTCCTAAGTGTGTTCACACACATCATTGCCTATATATATGGCAACACTATGATTGTGTCCCTTGATCAGGCCTACAGTCTCATATGTGTCCAGTTTACAAGCCTCCTAGGAGAGGACAAATTTGAGCATCCTAAGTTGGATTTTGTGTATGATACTAGTCGTCCTACCCTTTGGAAAAAATCAATAGATGGAAGGGTTTTGTAAGGTACGACTTAAAGGGATTTAAAAGTACCCTCTACCAGACTATCCAGCTCTTCTATTTGGGCTCTAAGAGCGGCCTCATCACCAGCCCTTTCTTCCAGTTGTTTTGTGGCCGCCCAAGCATGCTCTCATAGCTCATCATCGGGGATTACATCCACTGATTATCCTTTGTACAATCACCCAGCTCCTTTTCCTTCCCCTCAGGCTACTTCTGCACCTTCTTCCCACCATCACCTTTACAGTGGATCTTTTCTTCCATGTTTCTAGTTCCATTCTCAGCTACTCATTTTGCGCTTGTAGCTCCTTGTCTTTTCTAGTGCCTACTCCACTGAGTCCTGCCTCCTTGTCCTGTTGGTTGTGTTCAACAATTCCCAAGGCTCTCATAGGATCTTATCCTGTTAGTTTTTCTGTATTTGTATTTCCAGATCCTTCATCCGGATTTCGATCTTGATCTTGGAAGGGAACCATCTGCCTACAGGTAAGTGTTGGGGCTTCAATTGCTGCCATTGTTAGCTTCTTCAGATATTATCCCCACACCACCTTTAGGTCTTCCACTGCATGGCTTTCCCATTGTTCCATCTTCTTCGCTTCTAGTTCGTATACTCTTAAAAACTCCTCGGCATCCAAAACTACAAGTTTGGATTCCACCTTGACTAGCTCCACTTTGTCTTCATCCGCCCTGGCCTACACTTCTCTTATAATCTTGATGTGCTCTTCTCTTATTAAGAGGATCTGGCCTGTAGTCCTTGCTCGTCTTTCCTTGGCCTTGTCTATCTCTTCCTTCAACTGCTAGTTCATCTCCTCATTCCCAGCTAGAGCTCCTTTGATTATTGCCATCTCTCCTTTTGTATCTTTATTCTCCTTTTCAAGTCTTAGCACAGCTATTTTTTCATCTCCTCCATCTTACTTGCATCTCTCCTTCTTCTGTTCAACTCCTCCTACAAGGGTTCCTACTGCTGCTCCTAGCTTCTCATTATGTGGATGATGTCATCCTGTTCCTTGGCCATTGCCTGTAGCTTGGTTATCTCCTTCAGCCCATCTGTCATACAACTTTGGAAATAATTGAGGCATCCCTACACCCAATCCATTTCAACGGACTCTAGAAAGCTTGCATGACAGGGTGCAAGGGGCTTAGCTTGTGCTTGATCTAGGCAGAAGGGTTTAGTGTGACCAAGATTTCTTGTTGTGCATGTATTAGGTTAAGGCGTTCTGTGCCTCTTGTTGTGCCTGTTCAAGATGCGGGCGTCTTGACGCTGATGTTTCCTTCTGCTGCTGCTCTTCCAGCTTTTATGTAAGGATTGACTTGCCAATATCGGTAAAGTCCTCTTTTAGTTGCTTTTTGCTACTTTTTTGTTATGGCTCACCCTAACCCCCATTGAAACACATCCAACAAGATATTACCTGGTGAACTGCAATTGTCATGAGGATCTTTCCAATGGCTAAGCTCATAACCCTTGAGGTCTCCAAGCTCTACAACTCCTTGTTGAGAAGCAATTCCACCGTGCCTCCTACGCAAGCATTGTCACACCGTTGCATTGCAGTACGTGTACTCGCCCCTCCTCTCACCTCACTTCACTTACACACTTCACTAGCATGCATTAGAGAGAGAGATTAGCAAGAGTAAGACTCTATTGCACAATGGGAGAGTCCTTTGTATTATGATAGATATCCATAAGTGTTCACAGTCACATAAACTATGGGGCTGGCCAGGCGCTTTAGGCTCATAAGTTTCCCCGAACTCAAAAGCCCTCTTTTTTTCGAACACTGATTGTCTAGAGTTCCCTTCTTGCTGGGGTCTTGCCTTTGTCTCCTCCTTGTGCCCTACGTCTTCTTTATTGCTTGCCTCCTCCTTCTGGCTCTCCTCCTTTTGTGCAGCTCCTCTTGGTTGAGCTTTAAAGAGTGTTGTTAGGTAGGGATGATCTTTGTCTTCGTGTTTGGGTGGGTGACCTTTCCAGTCTGGTCTTTTAAAGAGTTCTTTAAAAAGTGTCTTGGTGTTTAGGAGGGTAACCTTTCCAATCTGGTCTTCTAAAGAGTGTTGTTAGGTAGGGGTTGATCTTTGTCTTGGTGTTTGGGTGGGTGCCCCTTCCAATCTGGTCTTTTAGTTTGTTGTAGAGCACCTCCACCCAAGCCACCTTTGTCCCTATCTCTGCTGCCTTCACCAGTCCAAAGGTTCTTCTTAACATGCGGTATGGCTTGTGGGTGTGGGGGTGAGATTGATCATCACCATGAAGCACATACGCTTCTGCATGTCCTCATCTACAGTTCCTCTGATTTTAAATTCTTTGGCCTTACCTTCCACAAGGCCAAACTCTGATATCAAATCTTCTTCATGGCTAGTTTGACCTCTCCTTCCCTTTCAACCGGTACTTTGAAGACCTCGGCCACAGAGGAGGTTGAACACCCTCTTGTTGCCCGCCCCACAATGGAACTATCCTGGTTGATGTGCCCATCTTGTAGAGGTGCCCACCACCACCATCATGAATGACTTTCTTCGGAGATTCAGCTTCTTTCTTTAATCTCTAGACATGTACTTCAAAAAGGACAAGTCAGACAGGAATTGCACCAATTCGTCATACTAGTTGGGTTTTTTTCTATAAGGAAAAGTTGCACATCTAGGAAATAATCTTCCACCCCCTATGGTTCCTCTCCTATTTCCAACCTTGACAGGAAGTATGCCACTGCATGCTTGTTCTCAAGAGTGTGCCCTATGTTGAGCTCAAATTCCTGTAAACAATAGCATCCATTTGCCCAATTTTCTTGCCAAATTCGGTTTGTTTATTAGGTATAGGAGAGCTTTGTGATTGACATGAAATTCAAATGTCTTACCTAGCAAGTAGTGTTTGAACTTCTTGATGGAGTAGATCATTCCTAGTGATTCCTTCTCCGTAGTGGAGTAGTTATTTTTTGGCCTGGATAGCCTCTTGCTGGCATAGTAGACTGGTTTATACCATCCCTCATGTGCTTCCTACATTAGAGCACTACCAATGACAACATCAGAGGCATCAATGAATACATGAAACATTAGGTCATAGTTGGGTTGCTGGAGAATGGGAGCTGCCTAATAGAATTCTCTTGAGATTCTAGAATGCCTCTTGATAGGATCTGGACCAGATATATTCTGCATCCTTCACCACCAAGCTATACAAGGACACCGCCACATTTGCCATGAAATTCATGAATCTACTATGCCACTTGATTAGCCCCAGGAATCTTGCAAGCTCTTTGGCATTCTTGGGTGGCTGCTTCACAATGATTGCAACCTTAGCCGGATCCACAGCAAGCCCTTCTGTAGACACACTACATGCCCGAAGAGTGATCCACTGGTTATAGGCAAAGGCACACTTGGCTAGATTTAGGCTCACTATGGCCTTCCTACACTTTTCTAGGCACATTGTGTGGTGTGTTATGTGTTCTTCTTTCTTTCCAAACACACTAAAGTCATCCACAAACACCCTCATGAACCATCCTTTGGAATATAGCAGGAGCATTTTTCAGCCCAAAAGTCATCACATTGGAGGCAAATGCCCCCCATTCTATCACAAAAGTTTTTTCTTTATCTTCTTGTGCCATTCACACCTAGTTGTACCCACTAAACCCATCCAAAAAAGAGTATGTTTCATGCCCAGCTACTGCGTCCAACAAGGAATCAATAAATGGCAATGGGAACAGATCTGATATAGTGAAAGCATTCAGCTTGCAGTAGTCAATACAGACCCTCAGCTTCCAATTCTTTTTTTGGAACAATGACTATTGGTGTGACAACCATTCTGTCCTATCCATAACCCAACCTTCAGTAAGTTGTCAATTTCTTCCTTCACCTGTTTGGCATAATTTGGGTTCATTCTGTATCTGCTCTACCTGATTGGGGTTGCATCCTCTTTCAGGTTAATCTTATACTGGTAGAAACTTGGATCTATCCCCTTCATGTTAGAATAGTTCCAAGTAAATACATATTTCTAAGAATCCAACAAATTCAAGACCCTCCCCCTGAATTCTTGATTCAACTTGGCACTAATTCTGATTGTTTTGGGATGTTGATCGTCCCCTAGGTTCACCTCTTCAAGCTCATCTTCTTGAACTTTGATGTTCCTTTTCTTGATCTTAGCTTTCTCCTACTTTAGGGCCACCATGGATTTTTTGGTTCAGTTCTGCAATTCTTCCACATTGTCTTTAGTGTCATCTTCCTCTCTTATAAGTGCTCCCTTCATTCAATATCACTTCAAGATAAGCCACCAGAACCTTTGGGTCATACATCTACACAATCCTCTCTATGTCCACTTTAAAAAAATGATAGTGGATATAGATTCTCCTTCAAGATCTGCTCTTCTTCATCATCTTCTACCCCTTCTAGGTAGTTCAGGCCCTCTGCGTGCATCGCTCGGCTTGCCAAGTTTAGCCTGTCTTTTCCTACAAAGTGAAATGCAGACTTTTTCACCTCTCTTGATCATGATCTTATCCGTCTCCTAGTTGTGTTTTATCCTTTTGCTCTCCTGAACCACGATCTTTGTAGGAGCATGGGATATGCACCCGCTATTTTAGTCATTTTGAGAACACTAAACACAGCAGTGATGAAGGCACATCCTACCACCTCTATTTGTTCTCCTCTTATTATTTCCATAGGTCAGACCCTTCTTTGGTCAACCATGCGAATCTGGAATGGTGTGGACTGCATGTCAGTAATCCATAACTTTTTAGCCACACTATCTAATATTATATTTACCCCTGACACCCATAACCCTCCATCCAGAATGACCCTTGTCACTATCTCACCTCTGATATTGATGGTTACTTTTGGAACAGACGTAGTCCTGGACTGTCTCCACATTTTTGCCTTTAGCTATAGGATGTTCCAATTCCTGTGTTGGCATCTGCACTAGAGTCTCATTTGGCACTATAGCCTGAAGTAGCTTTTGCCTATAATTGGGAACTAGATTCAGCATTTGATCCAATGTGATGTTCAATTTCATCCTGCTGAGTTCCTCCCACAAGTTGTATTCCTTGCTGTTTTTCTCCTCATCATCTGGTGAACCTTGACTTTGTACATTCTTCTTTCTTTCTTTTTGCTTCTCTTTCATGTTCTTGACTTTATCTTGTCTGTATTCTTTCTAGATTTCCTTCCTTTTCTTCTCTTAGGACTCTTCTGTTGCTCTCAGGGTTGTATTTGGTCCCAATTATTGGTGATTCAGCATCAGCTTCTTTCCTGTGCCAATCTCTTCTCTTTTCTTAATCAAGTTTTTCTTGTCTCGATTTTTCTCAAGATACTCTCCCAAAAATAGGCTTTCCTTCATCGTCCTCACCATTCCTTATGTGCTCTGCACTAACCTGGTGATCTATTCTTGAAGCTTTTGTTGCCCTGGCCACTGTTCTGGTTTCTTTTCCAGTTCCCGCTTGGCATTCTTGCATGTTTGCATATGGACAAGCCCTCCCAACCATAATTTCTAATGGCTCCTCTTGTTCTTTCCCTGCCTCATGGTCCACCTTTACCATATTGACGTTGTGGTCTTGTTTCCTATTTTGTTTGTACCCTAGACCATTGCAGTAGAAGCAAGCTCCCCTTGGGCCAAATCTTCCACCTCCCCTTCTATAAGGTCTATTGATTTGAGGTCATGTGGGTGACCTGGTTTGATAGTTGAGGCTTATTGTTGCCTTTCTATCATACTTGCGGCACCACTCGACTCCTGTGTGACTGGATTGTGACTCTAAGGTATCTTCTCTAGAATTCGATTCTGAGGTTTCTTCCTCTTTCTTCTTCATCTTGTCCTTCTTCTTCTTCTTCTTAGAGTCTTTGTTTGTTTGCTTTTTTAGGACCCCTTGAGCTCTTGTAGCTCATGGCACCACTTGTTCGAAGGTAAGGGCTTCCAAGTCATATGAGGCCACTACTGTTTGAAGCTTCTCCCTTAGCCCTCTCACAAACAACTAGCTTAGCGTGGCCGTGGCTAGAGCAAGTGGATGGAGCAAGACGGTTGGGCTGGTCCATGCACATCAGCATTGCTCAAAATTTAGGTACATAGTCTTATGTTGGCCTCTTTTCTACATCATCCTCTGTATCTTTTCTACCACCTTCGTTATGGTCTTGTCTTTCATGAATCTTTTCAAGAAAGCCTTCTTCAATTCTTCAAATGCCTGGAAGTGCTCCAGATCATATTGGGCATACCAACTCTGGTGGCTTTTCCGCCCCAACGTTGTCGCAAAGTACTCCATCTTCTTTTGCATGGCAAATGGAGCTCTATTGGCTTGGAGCATGGTTTCAAAGGCGATGATGTGGGCATCTCGATCCTCCTCACTCTTGCCCTTGAATTTAAGATACTTTAGGGACATCTTGCCCACAACTACCATTTTTCCTCCTTCTTGAGCTTCTTGCCTTGTGTGTGGTGGCTCGCAATCTTCTTTCTCGATTCCTTGGTGGTTCCTAGATCTGTCTTTCTAGCTACTATGGAATCCCTTCTATCAGTCTTCTTGGACAGTACAGTTGTCCTTCATGCTCTGTGGGGAGTCAGTCATGACAACACGCGGAAGTTAGTTCCTACATTCTCGATAGAATCCTAGACATGACTCCTGATCCTATTTCTAGATATAGGAGTCATGTCCAAATCAGATTGTCTCTGGACCCATATTCCAATTGGAAGATATATCCTAACAGACGAGTACTTAACGGACAACGAAGAAATTAGACTTATAGTATAGAAAATGGAGAATTGCCTAGACAAATCATTGTATCACTAGTTTGGAGGCTTATCCCAATAGTACATTGAAGTAGCACCCCCATTGTCACTCTCTACCTTCTCTATCATGTCTCTCCTCCTCTTGGATAGTTCCCCTTTCCTCTTTCACATCTGCTCGAGTACTACCCGTTGGCAAGATCAATTACAAGGTTGTTACAAGAAAGAAGATTCATGCTTGAGAGTTTGTTGCCCAACAGATACAACACTGGGCAGCAAGGTTGGATGGCGGCGAGACCGACGGCTAGATGACCACCAACATCTTCCCCTTGTCTCAATGTCCCTTCTGTCTTTTCTTTCTATATGTCTTTCTCTTCTCTCACCATCCCTTTTCTCTCTTCTCTCCTCTCTCTCCCCTTCATCTCTCTCTCTGCTACCATCTCTCCTCTATGAGCAGGTGGCACATTTGAGCTACTTTATTTGATGCATTGGTCACTCAAGTCCTCTTGTATGGGGTAGAGGTTTGGGAATCAAGCATATCCAAATCTACATGGAAGGAAATTGAAAAGGTACAAAAGATGTTTCTACATTGGCACCTTGTGGGTGAAGGTCACCATGCCCCATGCCATCATGCTTTGGGAGACAAGATGTAGGACACTTGAGATGCTTGCATTGGAGAGAACTTATAAAAATGTCACAAAGGCTTGCAATTTAGATGTGTACAAATTGGCTAAACTTTCTTCGGAGGAGAGCTCCAAACTACAAAAAACTAAGAAAAGCAAAAGTCTCTCATTCAGATGGGTCTTATATATCCAAAGGTGGTTTCAGAAATGGAACATGCATGCCTTTCTTGAGCTTTTACTGGATCAAATGTGTTATGTAAATGTTGAACTAGAGCTAATTGATGCATTAAAAGCTCTACGGGAGAATGCAAAGAAGATAACTAAGATGCAATACTCCATCAACCATATAAATCCAAATTGTTGGAGCACATACAGAAAAATAGAATGTAAATGTATGTGCAACCTTACTTGAGCATACCTATGGTTGCAAGGTCGGTAGAGCTTTAGCTTAATTACGTACTTTCTCTCATGACCTAGGCATTGAGAGTGGGCTATAGAGAGGTGAGACAGTTGAGAACCACACTTGGTCTCTATGTAAACAACCAGGCAATTGAGGATGAGCATCACACTTGATGATTGCTTACCTGGCGTATGATGAGATTCGATGAGGGTTTTCACATCTCCTCAAGGGTTGTGCTAATGTCCCACAAATCCTTGATTCTCACCCTCAAAAATGTGGGAGATATGTAGGGATGCTTTTTGAGCATGGCCATCAACTAATGGCTCAAGAAAAAGAGTGTAGCCACAATACCCTCCCTCTTTAGGGTGGAGACTATTGTAACACACACTAGCGGTCCCATAGGTCAATATTTGGCCTCATGTGGATGATAAACATCCTCTCTCTCTCTCTCTCTCTCTCTCTCTCTCTCTCTCTCTCTCTCTCCCTCTCTCTCTCTCTCTCTAATGAATAGATTACGTTCGTTTATGCATATAAGTTATATGTGACGTTTGTTCTTGTTGCAATTTTGTTTTTTCATTCTCATGTCAAGAGAACACATTATTATTATTTTGGCAAAGAAAATTCATTTAAATGATTTTCACATTCAAGAGGACAAAGACGTAGCGAGAGCGTCGAAGAGTGATCGATATCATCATTACAAAAACCACATCTCCTGACAATAATATAAGAGAGACAGAGGGATAGTGTTTATGATACCATTGAATTTAAGAGAGATCAAGACAAAGAAATGGATTTTCACAAACATAACTTTCAATTAAGTAAATACTATCTTACAAACTCAATTCATCTAGAGTTAATTTAACTACTTCTTCATCTAGATCTACACAAACTACATGCAATTCTCTTGAAAGATCTTCTTATGCAAAATCTCCACCATTGGCATATAGGTCAAGCACTAAATCCAATTCTTTTATAAAGGTATTTAGAATCCATGTCCATAGCTCTCTACCTCATTACATCCCTCCTACAACTATCACTATCATGTTAATATGAATGTAGTGCCCTCACAAATGCTACATTCAAAATGTAAAAAGGCATTGTTTTTCCTTGTTTTTGGCCTAGAGAGAGATAATGCAGTTTTAAGATATTTTTTGATACAAAGTTATCCTTTTAAATTTAAGATGAATTCCCCTGAAATAGAAGTTTAAAAAGAGTTTTCCAATGTGCATTAGAAATTAATTGAATATGTGCACTAGACACCTTAGCCTAGGGGTACCTATTTTCAGAAAATTATGGATTAAGGTCCAAAGAGTGTTCTAACGTGCCAATGGGGTTAATCCAAGTGTTAATGCAAGAATAAGAGAAAATCCATAAAAAATGATTAAATTCTCACATAAGATGAAGACTAATACTGGTACTTAATAGTATAAAAATGTGAACTTTGACACCTCAAGAGGTTGAGTGGAGGCCATTAAGGAGGCACCTAGAATCCCCATTTGGAATAGCCACCAGACTAGTCGCTTACCCAGACATTCATGGGCGAGGCCCCGAGTGGGAAGCTTTGCCCTGCGTGCGAGGTTGCTACTTCCACCTGCTAGCGCCCCAGAGTTCAATGCGCAGAGAGGGCAGGAGTCTCACATGGGCAGATGTAAAAGAGGAAAGGGGAACTATCCAAGAGGAAGAGAGACATGATAGAGAAGAGGGTAGAGATTGACAACGGGGGTGTTACTAAGTTGTAATATTGGGCTAAGCCTCCAAACTAGTGATACAATGATTTGTCTGGGCAATTATCCATTTTTTGTACTGTATAAGTCTAATTGCTTCTTTGTTCGTAAAATAAGTACTTGCTTGTCTTCCAACTCGAATTTAGGTCTAGAGCCAATTTGATCTAGACATGACTCCTATCTAGAAACTTGATCAGGAGTCATGTCACAGATAGGAGTCATGTCAGGGATCCTATTGAACATAGGAACTAGATTCTACATTATCATGACTGACTCTCCTAGCTTAGGCAGATTAGCGATGCAATGCACTAGTGTTAGCTTATATCATTGGGTATAGTTGCATTAGTCGTGCCTCCTCTAGTGCCGACTAGGTGGTCTGGAACCACGCAAGTGCCGGGTCTCAATCGGACACCAAATAACAAGAGAGAGAGAGAGAGAGAGAGAGAGAGAGAGAGAGAGAGAGAGAGAGTCGAACAAGAGAGAAGAGAGACAAAGGGGGAGAGAGAGAGAGAGAGAGAGAGAGAGAGAGAGAGAGAGAGAGAGAGAGAGAGAGAGAGATAATGAAGAGAAAAAGGGCGAGAAAGAGATGGTACGATAAAGCAAAGAGAGGGAGAGATATAGAGACAGTAGAGTAGATAGAGAGAGTGAGCAAAGAGAGAGAGAGAGAGAGAGAGAGAGAGAGAGAGAGAGAGAGAGAGAGAGAGAGAGAGAGAGAAGAGAGAAGAGAGATAAGGGAGAGTGAGACAAGAGAGAAGAGAGACAAGGGAGAGAAACGAGTGTGCTAGAAGAGAGAGAAAGGAGAGTGTGCTAGAAGAGAGGGAGAGAAGAGAGAGAAAAAGATCATAGGAGAGAGAGAGAGGGAGAGATATAGAGATGGTAGTAGATAGAGAGATTGAGCAAAGAGAGAGATAGATAGATAGATAGAGAGAGAGAGAGGAGTGAGACAAGAGAGAAAAGAGACAAGGGAGAGAGAGAAAGAGATGGGGGAGAGAGAAAGAGATGGGAGAGAGGAAATTGTGTTAGAAGAGAGAGAAGGGAGAGTGTGATAGAAGAGAGGGAGAGAAGAGAGAGAGAAAGAGATGGTAGGAGAGAGAGAGAGAGAGAGAGAGAGAGAGAGAGAGAGAGAGAGAGAGAGAGAGAGAGATGTTAATAGATAGAGAGAGAAAGGGAGAAGCTAGGTTGGAGGGGAGGAGGTAGGTTGGGCTAAGTTGGACTGGGATAGGAGGTGGTGGGAGGAGATGGTGGTGGGAGAGTTAGAGAGAGAGCGTTCAAGTAGAGAGATGATAATGATATGATGTCGTCTTCTTGTGTCAACATTTCCAAGATTTTGACACTTGTTGAGGGCAAGTGTGGGATGTATACTTGCAAGGATTAGATACTTTATAATGGTGCTTATTACAATAATTCTAGGTACATTCCTTTTTGGCATCAAAGCCAAGGCAGAGGACCCAAGGGAAATCCTGAAGTCCTTCATGATACTTTATCTCAAAATATTAATGATATGAGTAGTACCTTACATATGATGCTATTGTAGAGGAATACCAGGGGACCAAAGTTGGGTTAGAGCTACTAAAGAGCAACCCAAGGTGATGAAGGCAAGATAGAGATGATCACCAGGTAAGAAGTTACTGGCAAAGAGAAGGAGCCACAACATAGTAGGACATGTAGAACCTCACCTAGCAAAAATAGAAAAAATGTAAAAAGGGCCTCCAAATCCAAAGGCCACATGCAGAAGCTGGTAGGCAAGGAGAGGTGGCACAGTGGAGGAGCAGCCGGAGGAGCAGCCACTAGTGAGGTGTTACTAGATGTTGTCGAGGAAGATCACACGTATGATTATTTATAGCATGGGATAGCCCATGATGATGAAGAGGTGGCCAAGTAGAAGTTCTCAGCTATATAAAGACAACACTGAAGACTTGTGTTTTCCTTCCATGTTGCACCATGAATGGCTGCATTAAGTTTAGCCTACTGTGGATAGCTTACATAGTATTGAAGACCTGTGTTTTTCTTCCTTGTGGCACCATGAATGGCTGGCTACATAGTTCAGCCTACTATGGATAGCTTGTGTGACCTCATATGTAATTGTGTTAAGAGCTATATATGTTACACTGGATAGTGGGCTGAATGGCAAACAACATAGGGAAAAACACAAGAGAATAGGTGGTTGGATTGGGTAGCATATCAAGATGTGGCAGCTAAAAACACATCATTGCTTGAGAAAAATGTAGATAGGTATGGCACAAAACCCTAAAAATGTAAAGACCCTATAAATACAAAAACCCTAATTGTATAAAAATCCCAAAAATGTAGAAACCCTAAAAACACAGGTGTGGTTAAACTCTAATACCATGTTGGAATTGAGGTATCCCAAGAGGATTGATGGGGGATGAAAGATATCCATGATAGGTGTGTAGGAGTAGAGTGCAAGTAGAGAGATGATATAGAAGCTCAAGCCATGACAATGTGCATAGGGGGACAATGGGGGGGGGGAGAGAGAGAGAGAGAGAGAGAGAGAGAGAGAGAGTAAGAGGGAGAGAGAAATGAGATACTCAAGCTAAGAGAGAAAGTTTACACAACTAAATTATATTCACTTCTATGATAATGAATGCACCCAAATACATGCTTTTATAGGAACCAAGACCTTATCTTTAGACCCTAAATAAAAGGGTGTTTACACAACTAAGGATACTTAACCAGACTCCATAGTAACTTTGAAATACCTAGTACTAGTCTCTCATGGGGGTTGCATCTTTTGTGGAGATACTTGATTCTAGCAATGTAGTCTCGCATTATTTCACCCTCGTCTTTCTTGAGGTCATAGATCTATGTGCAATATGGCTCCATATCTCTCCACTGGTGGGGGGCAAGAATACTATAATGAAGGTGTATATGAAGACCTCTTAAATTGCCTTTTCAATTGGGTTTAGGTATCTAAACCACTTGCATGCTTTGCCTTGGGAAAGTCCAAATGAACAGATCTTGGTGGGATTATCAATCTCTCCCATGGCCTCGTAAATTTGATCAAACTTCTCTGGAACCTCTAGTTCCATCAAATTTACTCATCATCCTTGAGATGTGGCTTCCCTTTGTTTTTTCCCAACTCTGAGCCTTTGGGTATCATGTTTGTGGTGGCAACCCCCCTTCCCATTTCAAATGCCATCCTAAGCATGTATTGTACATATTCATGGAGGTGAAACATGATAAGGGAGTGAGTGCACCAAACCCTATGTTTCAGGGTTTGGGATTTCTAGCCCCATGGGCTTGGCCTGTACGGTTTCCAAGGGCACTCATCCTACATTGGCCTAGCTTTGAGGCTCTTAGTTTGTTACCATGGCTGAGGAGATGTCATGTAAATGCCTTTATGGATCCCTTTGGTTTGAGATATTCCTGGACATTGGCTCTTTACCCTTCCTTGTGTTCCATGTTCCTTGTCGTCCCCGAATGGAGAAGAATTGAAACCTTTAGAGTGAGACTTTTTCTTGCAGTTTGTGTGCATAAGGTGTATTAAGGAATTATGTGTGCATAAGTAGTTGGGTGTATTAAGGAATTGTGAATTATGTGTGCATAAGTAGCTGGGTGTATTAAGGAATTGTGACACTTTTTTGTACATCCAAAATCCTCATTTATAGCTTATGTTCACATTATGTATGGCCATGGACCTAATGATCTATCAAAAGCTAGCCATAAGCCTTGTATATATGGGTAAAGATAGGCAATGAGCACCCACCAAATTGGGTGGTGGACAAAGCCCACTTGTATATATAAAACTTTTGATAATGTGAAAGGAGGAATTCAAACATTTCTCAAGTGTAAAGCTTTCTTCTTCTCATGAGCTCTTACCTTCTTGCTTGCTTGGTTTGTAGAATGTATGCTTGTGTGTGTGGATGGAATGTGTTGAGTGTGTATGCTTGCTAGCTTTAGTGAGAGTGAAATTGAGCATGATTAGTGGAGAAGAAGGTGGTTCAAGATTTCTAGCTTGAGTGAGAGTGCGATTGAGCATGATTAGCCATGTAATGGCACAAATATGATGAATCACATGTGCATGGCCTCACCTTCAACATCAACCTTGCACCCACACTTCACTAAATCTATGGGCTATTTATGCGCATCTAGTTTTGGAAGCATTGAAGATGTGAGCCTTTGATCAGAAATAGAAGCGGGTCTAGGCATGGGGGTTTGTTAAATCTTATTCCGACATCCAAAATCCCCGCCTTTAGCCTTAGATATATTCACATTATGTATGATCATGGGTCTAATGATGTATCAAAAGCCAACCATCATAAACCTTGTATATATGGATAGAGATAGGCAATGGGAACCCACTACCTAGTGTAATCGACTGATAATCAAGATCCTATACTCCTCTTCCTTAAGGTTTCCTTAAGGTTCTATTCTAAGCCATATCCCCATCAACAAATGAATGACTTGTTGAAACATAAAGCATTATGAAAGGTTGATCCACCTTCTCATTTCCTTTTCATGATACATGTGAATTTGCTAAATTTTAAACACATGTAGTACCACCAAATGATGTGTCAGAGTTCTTGAAATTCTACTTTAACCTTCTTGTGACCAAGGTATAACAATAGACCCACTGCTTGAGGACTCTCCAGGTCCACGAAGCACATGCGATTACTGCTCTCCATTCTTGTTGCAGCCACATTGTCATCACATCAGCCTCTATGCACTAGTGCATACTAGCTACTTATCTTGTCAAAAATAACATCCTTGGTGCTAACTCTTATCTCAAGTGTAGTGAGGTTATAGCATCTATAAGATTTTTTCTCAAGGGAGTATCTAATAAAGACACATTTTTCTACCTTGGGATCCAATTTTTTCTCACTTCATCCGGCACATGTACATATGCAGTGTAGTCAAACATTTTCAAGTGTGCCAAATGTAATTTTATGCTAGTAAATTTTTGTTCAAGCATCATGCCTACCATGAACCATAGAGCTTGATTTCCACATGTACATAGGGGCCCATGGGCAAAAGGAGAAAGTGACTAGAAATAGGGCTTGGGGTACATTGGTAGGATCTTTTGACATCTTTTGACACTTTTACTAATTTTGGTCATCTTGTACCTTTGGGCTCCATTAATGGAGATTTGGCCTTCCATGGTCAAGTTCATGGCTAGCTTGAAAGCCATCCTCTTGGTGAGAGGTTAAACACACTTAGGCTATTTGTGCATCTTCTCTTGCTACATGCACTTATAGATTTTCTCTCTCTTTTGTATATTCATGTGATGAGCCATTTGATAACTAATCTCATGATTAATGGATGCTAGATTCTTGCTTCGATGTGTTTGATTCAATATTTTTCTCTAGATCCATTTCATTTGGTATCAGAGCCTTGATTTTGATCCATTATCAAGGTTTGGGCATGAGATTAGTCATTTTCTTGACAATTTTCTGAATTTTCTCTTGATTTCTTGGAGTTTTGGCTTAATCTTGCTTAATTTCTACTTAATCTTTGGAGATTAGTGGGGGGAGGCATCATTTCATGTGATTTCATGTGATTTCATGGAGATTTAGCTCATGGGTACCTTGGACCAAATATTTGGGGCGGGGTATAAAAATTGGGAAAAATTTGAATTAATCACCTGTTAATCTATCTGTTAATCATGTTTATCTTTTTGTGCTTCTTTTCCAAGCTTTCCATAGCCATTACTTCGCATCTTTCCCCCGCTTCCATTTGCTAGGGCTTTTGTTGATCTTGAGGAGAGGAACACATAGAGTACCAATTTACATGCAATTTTCTGAAAATTTCTTTCCCATTTCTTTCCCTTTGCTCCAAACCCTAATCTCTCTCACATAGCTCACCATTGTCCATCTCCACTCACTCTAAATGGCTGCAAGTGTATTCTATGGCTATTGAGGGCTAATCTTGGAGTTGCTATTGCTCTTTTTGACCATGAGGGTGGGCGTTGATGCGCCATTTTTCCACGCTTCCTCACGGCCAAAAATCACAAGAGTAGGCTCCATTCCATGCCATTCCATACCATTTAGTTGTTAGCTATTATGTTTGGCATCTTTTTGGTGGATTTTGGGGAGTTCTTAATTGCTATTGGAGAGGGAGAAGAGGAGGTTTGAGCAGCCCTCAAAAATTGCAAAAATCTTCAAGATTTGGTTCCAGTGGAAGCTCTATCAAGCAACAATCCAACCATTGAAGCTTTTGGAATACCATTGGTGAGTTGATATGGCCATTTTCTCAAGCATTGGTGATTAATCCTCATGCTATGGACAAATTGGGGTTATTCATGAAAGGAAACCCTAATTTACAGCATTTTAACATTCCTACATAACTCATGATCCATTGAAAAGTGATTACATGCTCTTATTGCTCACATCTTTCTTTAATCACACCCATTTGGATGTCATGTGGCTGTTTATTGCTCATCACATCTTTCACAAAACTTTAAAGAGCTTCAGACTTTCTGACAAACTATTTGACAAACTAAATGACAGCACTGGCGACAAATGGATTGACAACTGAATTGACAAGTAGATTGGCAAAGAGATTGACACGTTACATCTTGCATTCAGAAATCCTCCCAAAAACTACACAGAGAATCCGCCATTGAAAACATCTTCATCTTCATCTTCTTCAAGTGTTGAGGGCCACAGCCCCCAACAGGGAAAGTGCACACACACGACTCTCAAAGCAGCACACACAGAAAATTCAAGAGACAGAAAGAGAGAGAGAGAGAGAGAGAGAGAGAGAGAGAGAGAGAGAGAGAGAGAGAGAGAGAGAGAGAGAGAGAGAGAGAGAGAGAGAGAGAGAGAGAGAGAGAAACTGAAAACTGATTATTCAACTTCCCATTTTCATGCACGATTACAAGAAGGCCATGCCTTTAAAAAAGACTCCTAGGCGACTCTAACTGACTAACTGATTCTTTAGTAACTCTTCATATTCCAACCTAATGACACTTCCGACGACAACTTAAATGACACTTTTGATGACAACTTAGATGACAACTGTGATGACAACTTAGATGACAACTGTGATGACAACTTTCATGACACTGTGAATGACACTTTTCTGCACCCTTATACAGTGGCCATTTGTGAGACAAATGCAAGATTCTTTGATGAATACTTGCATAAATGGATGAAGGAATGCATATGCTTAGATGCATTGATTGAGACACATGCATGGAGTGGATGTTGGGTAATAATGAGAAGGTTTTTGCTATGGACATGATGCTTTTATGCATTGGTATGATGCTATTGAGCATTGGAAGAGCTTGATGTGTGATAAAAATCAATTGGTAATGCTACATTCAAATGCAAGATGATGCCCTTGAATGCCATTTGATGCCAATTACTCATAAGCAATGCTTTTGGGAGTGATACCAATTGGATATTGATGTCATTGGTATATGGTATTACCTCACTTGTGCTTATTGATTGATGTTGGATCTTTGGATGAATGGTGGACATTTGGAGCTATGTGGATAAGCATGAGTTCATGCATAATGGTTTATGAGTATATTGTAATGGGCATGAGTCATACCACATCCTTGTAAATAAGTGATCCACCTCATTTTCAGATTCAAGCTATATGTACCTCACAATTGTTTGCACTCACTTCAATTTCCAGAAACTAGATATGTTGGTGAGGGTACCCCGGGTGTTGGCGGAGAGGCCCGGGGGAGGAGCATGGCTTGAATCCACCGTGCCGTGTGAGTGCCGTGGTAAAGCGGTACGGTGGAGGTGTGGAGGTGAAGACTTGGCCTCAACTCGTGCCTTGGTTCGAACTAGGTACGGGAGTGAGAAGAGCTTGGCCGGGAGATCGGCAAGCTTCAATGCGCTGCACCGACGATCCTCTTGGTTTATGTACATGGCAATGGCACCTTGATATGGACATCTCATGGGAATTGATCTTGCATTATGCCATGGGAAACGTATGGTGAATGCTTGGAATTGCAAGGAATTTGTATGCCTTTTGGTGATGCAAGTTGAGGCACATGCTATGTAATGGATGGAAATTGATAAGAGGATTATGGATTTTTGCATTGCTACTTGAGAAAAATTGAGATTTAGCTCCTAAAACAAAGGAGACTATGTCAAAATTTTCTCAAATTTTTGGTCATACATGGACAATTGAAGCTTGTGGAGCATAATTTGCAGATCTTTGGATGCCAATGAGGTGCAGAAGGTGTTGACATAGGTTTGGGAGCAAACAAAGATCAATTGGGCACAAAAAGGGTCACTTTGACAAGAATCTACAGATTCACAAAAACCCTAATTTAGTCCCAACCCTTTTGGACTGAATTAAAAGGGACCATATGAGCTCTTAGTGCTTCCTTAGAGCTACCCAACGAGCCTTTAACCTCCGCATTTCAATATCTCTTTAGGGTAGAATTTAGGGTTTTTGTAGAAACAATAAACCCTAATTCACAGGGGTTTGAAGGTCTTCTAGATCCAATTACATAGGCTTGTAGTACTCATTGAAGGCTTCGATTTGAGCTAAAAAGTTTTACATTTGGATATCTCTAGCTCAAGTTATACCCAAAATACCATTTCAGCCTATAACCCTGTAAACCCTAAAACAGAGAATAGTAGCACACCTCATCTCTTACGGGTCTTTGCATAGTGGTCTAGTACACTTCATTAGCTCTCCAACAAGCTTTAGATCACTTCAATCACTTGGAAATCAATGGAGTATGTTCAACAACATGGTTTACTTGATGGAAGTATTCCTTGATCAAGTGGCATGATTATTATGTGAAGAATGGGCATATCATGAGGTTTTATATGTGCTGTAATTTTTGGACAGCAAGCTGGATCTATTGTTGGGGTTACCAACCTACTCCAACACACTTGGAAGATCATTTGGTTCGATGACAAATATGTGGGACCCTTTTGGGTGTGGCTACGCATCATTTGCAGCTCATTTTTATGGAGGTTTCATGAAGAATTTCAAGGGAAGCTTCATCGACAACATGGCTACCATAATAGTCCTACATGCTATTTTTTTGGAGAAGGAGTTTGTCGGCTTCACTACATTTGGTTTCCCTATTCCAAATGTATTCGAGGCGCATTTTTGAAGACCTCACTACTTCCCATTGGTTTACATTGAGATCGCGATTCAATTGTAAATATCTTGTATGATTTTGAGGACAAAATCTTTGGGAAGGGATGGTTTGTCATGAACCATAGAGCTTGATTTCGACATGTACATAGGGACCCATGGGCAAAAGGAGAAAGTGACTATAAATAGGGCTTGGGTTACATTGGTAGGATCTTTTGACATCTTTTGACACTTTTACTAATTTTGGTCATCTTGTACCTTTGGGCTCCATCAATGGAGATTTGGCCTTCCATGGTCAAGTTCATGGCTAGCTTGAAAGCCATCCTCTTGGTGAGAGGTTAAACACACTTAGGCTATTTGTGCATCTTCTCTTGCTACATGCACTTATAGACTTTCTCTCTCTTTTGTATATTCATGTGATGAGCCATTTGATAACTAATCTCATGATTAATGGATGCTAGATTCTTGCTTTGATGTGTTTGATTCAATATTTTGCTCTAGATCCATTTCAATGCCACAAACTGCTAAAGTGAGGGTTTTGTTCATAATGTAAGCTATAATTTGCTTCTACTGCTTTCAGCCAAACAATGAGGCATTCCTTTATCATTCATCAACATATGGGCAGCTTCTGTATATGCCTACTCTAGACCACATTTTGATGTGGGTTGTACCTACATGTAAATTGCCTCTTTACCCATGCCCTCTTAGATAATCATTAAATTCATTGGAGAATTATGCTCCCGACCATATGATCTTAGGTATTTTATGTACATGCCTTTATCTTTCTCAACCATAGCCTTGAAGCTTTGAAAGTGCGTAAACACATCACTTTTCTCTTTTATGAAGTAAACACACACCTTCCTAGTGTGATCTTACAAGTGTGATCAATCAATAAAAGATACACAATAGTGGCATTCTTTTATTGATGTTATCTTTATTGGTCCCCAAACATTAGAATGCACAACACCTAGAGGTCTTTGACTCACATTCCTGTTATGTGAAACTATTTTTCCAATTGGCATACTTCACATACTTTATGCATTCCATCCACTTTGAACTTAAGTAATGGCTGCCATGGCATCCTCATCGAGGATGAGATATAAATACAGCTCAAATAGCTCCTCGTAAAGCTCTTGAAGCTCGTTGTCCTATTGTGCCATGGTCTCTTGTATAATTGCTAAAGGGCCTCCTCTACATCCTCTGCCCGGGTTGCAGCCTCCTAAGTGGCCCTCTCTGCTAGATAGATCGACCAACCGATGCAAGTGTTGGTTGTTGGCATCGGTGAAGGCACCCAAGACTCGCAGGTGGATGAGACCCATGGTCATGATCCATCGACAGGCTTCCATCAATGTGTCGGCCCATGAGAAAGCACTCCGAAGGGGGCCTCGCTAGGTGGGAGGGAGTGGTCGGGACTGTCTGAGTGATACTCGGAAAGAGACCAACCCGAGGAGTAGTGGAGAAGATGGTGGAGGTGAAGCTCGGTGGAATAGGTGGTGGTGCTGTTGTTGTTGAGAGAGAAGGTGTCGGAGGGGACGATGAGGGTGGAAGAGGTTAGAGTAAGTAACTCATGTCCGTGTCGATGGGAGAGCGGGGTGAAGTGGAAGATGAGGTGGTGATGCGGGGAGTAGGCACCAAAAAAAAAAAGGCAAGGCGAGGGGTGGACTGCGGGGCGGGAGGAACCTTTACTGGAAGAGATTCCAAGACCGCTCAGTAAGGTGAGGGAGACGGAGGTAGTGTTGAAGAGATGGGGGTGACCAAGGAGATGTGGTGTGATGTTGCCAATCTCGGGGAAGAAGGGATCCAGGGAAGGAGAATGGGAGGCAAGGGTGCCATGGAGGTAGTCGATGGTGCAACTATCAATGATGAGGGTGGCAATGTCATGGATGTCCAATGATGGGAAGTGTGTCAATGACGAGGGTGGTGGTGGTGTGGACGCTGATGATGGGAAGGGTGTCGATGACAATGGTGGCGTGGATGTCGATGATGGGATCGACAGCCCCCTAAGGACATGGGCTTGGGTGCGAGGTCAGGAGGGGGAACCGGGTCCGACGAGGGATGGCACTTAGGATGAGCCACTGAGTGAGTGTCAAAATAGCAGGCAATGTGTGTAAACAGTGGACCAGCAAAACATAAGGTTGGTGTGCGTGTAGACATGAGATGACGGTGGAGATGAGTGCACACCAATAAAAGGGATAAGTGGTGTGCAAAGAAAGAAATTCATCAAACAAGGGGAGGTGAAGTACTCCTGGCTGGGGATGAGGGGTGAGTCAGGTAAGGAGATAGTAGATGAAAGCGTATGGGGGGTGAAGTGAGTCTGCAGACACCAAGGTGCTGGTGTCTATCTAGGAGATGATGGGAGATGCCAGGTCATGAGGGGATTTCCATCGAGGAATCAACCTAGGGACTGATCCCTAGAGGTTAAGGACCCAATCATCCTCTGGAATCTCGTAGTGATAACCCATCCCGTCATGCTTGAGAGTGGTGGGAAACTGAAAGATCTCGGCTATGTAGGTGAGGGTGGGGATGCGCTTGGTGGCTAGGTCCACCAGGAAGGATCTACATAAATCCTCGGACGCCGTGGTGAAGTCCAAGGAAAAAAAATGAGCCAACCCTACTAGGGCAAGCTCGTGTGACAATAAAACAAGA
The DNA here is from genome assembly GCF_041138505.1 of Cibotium barometz. Lineage (NCBI taxonomy): Eukaryota > Viridiplantae > Streptophyta > Polypodiopsida > Cyatheales > Cibotiaceae > Cibotium > Cibotium barometz. The sequence goes on from NC_141053.1 coordinate 51,680,845, forward strand.
GATAAGGGTAGACCTAGATGGTGTCAAGGAAATGATACCTTAGCTAGTGGCAATGATGGCTCGGCAGTGGCGGTGGCAATTGTCGACAAGGAAGCTGCACGAGATGTGATGGCGATGTCGATGGAGGCCACGAGAGAGGTGGGCACTAGTGGGATCCAAGAAGTGGAGGCGGTCAGTGGTGGGCCGCCAGAGAAGAGCGACACTCTCAGGGTGGAAATCAATGAAAGAAATGAAAGTGGGAAGAGATTTGAGCCATTCATAATATGAGAAATAACTTCATTACTTCATTTATAATGTGAGTGCTACATGGGCTTTATATAGCCTTTGGATCCAGTTCTAGATGACATCACTGATGATGTAGATGAGCTAGATGCTTCTCCTAAATATGCTCCACGACCTCTTTGATGTAGGGATGCCCCTTGACATGTGGAGTGATGCTACATACTTTGATTTGACCTTAGGATAACACTACATCCTATGCACAATTGTTTTATGGCTAAGGGAAAAGTTGGGCTTATATTTCTAACACCTCCCTTAAGCCAAACTTGACACTCTAGTAAAAGTTTTGAGCCTAACAACATCCCCCCTTGATACATTAGAGTCTCAACCATACAATAACAAGGTTTGAGTACTCTTTACAAACAACAAGGAAAGAAAACAACTAAGGCTTTTTTTACCATTCAAGAGTGGACAATGATAATTTTTTTACAAAGCATAGGAATCATCATCATCTCCAGGTCCAACAATACTGGAGACTTCTACAAAGTGATTTTCTTCTACAGTGTTGAGCTTCTCTTTCTTCTTGTCCCTTGAGGTAGCATCTTTGTGATTGTAAGATTCCTCCTTAGCCCTGAATGGTGTATAAGCTTTTACCTCAATCCCCTGTAACGATCCCCTATTTTAGAATGCAAGAAAAATATTATTTTCCCTTATTTTATCTTAGAGAGAGGAAATATTCTAGAGAGAGGTAATTCAAAATTGAGATATTTTTGGATATAAGATTTCTCCTAACCTCTAAGATGAATTCCCTTGAAATAGAAGCTCAAAATAAATTTTCCAATGTGCATTAGGAATTATTGAATATGTGTATTAAGGGCCTTAACCTAAGGGTCCACATTTTTAAAAATTTTTGGATGGTCTAAATAAGGTTCCAAAGGGCCAATAGGATTAATCCAAGTGTAGGGATGAGATAAATACAAAGAATAAAAGAAAATACCCCAAAAATGAGTAAATGCTTACATGAGATGAGAGTTGACTGAGTACAGGGTTTATTAGTTAACAATTAAGACATATTAGTAAAAAAATGAGATATTAAGGTGAAATGATGCATTTTTGACACATCAATATTTTCATTATGTTGGCTAACCTAGAACTAGGTTCTTTATATTTATCATGTATAGGAATGCTTGCCTGCATAAGTTTTGGAGCTCATCTATTAATGGTCCATATAAACATCAATGTTCTTCATTTTGTACTTTCAGAGTACAAGTAAACCAAGTAAGAGACATCCCTTCTTAATAGTCAACCATGGTAGGATGTTGTAATTTAATACCACTAGCCATGTACTCCACATTATGGAACACAAACCATATGGATTAACACAAGCCATTGCTAGACCAAGACATATGTACTGACCACGTATCCTTTATGTGTCTCTATGCAAAACAATTAGCAAGAATTCTTAAGATACCATCAATTTTCAGCATGCCATGTCATTAGCTCTGCTATAGACCTACATTTAAACATGTGTTTTATCCTTGGAATTATTGGAAAATGACGTAAAATCTTACAAGGCATTGCTCCACCTTATCTCTAAGCACCACATTTTAGGAATGCAGAGAATCCCTTGTACTTTCCATGAAATATAATGTAATTGTTTGGGCATGTGTGAATACAATTGTAATCCGTACCTACAGAACTTAACATCTTCTTTGCCTCATCTCGTGATTCGGGCATAATGTTGTCCTTAGAGGCAATAGCGTAAATTTTAAGAACCTTGAAAAATATAAAAGTACTAGTAAAATAACCAAAAAAATATGCAAGTGGTTATTTCATAAATAAGAGTTGACTCACAGAGACACCTATGTCTGACCAACAGTAAATAGATTGCAAGTTCAGCAAAGAAAGACACAATGTGCAAGTTCATCAAAGAACGGCACAATGTACAAGTGGTTGCTTCATATTACTAAGAGTTGACTCACTCACTTGAATAACTCACTTGAATAATGTAGAGACACTTGTATATGACCAACCATAAATAGATTGCAAGTTCAACCATAATGTTGTCCTCAAGCAATAGAGTAAATTTTAACAACCTCGCAAAATACAAAAGTACTAGTAAAATACCCAAAAAAAGATATACAACTAGTTGTTTCGTTAATAAGAATTAAGTCATTCACTTGAATAATGCAGAGACACTTGTATCTGACCAACCGTTCAATTGCAAGTTTAACAAAGAAAGACAAGCTCAAAGTTTTGAAGCTCATGATCCCTCATACAGAGTTGATGCCAAATTTCATACTTCTTCTTCTTCTAACAATCCATCTTGTCCTTCATTTATTTAACTACCTTGAAAAATGTGTTTCTATCGCATCTTCTTTTATATGTGGCTTTGTATTTTCTGGTATATGTGGCTCCACATCCTCTGTTGAGTATGTGTCATGTACATGCATTGAATTATTTCCCTTGTTTGTAGCTTGTGTCCATCTTTTTTTATTGCACTACCTCGTTAAGTTATACTTGCATGTACTCTGTGTCTTCCACATCCTATCCTGAGGGGTACGGGTGAGAGAGAGAGAGAGAGAGAGAGAGAGAGAGAGGGGTAAGAGGGAGAGAGACAGAAAGGGGTAAGGGGAGAGAGAGAGAGGGTAAGGGGAGGCAACCAAGGGGCATTAATTTTTATGTTTTCCACAAAGCACCCTTGAGGATTGACCCTCACTTGTTGAAAACCTAGCTCAACCATCTGTCTCATAAAAAGTAGGTTTTTCATAACATTACAAACATGAAGTATATCTTTATTTTACCATCATACATAGATAATACCATCATACATAGATAATGGCACTTTACCAACATGTCGATAGGGTGCACAGATCTATTTTCTCATAACCTAGTTTTTTCATTTTTAATCTCTAAATCACTCACCATGATTGGTCATGTGGTTAGAGGTGCCATCTATCATCACTGCATTTACTTGTTGATGGATGCATAGTTACCTTGTTGATGGATGCATAGTTAACTTATTGTAACTTTTCACTTTTCGTATCATTATACTTTTTATAGCAATCCCTTGTAATGTGCCCTAGTGTTCCCATGCTATTTGTATTTTGATTTCTTTGCCAACCACATCGGCCTCTCTGTCTCCCTCTACCTCTAGAGTGGCCTCTTATGAGACTAATTTACTTTTTGTTATTGTTTTTGGTGTTGATTTCCAAATCAATCCCACCTCCTTGTCATAGATAATGATTAGCATCTACCTATATCTTGAAAAGATGCAAGGGAGAAGAGAGCCTGAGCTCTTGCAAGCATACACACACTCACACAAACCCTAGAAGAGAGCATGAGCTCTTGCAAGCATACACACACTCACACAAACCCTAGAAGAGAACGCACAAGGTGAGAGGCTGAAAATTCTTCTTCTTCTTCACACAACAAAAGAGGTCTACAAAGAAGATAAAGTGACTAACACACATAATAGAGTATATACAAGCGGTCCATAATGTGAACATGCTAAGAGGAGTGATGGGTAGGTTTAGACTAGTCAATGTAGTCCAGCTGTAGAATCTCTAGTGAAGATATAAAAGTGCTAGCTATACCAAACCCGCCACTGATATAGATGTCGAACGGTCATGCAGGTGCCTCATGAGTGTCAGCTCATGTTGAGCTTGACATCTCAACACTCCCCCCCCCCCTCAAGCTCAACTCTAGCTCATGAACTCCAAGCTTATCTCGAAATCTGGAGAGCTTCTCTACTCCCAAGGCCTTCGTGAAGATGTCAGCAACCTGATCCTATGTGTGCTGACTTAGGCCAAGTCGATGTCGCCTGCCAAGACTCTCTCCCTGATGAAGTGGTAATGTACCTCAATGTGTTTCATCCGCGCATGGGAAACTGGGTTCCTAGCCAATTGTATACTACTAAGATTGTCACAATATATGACAACCTTTCTCTCCACATGCAACCCAAATCAACAAGTAGCTTGCATAACCAAGCTACCTCACACGCTACCACCATAGCTCCTATGTACTCTGCCTCTGTACTCGACAAGGCAACTGTGGGCTGCGTCTTGTTGCTCCATGTCACAGCAGCACTCCTCCCCAATGAAAACATAAATCCACTGGGTAGATCTCCTATCTAAGATGCTACCTTCCTAATCTGCATATGTGTACCCATATAGCTCCAATGGTACACTTGCTACATAAAACAATGCATAATCAATAGTGGCCCTCAAGTACCGAAGTGTGCGTCGCACACTATCAAGATGTGGTTTGCACTGCGGAACCTGCATAAACTGGCTCTCTAAACTAACTATGTAACTCAAATCTGGCCTACTAATTGTGACATAGATCAAACTCCCCACAATCTTCATGTACATAGTAGGATCCTCCAACACATAACATGCATCCGCAACAATAAGTTTGCCGTTTTGATCTAATGGCACCGACATTTACTTACAATAAACCATTCCATACTTGGACAACATGTCCAATACATACTGTCTCTGTGTGATAACCAAATACCCTCAGGTATGCGAATGACCTCAATTCTCAAAAAGTAGCGCAGATCTCCCAAATCCTTCATCTCAAACTTCCTTTTGACAAGACTTTTCACATGCTCAATCTCATCCAAGTTGTCACCCCCAGCAATAAGATCATCTACATAGATGGTTATGATCACAATACCCTTATCACTCTTGAACACATACAAAGCTTATAGAAAGCTTGGTTTGCATTGAAAACAATTAATTTGAAACTTCTCAATCTTGAGAGGGGTTGAGAAGTGAAATCTTTTGAGAATATTAATGAAAACCATGAAATTACTTCTTACCTCTAGATTTGGCTTGCTTCTTTATCTTAGAAGGAAGCCCCCAACCAACCACTTGGTTTAGTATGTTGAGAATAAAGCTCGAAGGATTATTGAAGAGAGAGAGAGAAGCTCCAATCTCTCCAGAAGCAGAGGATTTTTAAGGGATAATAGAAAATATCATTATTTTAATGTCATATTGGTATGGTATAGTTCACAGATTTTTTTTACAAAAGACTAAGGATCTATTTATAGGTGAGGGAGGCCACTAACCAAGTCCAACTGGGTTCTAGAATTTTTCAGGTTTAGTTTGGCTGAATTTGGATAAGATTTGTGCCAGTTTGGCTCCCTTTTTAATTTGGTTTGATCCAAGAGAGAGGAGAGATAAAAATATCACAAATTTTTTGAATTAAAAACTCATCCATATGTGTGAATTAGGCGCCTACCTCAATAGTCTCCCCCTCCTTACCAAGGTGTCAAAAATGCGTCATTCCAAAACATCTCATTTTTTTAGTAATATCTCATAGTTTTTAACTGATAAGCCTTGTACTCAGTCAACTCTTCATCTTATGTGAGCATTTACTCATTTTTGGGTATTTTTTTAATTATTTGGATTTATCTCATCCCAACACTTTGATTAATCCTATTGGTCCATAGGAACCTTAATTGGACCATAATCCAAATTTTTTTGAAAATATAGACCCTTAGCCTAAGGTCCCTTATATCAATTTTAATTGATTCCTAATGCACATTAGAAAGTTTATTTTGAACTTCTGTTTTAGGGGAAACCATTTTAGACACTAGGAGGATTTTTGTATCCAAAGATATCTCAATTTTGGATTATCTCTCTCTAGACATTTTCTCTCTCTAGGCCAAAACAGGGTAAAACAAGATCTTTCTTCTATTTTAGAGAGGGGAATAATTACAAGAATAGAAGGGGAGGTTCTTACACCTTTACACCTCAAAAGCTGGAGGGAGGAATCTTACATCCTACCCCACTAAAAAAACACGAGATGTCCTCATCTCGCAGGTGGAGTATAATCTCTTTCATCTTCTTCTTCTTCAATCACTTCCAGCGTTACTGCCTTGGAAGTGGATAGCCGATTTGGGAACATCTCTCTGACTTCCCCTATTCTGAGGCGGAGGTCTTGCATTACTTTGGATTGAAACTGAGGGTTGGTTAGAGGGTCTACCTCTAGGATTTCCTTGATTTTGATGGAAAGGAACCTGATTACACTGGAAGGAAGGAGTTGGAGTCTGGAATCTTGGTCCCTGATTTTCCCACCCCGAAAACCTTGATCCAAAAGGAGTTGGCAATCCATACTGCGATGTCCAAATCCTTGATAGTTATAGCATTTCACTTCCTTGTTTAAGGGTGGAACTTCCGAAGTTTAATTCCAGGGGATTGAGTTCCGGGAAAAGGACCTTTCTTCCATTTTGGAACTTTCCATATTCTGAGCTTGACCTTGTTGTCTCTTAGGCAGTGGAAGGTTGGAATCACCTTCTGGAGCTAGAAATCTTTTGAAAGATGATGTTGCTAACTTCGGCGGGACCTTGACATCAAAGGCCTTGGCGAAATCCTTCGCCAATCCGCACTGCTTCGACCCTGGAAACTGGCTTGGCATTCTTCACTAGGATATTCAAAGGTTCGTTCAGTCCCCAAATGAACCTAGCCATCAGTTGTTCTTCATCCAGCGGTGGCGAGTACTTGAGGAGAAGAGCGAACACTTGGTGATACACTTCAATAGTTCTGCTCCCCTGGGTTAACTCTAAGAATTCATTCATCTTGGTTTCCATAAAGCCGGGAGGACAGAATCTCTTCCTTAGGTAAATTTTGAGATCATTCCATGTCTGGGTGTTCCGATCTAGATGGTTTGTCTCGCAGTGGTTTCTCCATGCCACTCTGGCTGTTTCTGCTATCTTCAGCCTTGCAAGAGCCATTTTACTTTTCTCGTTGTACCCAGTGACATCGAAGTATTCTTCCATTGCTTCGATCCACTTCTCCACAACCTCACCCAAGTTTTCCCCTTCACCCTTGAAAGGTCCAGGTTGCGATCTATGAAGAATTTTACAAAATCCAAGTCGCGCTTCCTCATCAAGTTAGGGGTTATCATTCCTATCACGATGACCTCGATCCATGATCCTGTCAATACGAAAATTCTTGTTAAGTCCCTTTATTTATAATTCAAATCCGACTTTAGATCCAACTGATTCTGGGGTTCTTTAGATTGATCAGTCCCCCACAGAATCATGGGATAAAGATCCCTTCTAACAGAAGAACATACATAACTCATTATCAGAGAATAATTCATTCATATTCTTAACACAGTAATGGTCCATTAGACCAAAAATTCCATCGGATCATTCCTCCACGGGAAATTCAATTATGCAGGTTTTTAATTTGTCGTCCCTTAATTAGATCCACTGGGTCAAGGGTTAACAGCGGCAATCTGTCAGCACAATCCACTAATCTCATAGTGATTTGCTGTAGTCATAATTGTCATTCCAGTTACCAATAGCATCACTGGGATTTGTCCCATTCATCCTCATTATGGCTTTGTTCAACTTATCTTCTTTCAACCAGAATTCAGGAATCATTATCTTTCAATCAGAATCCAAATCAACTATTCAATTCTCAACCAGAATTCTAAAATCATATCAACAGCATTCAAATTCATCATCTAGATAGCATTTTTGCTTATAATTTCAAGGTCTTAGATTTACTCGTATATATTGTCAGTAAAGAGCTGCAAATATACCCACGGTATATATGGGGAGTCACGATCCTTGGAATTATAAGGTAAATACCATCATATCTAGGCCTCAAGCAAGTCAGGGATTCCATACAATTGCGATACTTCCATCTAAAGACCCAATTACCAATTTGAATTTTTATTTTGAATATCAATTTGTATGAATTTCATCACACAATTACAATCTTTTACTAGCACTTCATAAATTTTTGACATTTCTTGCTTCTCGGTTGATCCACTTTAGCCAATTTGCTCTGATACTAGATGAAAGATCCCTGCCCCCTCCGCACAATGAATTCGGGGGTGCCAACAGCGGAAGTAGCACTTCTTGCGCAGGGCCAGAGCCTCTCGAGGCCTCACCCCAACGGATATCCGGACAAGAGACTACTCCCTTGGTTTATTCCAAAACTGAACTTGAAAAAACTTTCCTTGCCCAGAAAGCACGGGCGATTCCTCCAGGATATTTTTATTCTAACGTAGTCAAGAGCCTTAACTAACCAAACTGATCCGACCGAACCAATAAGTCACATGGGCAGATCAAGGAAGAGACTTGCACTTGGATCATAGAGACCATCCAATCCCATAGGTTAGCCGACCGCCCAACCACTGTAGTGATAGGATCCAATTAGAAATTTGGTTATGTTTTGCCCCGGGAACTAGGGAAAAGAGTTCCCAGGCCCCCTAGCTGACGCTTCAAGCAAACTTCAAGATAGTCACACCACTTACACACCCAATATGAAATTGCTTGTTTCACAGATTCAGTTGTCTTTGAAAAAATATTTTAATAAAACCATAGTATCGCTGATCATAATCCTCCAAAATATTTTAATAAAACCATAGTATCGCTGATCATAATCCTCCAAAATATCCGATTGAATTCTAATTTCCAATCATTCCTTCATCGGTGTACCTATGGCATTATTGGTAACCAGAACGCTCACCACGTCCACTCAGGGGCCGTTTTGATAGTTCCTAGCTCATAGTACCCGGACTTATATTCACTTATAAAAATCTAGATGGACTCTCCATTGAAGATCAGCAAGATCAACCAGCAAATCCATATAAAAGAGCCATGGACTCATCCGTTGAGGACCAGCAAGGTCAATCAACCAGATCCATACCCGAGTTTAGAAAACAACTCTAACACCTTGTTCCATTTTCTTCCTCGACGCATGCGTGGGTATCACCGTATGGTCAGCACCCTCTAGGATCCTTCGTCGCAGGTCACCTAGCGCTTTACTCATAGGCCGCTTCCTTGGTCCCTCATCCACCGTACCGGAAGCTCACCATTTAAATCAAACTGAGGCTGGTCAAGACCTCGGTTGACCTTGCTACGCGAGACGTCCTCCGTTGACTCTCTGTCAGCTGTTGCAACTTTATCAATTAGGTCTCCACCCACGACCTCATTCACAAGATGGTCAAAATGCTTCCCCAGCATCCTTGACATAAAACAATCATTTAAAATAGGTCATAAATATAGTTTCTAAAACGAACTCTCATCTTTCCACATTGTTCCACATCATTTCTCGTTATTCCACATTCTTCTACATAAATTCACATTGCTTAATCCACATCCAATTATATGTATTCCCATCGTCCTTCATCCATTCTCATCTAGTCACATCATATTACATCTCATCACATCTATCCTCATTACATCTACCCATATCCTCATCCATTCTCATCTAGTCACATCTCATCACATCTATCCTCATCACATCTACCCATATCCATATCACATCACATCACATCCATTCACATTGCATCCATTCATTCATGTCTATCCCGATTCACATCACATCACATCCATTCACATCACATCTCATCCATTCACATCTATCCCGATTCACATCACATCACATCTCATCTATTCACATCTATCCCAATTCTCATCACATCACATCACATCACATCACATCACATGTCATCCATTCACATCTCATCACATGTCATCCATTCACATCTCATCGCATCCATCATATTCATTACATCCACATCACATCACATCCATTCACATCTATCTCGATTCTTATCACATCACATCACATCTCATTCATTCACATCTATCCCGATTCACATCACATCACATCACATCCATTTCACATCACATGTCATCCATTCACATCTCATCGCATCGATTCACATCCATCACATTCTTACATCCATATCACATCACATACATCCCATCCACATTACATCACATCCACGTCTCATTCTCATCCATTTACATCCCATCACATCCTTTCATATATCATCCCATCTCGTCACATTCACATCCATATCCATTTACATCACATCCCATCCCATCCACATCTCTTCACATCCACATCCACATCAATTTATATCCCATCCACATCTCTTCACATCCACATCCACATCAATTTACATCACATCACATCCCATCCACATCTCTTCACATCCACATCTACATCTATTTACATCACATCACATCCCATCCACATCTCTTCACATCCACATCCACATCCATTTACATCACATCACATAACATCCCATCCCATCCACATCTCTTCACATCCACATCCATTTACATCACATTCATATCTTATCACACCCACTCACATCTTATCACATCCACTCACACCCTATCACATTGCATTCACATCTTATTACATCGTATTCATCTTATTCACATCGTATTCTCATTTAGTAGCTTTTTCTACTTCGATACTGATGATGGGACTTTTTCTAAACTTCTGCCAATTGCTTGGCCTAGTTAAAGGTACTTTTTCTCGATGGATATTTTCATATTCTTTCTCAAATTTCTCAAGTGAAATATATTCAACATTCTTCTTGAGTAAAAGATTCATGGGATTTACAAAAATCAATTCTACCCATATTGCTCAAAATTCCACTTTTGATAAATACTCATAATTTGAATTATGCTAAAAATTCCTCTTTTTCCATTTAATTTCTTGGATTTCAAATATTATGGGAAATCCTCTTTTTTCATTTAAATGATTGAATTCCAAATGTCATGGGAATTCCTCTTTTATCATAAAGTAAATTTATCTAAAATTTCTCTTTTCTTTAATAAAAATATCCATTATTTCAAATATGCCAAGAATTCCACTTTTACCATTTAAATGATTGAATTCCAATTGTCATGGGAATTCCTCTTTTATCATTTAAATTTTCTCATGCATAAAATAAATTTATCTAAAATTTCTCTTTAAATTAAATATTCATTATTTTAATATACCAAAATTTCTCTTTTTTCATTTAATTATATGGATCTCCATTATCATGGGAATTTCTCTTTTTGCATAAAAATAGAAATACCAAAAATTTATCTTTTCTTTAATTAATTATTGATGCATAAATACTAAAAATTAGTTTCCCATGAATTTGATGAAAATCATTCTTTTAGCATAGGATGTCCAATCCTAGAATATGGTAGGAAGTCCTCTTTTCACATTATGCATAAAAATGAGTTATGTATTAATTTCTAAAAATTTTACCATAGCTTCACTGCTATTACTGATAATTTTTAATATTTCTAGAAAGAATAAGACTTTGTAATACAATTATGATAGAATAACTATCCTTAGACTTAAATTTAATTTATGGAATTAAATCATAAGTTTACCATAATTTTATTAGCATAAAAGCATAAAAAAGCCATTTTCTTAACCTCTAAACACACATTTTTCAGCCTTTGGATCTAGCTTAGTACGCAACTCATCTGGCACATGCGCATATGCTATACATCCAAAAACTTTCAAGTGAGACAAGTCAAGTTTCTTGCCAGTAAACTCCTTCTCTGGTGTTACATCATGTATGACTGCAGCAGCAGTAGGAGTCCTGTTCATGATATAAACTATTGTAGACACAGCCTCAACCCAATAGCTATGTGGCATATTCTTCTCTGCCCCATCAATGCTCGTGCTATCTCTGCAATGTGCCTATTTTTTCGCTCAGCAACTCCATTTTGCTGCGGAGTGTATCTACATGTAAATTTTCTTTGAATGCCATTCTTTCGCAAGAATGCAGAAAACTCATTGGAGAAGTATTCTCTTCCTCCATCTAACCTTAAGCACTTCACATGCTTTCCTATATGTTTTTTAACCATCACTCTAAAATTCTAAAGACGAGTGAACACTTCACTCTTCTCCTTCATGAAATACACCCACACTTTCCTCGTGTGGTCATCAATGAATGTTACGTAGTATTGCCTTCGCACGACCCCATACATTTGAATGCACAACATCTAGTACATTCCTACTCACATTTCTGTCATGTGAAAATACATGCTTTGTTTGCTTTCAAAATTGACATGCTTCACATACTTTCTACATACCTTCAACTTTAAACTTAGGCAACCCTGTCACAATTTCTTTAGTCTCCATAGACTTCATTCTTTGCACATTTACATGCCCAATTCCCTTATGCCAAATGTCTGTATCTGCAACAAATCCTGAACCATTTGCAAACATTGCAACACTCACTTCAGGCATATTTACATTCAATGTAAACATTCTACCCACTCTGTTGCATTTTGCAATCAACCTGCACTTATCTTTAAAGTCTTTGACATAGGTTGACCATCATGGTAAAACCGAACCTGCAAACCCTACTCAATGATTTGGCCAACTAAAACCAGATTCTTTGTAATGTTCGAAACATGTACATCTGCAAGGTACTTCACCTTACCATCCTGCATAAACAATGGCACATCTCCAACATGGGCAATCGGATGAGCAGTGTCATCCCCTGTTTCAACAAAACTTGGTCTTTCAAGACTCTTCATTTCCTTGAACCACTCACCATGACTTGTCATGTAGTTCAAAGCACCTGAATCAGCATATCATACATCATCCTTACATGTTGCTACATCATTTCCACACACAGCATTAACCACATGTTGCATAACAAACAACCTCTCATTGTTCTCATTATTTCTGCTAGAGGACGCATAGTTGTTTTACTACACTTTTCCATTTCGTATGTCACTCTACTTCTTATAGCAATCTGCACCATGTTCAAGCTTACCATAGTAAAAATAGCCTCGTGTATCATTATATTGTCTTTGCCAATTACCACAACCTCTTTGACTCCCCCTGCCTCTAAACTGGCCTCTTCCACTGTGTGTTATTGTTGCGAATCCTGGGACTGTTGCTTCTGCTGACCATAATTCTGATTACCTGTTCGGCCACCACGTTGGCCACATCCACAACCTCTACTTCTTCCTCTACCTGAACTTGTGTAGAAGGCCTGTTGCTCTAAATTGTTTTTGTTTTGTGAAAGACTGTTGATCTTCCCCAAATTATTATCATCAATAATCAGCATATTGACACCAAATCTGTGAAGTTGGGAATGTTCTCCCGAGTCTGAATAGATGTCTTGAACGCCTTGTATTATGGCCCGAGACCACGTAAACACACTTCCACCTTATCATCAACAACAACAGAAACACCAATAGATGCAAGGGATTCTACAATACCCTTGATTTTCAAGGCATAATCATTCACATACATATTTTTCTTCTCCATAGTATGAAGCTCATTCTTCAACTGAATCTTCCATGCCTTGGTGTCAGTTTCATACAGCTTCACCAAGGTGTCCCATGCCTCCTTAGGTGACTTGGCATCTTGTATATGCCCAATCATGGTGTCCTATATACTAATAGAAAGCCAATACATGACTTTCCTTGCTCCTTGATTCCAATTCTTGAATTCTTTTACATCTGCAACAGTTGGATTAATCTCCGGTATCTCTGGTGCCTCCTCATGTTCACCTTCAATGTAGTCCCAATAACCTTTTTCTATCAGGAAATTGGTCTATCTAAACCTCCAAGCATAGAAGTTGTTCTTGTCAAGATTCTCTGTAACAATCTAGTTTATTCCATCATTCGACATCTTGTCTCTACACAAATTTACCAAAAACAGCACTCTTGTTTGACCTGCACAAACTGTTGTATTTTTTGCAGTGATACTATACTGCACCCAAGCTGTCACAACCAGTGACCTCAATTTGCATACATACACCCAATGGCAACTTTGATACCTCTTTGTAGTACACATAGTGTCTGCAAAACAAATGCCCTTCCTGCAGTTCCCAAAACAGAGTTCTGCAGAGAATCAAAACTTACCCGCAGTGCTCGTGAACGCCTACAAACTAAAAAAACGGAGGTCTAGACGCACCCGCAATGCCTTTTTGGTGGGAAAACTCATGTCTAACGATCTTGTCCAACATACAGTATAGTTGCCTTGTAGTTTTGGTCCTGTAAAGAAAGCTCCTCAATTAGAGTTCGTTTGCTCTACTGCCTTCTGAAGAGCTCCCGACAAGGGTGTAGTAGCCAACACAAAGGGGGAAGAGTAGATGGAGCTCTTACCCTCACACCGCTTCTTGTGCTTCTCTTGCTTGCCACTTAGCCCTTAACATGAAGTCGACTATGATACCATGAAAAGATGTAGGGGAGAAGAGAGCTTGAGCTCTTGCAAGCACACACACTCACACAAACCCTAGAAGAGAACACACAAGGTGAGAGGCTAAAAATTCTTCTTCTTCTTCACACAACAAAAGAGGTCTACAAAGAAGATAAAGTGACTAACACACATAATAGAGTATATACAAGCGGTCCATAATGTAAACACGCTAAGAGGTGTGGACTAGTCAATGTAGTCCAGTTGTAGAATCTCTAGCGAAGATATGTCGGTGCTAGCTACCAAACCCGCTAGTGATATAAATGTCAAACGGTCATGCAGGTGCCTTATGAGTGTCAGCTCATGTTGAGCTTAACATCTCAACATATCTAAGTAGAAGGCTTGCTCATGTGAATTTTCCAAGGATTTATCTTCTCTCAGATGATCAGGTTCTTGAAAATTAGGTAAGTTCTCTCGAACTCTGAAAATAATTGTGTTCCTTGCCAAGACCATGTAAGGGCATCTATGTAAGCCTTTTAACTACATTGAGTAATCATTTATACTTAGCTTCCCTTTGGTCATATTATGCAGCTTCTATTTTAGTTGCATCTTTCGAGCTTGAGTGTTTGTATTGTACATATTCACAAGGTTTCCCAAGCCTCCATAGGCATTTATACATCTTGTTTACGCACAATCATAGAGTATGTCACACTGACAGATAACCAATACAACACCTTTCTGGCTCTTTCATGTCATTCTTTATATATGCCTACACCTACTATGGGGTGGTGGGACATAAGGAAATTGGTCATCTTGAATTTCCCAGCCTGGAAATGATTCTTGTCCAGATTCTTGCTCATTATTTGTAAGAACGCTAGTAGATATCTTGACCTACATAGGTATAGTGCTTGCAAAAGCCTCTCAACTTATACTAGTCTTGTAATAATCTCCAACACATTGGGCATACATAGTCAAAATTGACACTTTCATAGAGTGCCTACTACAGAAAACTTGTAGAGTTAAAACTAGGCCCCAAATGGCCTTGAATCCAGATTCTAAAATCACGAAAGTATTATGGACCTTTCTCCCACAGTATAATTCCCATTTCAAAGGGCGCCTCAAGATGTGACAGTGCACCTTAATGTTGTGCTTGCCCTACTGCTCTTACCTAGTAGCATAGCTACCTGCAGATATAATTTGCTTCCAATCAAACAGAAAGAAGTAAGGTTACCATTATCCATGTACTACTTCCTTTGCTTGCCTCTTGAGTTCTTCACATGAATTGGTGTTGTGATACCATGAAAAGAATGTGGGTGAAAGGATGAGCTTGAGCTCCTTTTACAAGCAAACACCCACGTAAGAGTAGAAAAGCACACAAGTGAGATGGATGACTAAATTTTCTTATATTCTCTTCTCTTCTCTATAACCATGACATAAAGAGATAAAAGCATATATACTATAAGGGAAGGTACTCTCCTACTATAACATATAAAGGTCAGTCCATAGTGTGAACTTGACTACATGAGTTGGAGCTATAACTATACCATAACTCTAGTACACAACAATGACTATCACAGAGCTTTTAAACCATTAGCAACATATCACCCATAATCTCACCAACCTAGCCAGTGGCATAACTGCAGAAGCTATCACCCATATGGTCATCGATGTTTGTAGCGATAGTTGTTCTCGATATCTCAACACAAGATAGGTATAACGGCCTTGGCTTGGTAAATTAGAGGCCAAGAAAGTAAAAAGTGGCTAGATTACAAAGGTTATCATTCTATGCAAGACATGGCATTTGACCTTGAATTTACTTGGGGAAATGGGAGAACTAGGACTCTAATTAGAAAGGCTAGGCTGGACAGGTGTTATATGTTGAACTCCTCATGTAACTCCTTATCCTAGCCACTAAACTAAAGGTTTGAAAAACTATTGCTCTATCTAACCAGCTGAAGCTCGTCGGGTTAGGTTATGGACCACCATGCTGGAGATGACAGGCAAAGAGAAAAAGTGAGAGAGAGAGAGAGATGTGACAAGCTCAACACATGAAAGAGAGATTGCATGCCTCAATGTATTGATTTGATAGATGTAATAGTTCATCAAAAGTACAATTATTTTATAGCCACATAAGCTCACCTACATGACATCATTGCTTATGTCAATGTCGGTAGATATGAAGTGAACCACTTAAAGAGTGGGTTCATACACACTAGATATGAAGTGAACCATTTATGTCAATGTAGGTATAAAATATCTAGGTATGAAGTGGGATCACTAGATATCAAGTGAACCACTTATGTCAATGTAGGTATAAAATATATGGATATGAAGTGACCCACTTATGTCAATGTAGGTATAAAATATCCAGATATGAAGTGAACCACTTTAAGAGTGGGTTCACACACACTAGCACACTTGGCCTTTATAGAGGCTATTCACACAGGCTATTCACACATAGAAGCCCCAACATCCCAACAACCACTTCCCTATATTGCTCAACCTTGGGAATAAAAATAAACAAGTGAGGGTTGGTTGGTTGGTTTCATATACTGACCCTCAACTATTTCAGTTTCCTCTGTTCAAGAAGGGGCATGGGCACCTATAGCCAAAGAATCCCAAATACTACTTTAAGACATTAGAAAAGAAGTTGCTAGGCTGAGAGTAGAAAGTAGTCTCCCTATGTAGGAAATCATGTCCCACCATCCCTAGTTGGAACATAGCCTTTCACTTGAGGAGCTATTTAACTCTATACATTCTCTAAAAAAAATGGAAGGAGTCCTAGTTTAGATGGCTTGCCACCAAGATTATACAAAACTTTCACTTGAGGAGCTATCCGACTCTATAGTTTCTCTAAAAAAATGGAAGAAGTCCTGATTTAAATGGCTTGCTTGTTAGCAGAATTCTACAAAATTTTCAAGGATGCTCTGATCGTTCCTCTAATGAAAGTTTGGGAGGAATCCATCCACTTTGAAGCTTTTAGCTTCTCTACCAGCAGTGAAGGAGTGATTAAACTTGTTCACAAAATGGAAGAAAAGGAGATTCTCTCCAACTATAGAAGGCCAATCATGATGCTTTCAATAACTTACAAAATATTTACCAAGCTCTATTAGTATACATTAGCCCAATCAATTAGATGTGGCCAAACTTGAGCCTAGAGCCACGTGCTGGGGGGACATCGTTTGATTGACATTAACCACCAAGAGAAAAACAACATGAAGCTTGGTGAATTCCATCAAGGAGTGGATATACCACCTTTTCAATAATAAAGGTCTTTTAGTTAGAAGCATTTATCAATAGTAATTTCCTTGTAATACTAACCCTCTTTTGATATTTAATATAGCAAAACTTCTAAGGTTAATCTTGTTAACTTATATTGACTCTATTCTAAGTTAAGCAGTGTAACAATACTAGTATGACCACCACCTTCTTAATGACACATCGTGCCTCAAACACCACCCATTCAACTACACATCACCCTAACAACCACTCAACATGCATAAATAAAAAAGAGAGGCCACATGCAATGGCATGTGGCTTTCCTTAATAGCATTTGATATATATTGAATATCGTAATCAATTTAATGTTATTATAATATTTTTATAAAAATCCATCCGTATAGTAAATTATATAATAAAAATATTCTTATAAATAACATACTTATAATAAATTAGAATATGTTTAAATTTTTATTATTTTTAATCTATATTTAATATACTTATAATAAATTAGAATAGGTTTAAATTTGTTATTATTTTTAATCTATATTTAATCCTACACACTCATAAATATACTTTTATTAAATTTATAAAAATATTTATTAAATTATTTATATTTCTCTCTCTCACGCACACATGCACACATGCACACATGAGCTTATGCATGCATATGTATACATATGCATATGTGTGTGTGTGTGTGTGTGCGTGAGTGCATGCGCACGTGCACGTGTGTGTAGTCTTGCTCCAACATGTGCGTATACATGTATACATGCATATACATATACACATGTGTGTGTGTGTGTGTGTGTGTGTAGTGCATTCTCCAACACATCCATACACACACATATACATGCATATACATACAAACATACATACACACACACACACATGCACGCATGCATGCACACACACACACACACACACACACACACATATATATATATATATATATATATATATATATAGAGAGAGAGAGAGAGAGAGAGAGAGAGAGAGAGAGAGAGAGAGAGATTACATTTTTATATATTGTGTTGCCATATTTATACTTTGGCTAAGTACAAGTCTTTAATGTTAGAATGCATTAAAAATTAACAAAGGAGACATTGTGTTTTGTGCTTTGATAGGTATAAGTCTTGTCTCTTTTGAAAAGCCCTTATGAAAATTACCAAAAAACGACCTTTCTTTGAAAAAGGAATGAGTAGAGGTGACATTTTAATTTTTAAACAATGAAGGGTTTTTTTTAAATGGGCTTTCTTTGAAGTGACGGGTTTTATTTATTTATTTAATGGCCTAGAAATGAGTAGAGGTGACATTTCAAATTTCAAACAATGAAGGGTTTTTTAAACCTTTTGCTTGATAAACAGTGAAGGGTTCTATTTTTATTTTTAATGGCCTTCTTTGAAATAGAAATGAGTAGAGATGACATTTCAATTTTTAAACAGTGAGTGGGTTTTTTTTAATGGCCTTCTTTGAAATAGAAATGAGTAGAGGTGACATTTCAATTTTCAAATAGCGAAGGGTTTTTTTAACCTTTTCCTTGTTAAAATTCAATTTTGAAAGATATAATCAAAGACGTATTTAAGAGAATCTTCAAAAGATCATTCCGTCATAAATTCATAAATGAAAGATGTGAAATGTTCTTCCAAAATGATAAGAGTACTTAAGAAAGGCGTATACAAAGAGCTATTTTTAGGGATCCTCCCCACCAACAATCAATGGTGGAACTTTAAAAGGATATTCTTACAAAATGTGAAATATTCTTAGAAAGATGTGAAATATTCTCACAAAATGTTAAGAGTTCTTAAGAAAAACAAATACAAAGAGTTATTTTTAGGTGTCCTCCCCACCAACAATGAACAGTGGAACTTTAAAAGGATAACTTTTTTTAGTACAATTATTAATGAAATCACTTACAAGTTTATATATATATATGTATATCTACACACACACACACACACACACATACATACTACTACTACAACACACACAGAGAATAGTAGTAGTAGTAGTAGCAATAGTAGTAGTATGTATGTATGCATATATATATGTATATGTATATGTGTATGTGTATACATAATATGTGTGTGTGTGTGTGTATGTATGTATGTATGTATACATACATACATACATACATACATACATATAATACATACATACATACATACATACATACATATGTATGTATGTATGTATACATACACACACACACACACACACACATACATATATGCATACAGACATATATACTACTACTACTACCACTATCGCCACCACCACTACTAGTTTAATATAGCTACTATGTTAGACTAGTATATAGTATAGCTACTATATACAATATTTACTTTTTATCAAGCTATTTACCTTTTATTAAGCTACTATATACGATATTTACTTTTTAACAAGCTGTTGATATATATAAATGTTTCATCTACAAATAAATCCTAATGACTACCCTACTAATACTACCTAGCCTATTCTTCATTCTTACCATTACAAATATACTCATTTCTGTATTAAAGTTTTTACACACACGATGCAAAAACTGCATACAAATTAAAATCACAACTCCATTTAATCTTATTGAATATTGATTTCTTATCTCTCTTAGCCTTCTACTCTCAACTCTTACAAATTTGTTCCAAACTCATTCAAATGTGCCAAACATGTAAATGTTTTTTTTTACTAAGGAGGAATTAAATTTACATGTCATCACCTTCCACTATGGGAGTAGGTAGATTTGTACCATCATGTACCTCCCTTTCAGAGGCAAGGGTGCTACCACTAGGATAAACCCAAGGAGGCACTAGAAATGTAAATGTTGATTTCAATTTCATCTAAAATCAACCACTTATCTCTTAACACATGTTGTTGTGACACATTTCCTTTTGAGTCACATATAGATGTCTTTATATAGAGTAGCCCATACCTTTAAAGTAATGTAGAGTAGTGTTAAAACAAACCATCCTTTAGTTTATTTTTCATCTTTATTAGTCTAGTCTACACCGTGGATGAAGGCATGACTATGACACGAGGTCATGTCATGGCCATGCGTATATATGCATATATAAATATACGACCAATCCCTTTTTCCAATATTTATCATGTATTTGAGTATTGAATACTTCAAATACATGGTTTATTTCCCTAGAGAGGCACACTTAAGAGTATTTCACAAGCTTCCTTCAAACCTTTCTTTAAGTTGTAAAAATGGACATCAAGTTATCACTTTGAAGTTTAGAAACTATAAAGGGACAACGTTTTCAAGAAGCCTTCTTTGTATCCTTGTGGCATACAACCTTACAAAAGAAGAGATGCTCACAAGAATGTTGGATTCTAGCAAGAGGGTCTTCAATTTGTATATTGGTCATTAGAAGTGTCATGTTATACCTTTATGCAAACCTTTAAAATTGAAGGACAAAAGTATCACGTGTATGTGAACCTCAATATATACCAAAATTATTGGATAATAAATAGCATTATAATTTCACAACATCATGGTCTCCCTATCTGTATTTATTCAATGTGTCTGAGACTTTCCTTTTCAATGTGTATGGGACTTCGTTGACAAATACTTGAAGAGTTTTCTTTCCTCAATATATTTAAATCTTGGGAAGGAAGTTTAAAGATTGTGAAATAGTTTTCATAACCTTCATTTATGTTATCACCAATTACCATTAGAAGCATCCTTATATCTTCTTCTTCTTCTTCTTCTTCTTCTTTACAAGAGTGGGTTCCAAAACTAATTCGCCCTTTAGGCCACGGCAAGGTCGGGGTTTGAGCTAGGGTTCTTTCTTTCTTTGAGATACGATGGGCTACACCAACTCGACCCAACCCACACAACCTTCTATATATTGAGAAAAGAACTTATCATCTTCCCACACAAAAGAGGACATTTCCAAGATATGTGAAAGCCCGACGGCAAAATGCATGGGGGAGGATTTTGTTGAGGAGCTTTGTTACGATTCTTAGAAGGGATAAATATTTTTCCACTTTTAAGTCATACAAGCAATCAACAGCACATCAGAAGGAGTCTGCTCTTCAAAATAGTCCACATCTTCACCACAAGGAGTAGATGTTACATGAATTTGGAAGAAAACTTTCTGTAAATGACTGTTGTTGTTCTGTAAATATAAATATATAATTATTGTTCCTCCCAAAAAAAAAAGAACTTATCATGGCTGTTTTGGCTGTTTTGTCCGCGGACACGTCTGAATCCTCCTGGGCCCTGGGCGTGGACAAAACCGACGGGCCCTGGGCATGGACAAAACCGACGGGCCCGTCTCCAGAAAACTTGTCGACGCCGCGTTTGCATTTACTCTTTACCAGAATAATAATGAAGCTTCCCGTGCAGAAAACGTTCATCTCATCCTTGCCCTGCTTGCTCTCTACTGTAGACTAAAAAGCCTTAATCAGCTTTCTTAATCCTAGCTCTCTGTGTATCCTTAAAGAGGTCTCTCTCTGTGTAGCCCGGGTCTCTTTGTGAAACCCTAATTTGCTCTCTATTGCTCTAACTTGCCCTCTTCTTAAGCTCTGAATCATGTTCTCTGTATAATCCTTACCAGACCTAGCACGCAACAGGAAAACAACAGCACCCCACCATGACTGCGAATGCCCCTTTCATCAAAAGGAGGCCCTGCGCAAGCTGCTGTGCCATATCCTTCTGTGTTATCCTGCTCATCATCATCGTCATCATAATTTTGGCATTCACAGTGTTCAAGCCTAAGAAGCCAGAGATTAATGTGGAGAAGATAGAACTACAGAACTTCAAGGCAAGCTTGGGCAGGTCGGGCTTAACATTCAAGCCCTCCATCAACATAACCCTAGCTCTCGTCTTGTCTGTGTACAACCCTAACAGGGCAAGCTTCAAGTACTCACAGAGCTCATCTAGGGTTTCCTATCATGGGGACGAGGTGGCTATTGTGCCCATCCCAGCAGGGGCCATTGGGTCGCAAGGCTCAGAGACAATCTCGACGACGCTTGATGTGTTAGCAGATCAATTGATTACAAACTCTCACCTGTTGGGAGACTTCACTGCCGGCGCTTTGCCCCTCTCTGTGAGCACAGACATCTCTGGTAGAGTAAAGGTGCTGCACATCATCAAGCACCATGTGGACATCTCCTCTCAGTGCAGCCTCTCCATCTCCACAGGGAGTGCCTCCATCAGCAACACAGATTGCCAGAACACGGTTCACGTGTAGCCTCTCCATCTCTATGGGATAAAACAGCACAGATTTGCCCAAACAAGGTCTAGTGAACAGCATCGTCGTGTCCAGCAGCTTTGTTTTGTCCATGCCCTGCTGTTTTGTACGCTCTATTCATGTCTTTTGCCATTGTCATCATGAAAAAAGCTTTACCCCAGAATCTTTTTTTTTTTTGGTACAAGAGGCTTAGAGGTAACTGATGCTTAAATTCATCAGGATTCATTTTTTTTGGTTAAATTGAAAGGGTATTTCGGCTGTCTCTCTCCCCACCCCAAAAGAAAACACAACCCCCCCCCCCCCCCCCCCCCACACACACACACACAGAGAATGGACAAATGCATAGCATAGGATCCTCCAAAAGGAAGTGGCATTCATCAGGATTCATGTATTTTTTTTGTTAAATTGAAAGGGTATTTCGGCTGTCTCTCTCTCTCTCCCACCACCACCACCACCACCACCACCACCACACACACACACACACACACACACACACAACGGACACATGCAGAGCATAGGATCCTCCAAAAGGAGGTGGCAATTCAAATGACGTTGATTCTACAGTCAAAGAACTTGTTGGCAATTCAAATGAGCTTGATATTATAGCCAAAGAACTTGTCAGCAATTCACGTGAGCTTGTTTCTACTGTCAAATAATTTGTTTGATGCCAAACTCCATCGAATGAATGGTTCAGCAGGATGAAAATGCAAGCAATTTCATTGAACGTTTGCAATTGTCATGCAGTCAAACACTTTGAGTAAACGAAGTGGCCTAACATCAAAACTTAATAAGTAGTGGAACCTTCTATGATGTTGATGCCTCAAGGGATACCATTACTTTGGGTAGCGTTACAGCACAGAAAAAGAGAGCCTGGAAGGAGGTGACAAGCTACTTGGCATCTATTGATTGGCAACAAAATAATCCAAAAAAGAGCAGGATTTAACTTGGCTGTGCCACCCATGACAGTAACTCAATTGGTAAAAGAGGACGAGTGTTATCCTAGAGGTCGTAAGTTCGCTCATTGCTGACTACAGTGGATGTGGATGTGCACCCTGTGACCCTTGTTCCTGAGTTCGATCATCAATGACTTTGGTGAATGTGCACCATGTGACCCTTGTTCCGAGAGGTCTCGATTGTTGCTGACTACAATGGATGTGCACCATGTGATCCTTGGAAGTATCATGTGACCCTTGTTCCTAGAGGTCATCATGTGACCCTTGTTCCTAGAGGTCTCGAGTTCAATCATCGCTGACTACGGTGGATGCGCACCATGTGATCCCTGGAAGCCCCTCGTTGCTAGAGGTGTCGAGTTCGATCATCACAGTTACGGTGAATGTGCACCGTGTGACCCTTGTCCAAATTGCCACGACGATGTGTGTGAATTGTCTATATAAGTCGAGTGTAAAATATCCATTTCTTGTTAATTTTAAGCAAAAGGAAAGCGGCTGTGCCTCTAGAGCTCCACAGATGGGCCCCATCACAAGGCGGCCTCGACGCAAGCTCTGTTTTCCACCGAGAGCTATTTCCCCTCTTGACGATTGGAGCAGCAGCGTGCAAAAAGGGCTTTGTAAATGCAGGGAAATTACGGTTAGGGCTAGGACCCTTGCATCTACAATGATGGCGTCTGTGTGTTTCCCTTGGATGAGGTGAGTGCCATCTTCTCCTCTCTGCTTATGAGTGTTGGAGCTCTATATATGGCTCACTCTACCTAACTCGGTCTCACCTATATATATGTATCTTGTCCTCAATATGAATCAGTCTTTGGGAGCGTACATGATGTGTCTCTTGTCTCGTCTCTTTCTCTCTACATTTCAACATGGTATCAGAGCATCTATAAGGGAAGCATCTATGTCTTCTTGTTAAATTCATGATTATAATTTCATGTCTTACAAGATTGTTCTTTGATTATGTGTTATCTACATGATTTTATAGCTTAACTTGTTGTAATTAGAGTTGTTTCTTAATCGCGTCCTTAAAACCAAAACCAGGTGCAGGTACGTAGATTGTATTGTGCTGGTGAATCCTATCAAAAAAGTTTGTCAAATGGAGTTGTGAGTCAAAAGTTATGACAGTTCAGGCAAACTGCATCTGTAACAGCAAAACAGGTTCTTTGAATAAGCAAACAGGTTCTTTGTGTGAGCACACAGGTTTCGTCTTCGTCAAGCCTCTTTAGGAAACCGCCAAATCTAGCTTCTTTGTCAAGCGTCTTTAGCAAACCGCTAAATCTAGCTTTTTCGTCAAGCGTCTCTTATTATTTTGCTATTTTTAGCAAAACGACCAATCTAGCTTTTTCATCAAGCGTCTCAACACTTTATTTGAGAGGTTTGCTTTCAAAGTTACAGTATGAAGTTGGTACTGCTATGACGGGGCATATTGATTCTTTCAAATCTATTATTAATCAACTTGCTGCTGCCTGCGGGTGATCTTGTTCCACGAAAGCAACTTATTACAATTCTTCTTGATACGATAAAGGATCCGTCTTATGACAACATTGTTACCATTCTATCTAACAAGGACGGTCTTGATTTTGACCAAACTTGCATATCTTTGATTGAGTATTCTCAACGTCAACAACGACGTAGCATTGGTCATGATGCAGCTATGTTTTCACAACAAGAGGAGCCTGAGTCCCAACAGTTGGAACGGGCCTTGTATGTGCGAAAGCGTCCTTTTCAACGAGGAAACCGCAGAGGTGGTCGTCGTGGTGGTAGTTTCTCTCGTCTCAAATTTCCTAACAAGCATTGTTCTTACTGCAATAGAAATGGTCATACTGAAGATGACTGTTCGGCACGTCAATATGATGAAGAACACAACATTACCACAAAACAATATTACCTAACTCGGTCTCACCTATATATATGTATCTTGTCCTCAATATGAATCAGTCTTTGGGAGCGTACATGATGTGTCTCTTGTCTCGTCTCTTTCTCTCTACATTTCAACAATGAGCTTGACGTCTAGCTCCTCTTCTCTGCACGGATGCGCAACCATCACAAGGCCGCGTCGCGCCAGCTCCATCTACATCTTCACAGTGAGCTATTCTACCTCGGGACGATTGCAGCAGCTTGCAAAAAGGCTTCATAGATGCAAGGAAATCAAGGTTAGGACTAATAACACCATGGATCTACAACGACGTGTTGACAAAGAGAGCGTCGTCTTCTCCTTTGCATATAAGCTTGACGTGTCGTCCAGCTCATCCAGAAGAAGAAGAAGCCACCCTTGCCCAATAACTCGTGTACAGAGAGAGGGTGGGACAAGCGTGCACAGCAAACTTGTCTGTGCCCATAGTCGCAAGCCAGCTTCCTGAGTAAGCAAGACACGCAAGGAAAGGAGCAGATGGCCTTTATCATTGCAGCAAGCTCATTGTATAACATGTGTAAATCTTGTCTAGATTGATGCATCTTTCGTTATATATATATATATATTCATAATCTTTAGTTATTGCATATATTTCATTGGGGGGCAGCAATCAATATATGCAAAAAAAAAAACGTTAAGTGTAGATGAGATATTAGAAAGTAGTCAAGAATGCGGTAAAAAAATGAAGCTTACTAGAGGACGTGATGGCCATCATTTCTTTGTAAAAAAAGAGATTTTTGTACTAGATCAAATAGAAGTATATTTCATGAATGAAGATTTTACAAGGGCACCATTTACACACATATCATGTGTGGTTGCACATGCCAGTATTTATTTTTCACACAAGTTTTATTTATTTACAGTATGGAGCTCTAGGTACGAGCCAGTTACACAAAAGCCTCATCACTCAGATCATGTCGTGGAGGGACTGTAAGATTCTTCCTCAGTCTGAATAATAAATAAGTCTTTATCTCAATATCTTGTAATCATTTCATGTTTCTGAATACAAGAAAATATTATTTTTCTTTGTTTTTGTCTAGAGAGAAGAAAAATTCTAGAGAATGGTAATTCAATATTGAGATATTTTTGGATATAAAATATCTACAAAAATCAAAAATATACTTTTCTAAAACAGAAAATCAAAATAAAATTTTCAAGGTACATTAGGAATCAATTAAAAATGATTTAAAAGGTCTTAGCCTAAAGGTCAAGATTTTTTGAAATTTTTGGATTATGGTCCATGGGCCAATAAGATTAATCCAAGTGTTGGGATGAGATAAATCCAATGAATAAAAAAAATACCAAAAAATGAGTAAATACCCACATAAGATGAAGAGTTGACTGAGTACCTTGGTAAGGAGGGGGGAGACTTCAAGGAGGCACCTATTTCACACACGTGAATGAGTTTCAGTGAAAGAAACATACACTGCAGTGGATGTTGCCAGGGTTTTCCTTAAAGAGATCTTCAGATTGCTAGCTTACCCAGGAGGATAGTAAGTGACAGAGATCCCAAATTCACATCGAAATCCTGGACTTCATTTTTCGAAGCAGAAGGAACTTTCTTGGATCTCAGCACAGCCTTTCACCCTGAAACAAATGGCAAGGCTGAAAGAGTGAACCAAGTAATAGAAGATATCCTTCGGTCATGCTGTGACAGGGAACCCAAGAAGTGGTTGAGCCATTTGCATCTGGTTGAATTTGCTTACAATGCTTCTTATCATCGAAGTATTGGGATGAGTCCTTTCAAAGCTTTATATGGACAAGATTGCCTTACACCGATGACTTGGTCTAACCCATTGATAAGAGTAGAAATGTCCAGATAAATGCTTGATGACATGGACCAGCAAATGCAATCAATCCGTAAAGATATAAAGGCAGCCCAAGATAGGCAAAAGCAATATGCAGATAAGAAGTACAAGAAGCTCTCTCCCAGATACTATGGGCCATATACTGTTATTATAAAGAAAGTGGACGATCTAGCCTATAAACTTCTTCTGCCTCCCCATCTCAAGGTACATAATGTATTCCACGTCAATTTGCTTAAGAAATATGTACCTAGCCCGAGTCACGTGCTTGATGAGATGAACAATTGATTTCTCCGACTCAAGGCCACATGGTACTCCAACCTAAAGAAATCCTTGACATTCGGGAGAAGATTTTTAGGAGCAGAGTCCTCAGAGAATTTTTAGTAAAGTGAAAGTTCTTCCCTCTAGAAGACGCCACCTGGGAGAACGAAGAAGAGTTGGCGAAAGATTACCCCCACTTTGCGAGATGAGGACATCTTGCGTTTTTCAAGTGGGAGAGGATGTAAGATTCCTCCTTAGCCTGAATAATAAAAAAGCCTTTACCTCAATACCCTGTAATCATTCCCTGTTTCTGAATATACAAGAAAATATTATTTTTCCTTGTTTTTGTCTAGAGAGGAAAAATTCTAGAGAGTGGTAATTCAATATTGAGATATTTTTGGATATAAAAATTCTACAAATATCAAAAATATATTTTCATGAAACAAAAAATCAAAATAAATTTTCCAAGGTGCATTAGGAATCAATTAAAAATGATTTAAAAGGCCTTATCCTCCTAAGGGTCAAGATTTTCTAAAATTTTTAGATTATGGTCCAATTAAGGTTCTTATGGGCCAATAAGATTAATCCAAGTGTTGGGATGAGATAAATCCAATGAATAAAAGAAAATACCCAAAAATGAGTAAATGCCTACATAAGATGAAGAGTTGACTGAGTACAAGGTTTATTAGTTAAAAACTATGAGATATTACGAAAAATTTGAGATATTTTGGTATAATGATACATATTTGACACCTTGGTAAGGAGGGGGGAGACTTCAAGGAGGCGCATATTTCACACATGTGAATGAGTTTTTAATTCCAAAATATTAAGATATTTTTATCTGTCCTCTCTCTTGGATCAAACCAAATAAAAAAGGGAGCTAAACTGGTCCAAATCTTGTCCAAAATTCAACCAAACTGAAGCTAGAAAATTCTAGAACTTAGTTGGACTTAGTTAGTGGCCTCCCTCAGCTATAAATAGACCCTCATTCTTTTGTATTCTCACCTATGAACTGGACCATGCTAGTATTACATTAGAATAAGCATATTTTCTATTATCCCCTAAAAATCCTCTATAATTTGGAGAGATTGGAGCTTCTCTCTCTCTTCAACCTTCCTTGGATTAGTCATCCTATGGTAAAAGAATAATTCTCATCATATCCATGGAAAATTAATTTTTAATGTTTATGCATGATTAATTACTTAGAGAAAAAGAGAAATTTTTAGTAAATTCATTCTTATGCAAAAAGAGGACTTCCCATCACAATGGAGCACCATGTATTTCAATGGAGAAAGAGAAAAATAGGTATATTAAAATAATGAATATTTTTATTTAAAATTAAAGAAGAGTTTTAGATAAATTATTTTATGCATGAATAAATTTAAATGATGAAAGAGGAATTCCCATCATAATTGGAATTCAATCATTTGAATGGAAAAAGTAGAATTCTTGTCATATTTGGATTAATGGATATTTTTATTCAATTTTAAGAGAAATTTTAGATAAATTTATTTTTATGCATAAGAAAAATTTTAATGATAAAAGAGGAATTCCCATCATATTGGGAATTCAATCATTTAAATGGTAAAAGTGAAATTCTTCGTATATTTGGAATATTTAATATTTTTATTTAATTTTAAAGATGATTTTTAGATAGATTTATTTTATAATAAAAGAGGAATTCCAATGACATTTGGATTGCACTCATTAAATGAGAAAAAGAGGAATTTTAAGCTTATTCAAAAAAATGGATATTGGTATTTAGTTAAAGAAAAAATGGATATTGGTATTTAGTTAAAAGAAAAAATTTATGATTTTTAAGTAAAGAAAGATTTGAATTAATTTTTGGTGTCAAAAGATGAATTTTTACCATAACTCTACCTAGGGAATTAAGGTTGTGAAATTAAGTGGTAGAAAGAATATCTTTAGATATTTTATGTGATTAAATTACTAAATTGGTATTTACCCAAAAATAGATGTTTATATATGAAGAAAATCCTTGTTAGAACTAAACCAAATGATTTTGGTTAGACTACGAGAGGGATGGACAGTAAACCTACTTGTCCATCCCTCGATCTGAGTCAAGCAAAAACTTCGTTGACCAATTCCAGTTCTTAATACAAAGAATAGACTGTCGTTGAATTAACTAGTTTTCCCTTGACCAAAATCACCAAGAATCTAGTTGGACAGTTAGTCAAATGACGGGTAGATTACCTGATGACAGATCAAGGATTCTCATTATGAAATTGTGAAACCTGATGTTGTTCACGTGCTTGAGGTAAGTCTCACGCTTGACGGCAAGACCTACAAGTGGTGGATGAGTCTTGGCGAGAGTTATCAACCCTACAACATGGGCTGGTTTTGAGGCACTCTTTCGGAAAGAATTCTTACTTGAGAATGAGAAGGATCGCAATTGGGATACTCGGGACGATTGTAAAATGTAAGGTCTTACATTGACCCAATATATTTTTAAGTATCACGGGATAATTCTCAAGCTCGAATATTTGGATGATTTCCAGAAAGAACGAGGTTTTCTACGTGGTTTAGATAATGAATATAAAACTAAGGTTAAAACTCCATATCGTAAAACTTTGGAAGAGGCCATACAAAGTGCGTAGATCTTTGATAATAATATTGAGAAGAAATGCACAGCCAAGACACCTTGGGTTTGAGCATCGACTTTTGTAGTTGTAAGGGGAACAAACAGAAGGCGGCCAAACAAGGTAATGATGTGGTTAAGAAGGCCAAGGGGCCAAGGGGTCCCTTGTCACCAGATTATGAGCGAGCTAAAAAGGAAAAATTATGTTTTATTTGCATGGCTGCTAATCATGATAAACAAAATTGTCCAAAGAACTGTGGCAAAGATATCGATAAGGGCGGTAGTAAGGTAGTGCACACGGTGCAAGTCTTGCCACTTGAAGCTTCTCAGAAGTTTTCTGAAGTTCAAGTATGCCATATTGATGCCACACATGAGTATTGTGTAACCTCTACGATGTGGGTAACCTCTTTTGGGCCTTATAATTTGGTTCGGATAATGCATGGACACATCAATGGACGAAGAGTTCGTGTCATGATTGATGATGGGGCTACACATAACTTTTTGAATTATCATTTGGTTAAAAAATTAAAATTGTCACAAAGCCCTAGTGATCATAAATACATGGTATCTCTTTCTAATGGGCATGATAATAATGTATGGGACATGGTGGTTAAGCAAGTACCACTTAGTATTCAGGGACATGAAATGCACTTAGATTTTCAGGTTGGTTTCTATCAATGACTATATTGGTTGGCAACCCATAGAGTCGATAGATATTCTCAATGAAAACCCGAGCTAACTCTGGTGTTTTCATTGTGGTTTTAGTTGGAATAAACCAAGACATCTTGGTCATCCTATCTACTAAAACCTAGATGGCACTCAACCAATTCTCCATGAAGGCAGGGGAGTCAGTGTGGCCCAACTTGTCAAGAGCTAAAGTTTTGGTCGCTTGGCTATCCCAAGATCCTAGAAACTACATGCTGCACACAGTGGGTGCTTCAAGCACTCCCTACTCAAATGCCGATGAAGATGAGAGAGACATGTCCACCCCAAGGTACCTTGCAAGACTTCCAAGATAGAGCTACACAACTGGAGAATGCTCGCCTCATGGAGGAGCGTAGTACCTCTTGGTCCCCACTTATCCCCGTCATGTCTTTGGCTCCTCCAATTGTTCCTCTAGCCTTGATGGTAGCTTCTACATCCGCTTCCATGGACGAGCTAGCCAAGCTCAAGAAGGAGCTTGAAGATTTCAAAAGGTCACAACAAGAGGATGCAGCCATGGCAGCGCTCAGGAAGGAGATCGAGAAGCTCAAGGTCAAATATCCCAACACAAGTCCATGGTGCCCAGTATGTAGCTCGCAAGGCCATCTTCCAAATGATTGTCTCACCAAGAAATATGGCTCATTTTGATCAAAGGCGGGCCATGAGGAAAAGGAGTGTGCGGGCCATGAGGAAAAGGAGTGTTACTAACTCATCAAGGTACTTCACCTTATATGCAACAACAACTTAAGCAAGGTGTCACCCCACTTAATCCCTTCGCGAAGACTACATGGTGACTTCTGCCCGTAGTACAACTTCTGCCCAGGCCCCTAACCACCAACCAAACCCAACACCCTTCTTGAACCCTCAATCAACTCGAGTAGCTACCCCCCAATCCCAAGCTTATATTAACCCTATCACGAGTGGTCCCTCCTACTTAGCTACCCCACATACCCTTCCCTCCCCCATGGCTACTTTTGTACAAACCCCTCCACTGCGCCAGGCCACATCATCTTAGCAAAGGAGCTCAAGTAGCCACAGTAGCTTACACCAATACCCCTCATCTCGGAGCAACCCTAACATACAACCCCCTGCCTATGAAAATCATACATCAAGGAGGCACTCTCCGAACCTATCAGCCATACCTCCCACTCGTGCTGGTCCCACAAAAACCCAAGTCTATCAAAACCCACCCCCAGTGGTCTATACGGTAGCTCCTCTAGTACCTCTGACCGCTAACAACACGTATGGGGCCTGGCCTAACCAAAGTTTCACCAGTAGCCCTCCTCCCACCAACCCCACACGGCCTCTTATATGCTACCGTTGTTGTGGAGGAAGCAGCCACATGCAAGCTCAATGCACGGTATCAGAGGGCTCACCCCCATGCCTCCATTTCTTGGAGAGCCAGAGACCATTACACCTAGGATTTTCCTAGAACCCCACTGGCTAACATGGTGGAAGCTGTGGTGCCACCTCCCACTGCTGGCACTCCAGTAGTGGCAGTGGTGCCACCTCCCACTACTGGCACTCCAATAGTGGCGTGTTTTACTTCAACTATCGTAACATAATAGAATTGAGTCTTATTTTAGGGATCCATCAGTCCATCCAATCCCATGGGTTAGCCAACCGCCCAAGCACTGTATTGATAGGATCCATTTAGGAATTGGTTATGTTTTGCCCCGAGTACCAGGGAAAAGAGTTCCTAGCCTCCCTAGCCGGCGCTTCAAGCAAAGTTTAAGATAGTCACACCATTTACACACCTTCATCCATTCTCATCCAATCACATCATATTACATCTCATCACATCTATCCACATCCATTTACATCTATTCAGATCCTCGTCACATCACGTCACATCCATCCTCATCACATCTCATCCATTCACGTCTACCCAGATCCACATCACATCACATCACATCCATTCACATCTACCCCGATCCACATCACATCACATCACATCCATTCACATCACATCTCATCCATTCACATCTACCTAGATCCACATCACATCACATCACATCTATCCACATCATATCTCATCCGTTCACATCTACCTAGATCCACATCACATCACATCACATCTATCCACATCCTATCTCATCCATTCACATCCATCCACATCTCATCACATCACATCTATCCACATCACATCTCATCCGTTCACATCCATCCACATCCATCCACATCACATATGTCCATCTACATTCACTCAGATCCACATCACATCTTATCACATCCATCCACATGGCATCCCATCCACATATCATCATATCACGTTCACATATCACATCCATCCACATATCACATCCATCCACATTGCATCCCATCCACATATCACATCCATCCACATCGCATCCCATCCACATATCATCATATCACGTTCACATCCATTTACATCATATCACATCCATTTACATCATATCACATCCATTCACATCTCGTCTCATCCATTCACATCTCATCACATCCATTCACATATCATCCATTCACATCTCGTCTCATCCATTCACATATCATCACATCCACTCACATCTCATCACATCCACTCACATCTCATCACATCCATTCACATCTCATTCCATCTCATTCTCATCCATTCACATCTCATCACATCACATCCATTCACATCTCATCACATCCATTCGTATCTCATCACATCCATTCACATATCATCACATCTCATTCTCATCCATTTACATCACATCATATCACATCACATCACATCTCATCACATCCATTCACATCCATTCACATCTCATTCACATCTCATCACATCCACTCACATCTCATTCTCATCTATTTACATCACATCACATCCATTCACATCACATCACATCCATTCACATCTCATCACATCCACTCACATATCATCACATCTTATTCTCATCCATTTACATCACATCATATCCATTCACATATCATCACATCTCATTCTCATCCATTTATATCACATCATATCCATTCACATCTCATCACATCCATTCACATCTCATCACATCCATTCGCATCCATTTACATCACATCACATCCATTCACATCTCATCTCATCCATTCACATATCATCACATCTCATTCTTATCTAGTTACATCACATCACATCCATTCACATCTCATCTCATCCATTCACATCTCATCTCATCCATTCGCATCCATTTACATCACATCACATCCATTCACATCTCATCACATCCATTCGCATCTCATCTCATCCATTCACATATCATCACATCTCATTCTCATCCATTTACATCACATCACATCCATTCACATATCATCACATCTCATTCTCATCCATTTACATCACATCACATCCATTCACATCTCATCTCATCCATTCACATATCATCACATCTCATTCTCATCACATCACATCCACATCTATTCAGTACGGTTACTCTACTTTCGATACTGATAGAACTTTTCTAAGTTTCTGCCAATTGTTTGGCTTAGTTAAAGGTAACTTTTTCTCGATCGCATTAAATCAAAGTATCAGAGTGTTGTTGAAGGTTTAAAAAGGGAAAATAAACCTTACCAGAATTTTATAGTAAAAACTCAGAAAGAGCATTTACGTATTGTGTTTTCATTCCTTAAGCTTCATTAATGAGGATTAAATCTAAACTTCCGTCTTTTTATTGGATCCTTGATCCTCCCAGGGATTCCAAATTCCCTTTTTCTGATTAAGAATTATCCAAGTTTCCTCAATGGATATTTTCACATTCTTTCTCAAATCTCTCAAAAAATATATATTCAATATGTTTCTTTTTGAATAAAAGATTCATGGGATTTACAAAAATCGATTCTACCCATATTTCTCAATAAATATGATAATACTCAGAATTCCACTTTTGATAAATACACATATTTTGAATTATGCCAAAAATTCCTCTTTTAACATTTAATTACTTGGATCTCGAATATCATGGGAATTCCTTTTTTTGCATAAAAATAAATTTATAAAAAATTACTCTTTTCTCTTAATTAAATATTTATGCATAAATACTAAAAAGTATTATTTCATGAACATGATAAAAATCATTCTTTTTGCTTACAATTTCAAAACCTAGAATATGATAGGAAGTCCTCTTTTAGCATTATGCATAAAAATAAGATATGTATTATTTTTAAAAAATTTACCATAGCTTCGCTACTATTACTGATAATTCTCAATTTTTCTAAAAGAGTAAAAGCTTGCAATGAAAATATGATAGAAGCTCTTCTTTTGAGCTAATCAAACTATGTATACATATCATAATTTTAACCATAATTATAAGCATAATTATGATTATTTCCTTTGATTAGGCTAACTTAAACATTTCTCTTTTCCCAATTTGTTGGGATAATCCTTTTCTCATTTAGAATGAGTTAAAGTAACTTTTTATCTACTCATAAACAATCTAAAAAGAAATAACCATATTTTTTTCTAACTCAAAATCATGAAAATATCAATTCTTATTCTCGAGCTCATCGAGCCTAGAGTTTAGATTTGAAATAAGAGACTATCATTGAGAAGCATCCTTTTCCAAAAGATTTAGCGATAAAGATGCTACTCTTTTTAAGAGAGAGATTTAGTTAAGGAAAGCATTACAAATAAGCATAAAGATTAACTTAATTCTAATTAGACAATAAGAATCTTAGGGAAAGCTTGATTTGAATAAAAACCATCATTTTGAAAGCTTCTCAAGCTTGAGAAGGGTTGAGAAGAAGAAAGTCATTGAGATAATTGAAAAAATCCATAAAAATTAATTTTACCTCCAAGTTTTACTTGATTCTTAATTAGGAGTGAAGCCCCCAACCAATCAATTGGTCACCAAGAGGAGAAGAGCGACTTAAAGAGTTGTTTTAGAGAGAGAGAAGCTCCAAGCTCCCAAGAGAGAGGAAAATTTAAGGGATAATAGAAATATGATTATTTTAAGATAATACTGGCATGGTATAGCTCCAATATAAAAATACAAAGGAATAAGGGTCTATTTATAAGTGAGGGAGGCCACTAACCAAGTTCAACTGGGTTCTATAAATTTTCAGCTTCAGTTTAACTCAATTTGGAAAAGATTTGGAGCAGTTTGGCTCCCTTTTTTATCTAGTTTGATC
The DNA here is from genome assembly GCF_041138505.1 of Cibotium barometz. Taxonomy (NCBI): domain Eukaryota; kingdom Viridiplantae; phylum Streptophyta; class Polypodiopsida; order Cyatheales; family Cibotiaceae; genus Cibotium; species Cibotium barometz. Next base: position 51,716,732 of record NC_141053.1, read on the forward strand.
CAGGAGAGAGGAGAGATAAAAATATCACATATTTTTAAATGAAAAAAACCAACCACACGTGAAAAAGGCGCCAACCTCAAGAGTCTCCCTCTCCTTACCAAGGTGTCAAAAATACATCATTTCTCCAAAATATCTCATTTTTTTAGTAAAATCTCTTAATTTTTAACTAATAAACCTTGTACTCAGTCAACTCTTCATCTTATGTAAGCATTTACTCATTTTGGGTTTTTTTTTAATTCTTTGGATTTATCTCATCCCAACACTTGGATTAATCCAATTGGCCCATTGGAACCTTTATTGGACCATAATCTAAAAATTTCTGAAAATGTAGACCCTTAGGCTAAGGTCCCTTATACCATTTTCAATTAATTCCTAATGCACATTGGAAAGTTCATTTTGAACTTCTGTTTCAGGGAAATCCATTTTAGACACTAGGAGAATTTCTGTATCCAAAGATATCTCAATTTTGAATTACCTCTCTCTAGATATTTTCTCTCTCTAGGCCAAAACAATGTAAAACAAGATCTTTCTTCTATTTCAGAGAGGGGATGATTACACGAACAAAAGGGGAGATTCTTACACCTTTACATCTCAAAAGCTGGAGGTAGGAATCTTACATGTTTATTGACTAGCTTGTCTTCAACGGAGAGTCTGGATGATAATTTTTTGTAAAACAATGATCCAGATATTTTGGAGGATTATGTTCAGTAATACTATGGTTTCATTGAAAGTCTAGTTTAAACACTACTGAATCTATGGAAAAAGGTCAAGTAATACCATGGTTTCAGTAAAAGATTATTTTAAAGATAGCCGAATCTGTTAATGGCAATTTCATATTGGGTGCGTAAGTGGTGTGTCTGAATTATATTTGCATGAGTGCCGGCTAGGGGACCTGGGAACTCTTTTCCTTGGTACTCGGGATAAAATCCCACCAATACAGTGGTTGGGCGGTTGGCTAAGACCGGTGGATTCCTATGATACAATTAGTTACAACTAAGTTACAATTGCTGGGATAAGTCCCTGGAAGACCCTTGTTCTGTGGGAAAGATTCAGTGGCTGTGCCTCGTTTAAGGAAAAAAAGCGGTGATTCTATGACCCAAGTGCAAGTCCCTTCCTTGATCTAGCCAGGTGACCTAGTGGTTTGGTTGGATTAGAAAAGTTAGTTAGGGCCTTGACTCGTTAGATTAATTCTTCCGTTAGATGATTTTCCTAGAGGAATTGCCTGTGCCTTTCGAGCAAGGGAAGTTTTTCCGAGCTCGATTTCGGAGGAACCGCCAGGCCAGTCTCTCGTCCGCCGGACATCCGTGGTGGGTGAGGCCCCGAGTGGGAATTTCCCCGCCCTGCGTGAGAGGCCGAAGCTGCTACTTCCGCTGCCAGCTTACTCGGGGGGGCATCGCGGAGAGGGAAAGGGGGATCTCACAGTGATGGATGATTTGTCTTTCCACAATGCACACAAGGGTTTTTGGTGAAGCAATCCTTTGTTTAGTGATTAGTCCTCCAGGTTGCACATTGCTTCTTGTTGTTGATGGTGGAGATCGCATAGACACCTTCTTGGAAGTCTTTGATTTGGTTTTTTCTTCTTCCTACAAAGGGTTTATCACACTTTCCAAAGAAGGAATAGGATCCTTCTCTTTAAGCGCAATGACAAGTTGATCAAATTTTGAAGGCATAGTCTTCAATAAGATTGCAACAGCGTCTTCATTAGGTATAGGAGATTAGACATACACAAGTTGAGTCATAAGATTATTTGACCTATTGAATGAGTGAAGTCACACCTTCATTTGCTTCTATTGTGAGCCCATAGAGTTGCATTTTAAGACTAATCTTAGAATGCTTTGCTTTAGTACCAAAAATTTTCTCAAGTGTTTCCCAAGCTTGAGCCGCAGTGTCAGCATCATCTATATAATGTATAAAATTATCATCTAATACTATGATTATTATCCCTAAAGCTTGTTCATCCTTTGCTTGCAAAGCAACAGTGGTAGCTCTAGTGACAACTCCTTCTCCCTCTCCTTCTACTTGTGGTTTAACTAAGCTTCATAAGTTCTTTCTCATTAAATGCCCCTTCACTTTTGTTTGCCAAGTGTGAAACCCTATGCCGCCATTGAACTTATCAGGACACTTAGAATTAGAAGCCATGATTGATGTGGATGCCATAGTTAGGGAGGTCTTACCCCACTGAGAGGATATACTCGGGGCAGTGTCTATAATCCCTTCACAAGAGGTGGCTTTCAAGCTTCATAACCACATACACACCTATTATCTGTGGATAGAGATGTGATAATGCTTAATCAAAGATCTTTTGTGCATGAGATAACATTATTATGATCATTAAAAAAGGATTAAGCAAGATCATTACCACCAATAAGCATTAAAAATGCTTTATGTAGAAAATCTACAGTAGAACCCCCCCTCTGCAAATCAACTTGCCATTGGAGATTGGTTGCACCATTTGGCAAGCCCTCTTAGGAGAATCTAGAGCACATTGGGGTGCATGTATAGCTCAGAGGAATTGATGATATTCCTTTTATGGAGAGAGAACAAGGCTCTGTAAGAGCCACCTTCTCAGACGCGATGAATATTTAGGGGAAATAGTAATGTCGGGTCGTGGAGAAGTGAATCTAAAAAATTGAGGCGATGGCGACCTGCACACCCTGAGCAGAGGGAGATATGTTGTGAATCAAACGCAGCACGATCTGCCCCTGTAGAAGGCGGTGGAAGTCCTCCAATGGAGGTGGGTACTGTTTTGGGAAAGCCTATTTTGGCTCCACTAATGGTGGGTGACTAATAACTTGATTAATATGCTAAGTAACTAATAAATTAACTTAATGAGGGCCTTGTAATATAATTGGCTCTCTAATACCATGAAAGAAATCAAGGTGGGAAGAGATTGGGCCATTTATAATATGAGAAATAACTTCATTGCTTCATTTATAATGTGAGTGCTACATGGGCTTTATATAGCCTTTGGATCTAGTCCTAGACGACATCACTGATGATGTAGATGAACTAGATGCTTCTCCTAAATATGCTCCATGACCCCTTTGATGTAGGGATGCACCTTGACATGTGGATGGACATGTGGAGTGATGCTACACACTTTGATTTGACCTTAGGATAACACTATATCCTATGCACAATTGTTTTATGGCTAAGGGACTAGTTGGGCTTATATTTCTAACAATCATCCCATGGGTGCGGGCCCTACTACTGGTTGCCAAAGTGGTGGTGATAGGGCGCTCTTCCATGGTGGCAATGGTGGACGGCTGCAGAGTGAGAGTAATAGAGGAGAGTGGATGATGAAAGAGAGGGATAGGGTGAGAGAGGTGGAGGGGGATGTTGTTCGGGAGAGAGAGGGTCGGTGGAAAGAGAAAATAAACAAATAAATAAAATAAAATAAAATAAAAAAGAGGGTGGAAGAAAAGGGACGGGAGAGATGTTTTTGTTTGTTGCTTTTTTTGGCGATGGGGATAAGGAGGGTTAGTGAGAAAGGGGGGGGGTATGGAGTGGGTGAAAGTGAGGGAGAGGGGTGGCGACTATGAGAGAGAGAGAGAGAGAGAGAGAGAGAGAGAGAGAGAGAGAGAGAGAGAGAGAGAGAGAGAGAGAGAGAGAGAGAGAGAGAGGGAGGGAGGGAGGGAGGGAGGGAGGGAGGGAGGGAGAGAGAGAGAGAGAGAGAGAGAGAGAGAGATGAGTGGGGGGGTACACATGAGAGACAGAGAGGGGAAGGAGGGTCGGTGAGAAGGGGGGGTGGAGTGGGTGAGAGAGATAAGGGGGGTGACAGGTGGGGGAGAGAGATTTTTTTTAAACTTTTGGGGTGTCACCGTGTGGGGTTGCACAAGGAGAGAGAGGGAAGAGGGGGGGGGGGCTGGGGGGTTCCAAAGGAGAGGAGGAAGGAGGGGGGGCTGAGGGGGTCACGAAGGAGAGGAGGAAGGAGGGGGGGCTAGGGGGTCGTGAAGGAGAGGAGGAAGGAGGGGGGCGCACAGGTGGGGTGGCGGGGTTAGTGAGAGGAGAGAAAGGGGGGGTTGGGGCACAAAAAAATTGGGGGTGGCGGGGCTGCAGTCGAGAGAGAGGGAGAGGGGACGAACGAGGGGGGGAAGGAGAGAGGGGGTCTAGGGGGTCATGAAGGTGAGGAGGAAGGAGGGGGGGCACATAGGTGGGGTGGCAGGGTGAGCGAGGAGAGAAAGGGGGTGGGGTGGTGAGTTGATAAGGGAGAGAAGAGAGGGGTGGGGGTGGTCGGCAAGAGGGGGTGGGGTGGCGGGGTGAGCGAGGAGAGAAAGGGGGTGGGGTGGTGAGTTGATAAGGGAGAGAAGAGAGGGGGTGGGGGTGGTCGGCAAGAGGGGGGCGACGGGTGAGAGGGGGAGTGGGAGGGGGTCGACTACATAGGTGAGAGGGGTCAAGTGAAGGGTGTGAGGTAGGGGGGTTGGTCAGTGGGGTGAGGGAGGAGAGGGGGGGTTGGTCGGTGGGGAGAGATAGAGGGAGAGTCGTCGGTGGGGAGGGATGAGGGAGAGTGGTCGGTGGGGAGGGATGAGGGAGAGTGGTTGGTGGGGAAAGAGATAGAGGGAGAGTGGTCAGTGGTGGGGAGGGATGCGAGAGAGTGGTCTGTGGGGAGTGAGGGAGAGATGTTTTTTTTTCTTTTTTAAAATTTTTTTGGAAGGGGCGGAGAGGGGGTGGTTGGCGAGAGGGGGGGCATGGGTGAGAGAAGAAGGGGGTGGTGGATGGGTGAGTGAGGGGGGGGTGCACCCAAGAGAGAGAGAGAGTGAGGGGGGTGCACCCAAGAGAGAGAGAGAGAGAGTGAGGGGGGTTGAAGGAGAGGGAGAGAGAGGGAGGGAGGGAGGAGATAAGGGGGAAGGGGGTGTGTGGGCAACAGAAGGGCGGGTGATTTTGTGCAGAGGGTCCCAACTTAAACTACTAACCTTGGGTTGGGTTGGGTAGACATGTCACTCGCCTTTGAAGGTATGGTGGTTGACAGAATGACCAAGATAGGTGCCCCTTCCTTCTCCATGGGTGGTGTTTGAGTGAATTCCTCCACAGCCTCCTTATAAGCTTATTCCACAATGGATGGGTAAACTGTACCATTAAGAGGAGGAGTTGGTGTCTTTGGGGCTCCTTGGACCAGGTGACGGCCACCACTATTGGAGTGCCATCAATGGGAGGTGGCACCACAAATAATCCTTGTTCTATAGAAAAGAATCAACGGCTGTGTCTCTTAATGAGAAAAAAAGCGTTGGTCTCTATGATCCAAGTGCAAGTCCCTTCCTTGACCCGGCCATGTTACCTGCTAGGTTCATTTTGGAGAATGAACGAACCCTTAATTACCCTGGTGAAGAATGCCAAGCCAATTTCTATGGCTAAGACTCAATTCTGTTATGTTACGATAGTTGAAGTAAAATACAGATAATCCTTGTTCTATAGAAAAGAATCAATGGCTATGTCTCTTAATGAGAAAAAAAGCTTGACCCGACCATGTTACCTGCTAGGTTCATTTTGGGGAATGAACGAACCCTTAATTACCCTGGTGAAGAATGCCAAGCCAATTTCTATGGCTAAAGCCGTACGTATGGCGAAGGATTTCGTCAAGGCCTTTGTTGTCAAGGTCCCGTCGAAGCTAGCACCATCATCTTTCAAAAGATTTCTAGCTCCGGAAGGTGATTCCGACTTTCCACCGCCTAAGAGACAACAAGGTCAAACTCAAGATATGGGAAGTTTTAAAATGGAAAGATCCTTTTCCTGGAACTCAATCCTTTGGAATTCAACTTCAAAAGTTCCACCCTTGAACAAAGAAGTTAAATGCTATAACTGTCAAGGATTTGGACATCGCAGTATGGATTGCCCAACTCCTTTTAGATCAAGGTTTTTGGGGTAGGGAAGTCAGGGACCAAGATTCTAGGCTCCAGCTCCTTCCTTCCAAAGTAATCAGGTTCCTTTCTGTCAAATCAGGGAAATCCCAGAGGAAGACCCTCTAACTAACCCTCATCTGTGCAATGCAAAGTAAGGCAAGACCTCCGCCTCAGAATAAGGGAAGTCAAAGAGAGATGTTCCTAGATCAGTCGTCCACTTCCAAGGCAATAACGCTGGAAGTAATCGAAGAAGAAGAAGATGAAAAAGACCTCCTCAGAATAAGGGAAGTCAAAGAGAGATGTTCCTAGATCAGTCGTCCACTTCCAAGGCAGTAACGCTGGAAGTAATCGAAGAAGAAGAAGATGAAAAAGATTATCCTCCACTTGCGAGAGGAGGACATCTCGCGTTTTTTAAGTGGGGTAGAATGTACGATTCCTCTCTCCAGCTTTTGAGATGTAAAGGTGTAAGAACCTTCCCTTCTATTCTTGTAGTCATCCCGTCTGTGAAATAGAATAAAGATCTTGTTTTACCTTGTTTTGGCCTAGAGAGAGAAAATGTCTAGAGAGAGATAAGTCAAAATTGAGGTATCTTTGGATACAACAATTCTCCTAGTGTCTAAAATGGATTCCCCTGAAACAGAAGTTCAAAATGAACTTTCCAATGTGCATTAGGAATTAATTGAAAATGGTATAAGGGACCTTAGCCTAAGGGTCTACATTTTCAGAAATTTTTGGATTATGGTCCAATTAAGGTTCCAATGGGCCAATTGGATTAATCCAAGTGTTGGGATGAGATAAATCCAAAGAATTAAAAAAAAAACCCAAAAATGAGTAAGTGTTCACATAAGATGAAGAGTTGATTGAGTACAAGGTTTATTAATTAAAATAGTAAAAAATGAGATATTTTTGGAGAAATGATGCATTTTTGACACCTTGGTAAGGAGAGGGAGACTCTTGAGATAGGCGCCTTTTTCACATGTGTGGTTGGTCTTTTTAATTCAAAAAAATATGATATTTTTATCTCTCCTCTCTCCTAGATCAAACTAGATCAAAAAGGGAGCCAAACTAGTCCAAATCTTGTCCAAATTGAGTCAAACAGAAGCTAGAAAATTATAGAACCCAGTTGGACTTGGTTAGTGGCCTCCCTCACCTATAAATAGACCCTCATTCCTTTGTATTTTCATATTGGAGCTATACCACGCCAGTATTATCTTAAAATAATCATATTTCTATTATCCCTTAAATTTTTCTCTCTCTTGGGAGCTTGGAGCTTCTCTCTCTCTACAACAACTCTTGAAGTTACTCTTCTCCTCTTGGTGACCAATTTATTGGTTGGGGGCTGCACTGCTAATTAAGAATCAAGCCAAACTTGGAGGTAAAATTAAATTTTATGGATTTTTTCAATTATCTCAATGACTTTCTTCTTCTCAACCCCTCTCAAGCTTGAGAATCTTTCAACATTATGTTTTTTATTCAAATCAAGCTTTCCCTAAGATTCTTAATGTCTAATTAGAATTAAGTTAATCTTTATGCTTATTTGTAATGCTTTCCTTAAGTAAATCTCTCTCTTAAAAAGAGTAGTCATCTTTATGGCTAAATCTTTTGGAAAAGGATGCTTCTCAATGATAGTCTCTTATTTCAAATCTAAACTCTAGGCTCAATGAGCTCGAGAATAAGAATTGATATTTTCATGACTTTGAGCTAGAAAAAAATATGGTTATTTCTTTTTAGATTGTTTATGAGTAGATAAAAAGTTACTTTAACTCATTCTAAATGAGAAAAGGATTATCCCAACAAATTGAGAAAAGAGGAATGTTTAAGTTAGCCTAATCAAAGGGAATAATCATAATTATGCTTATAACTATGGTTAAAATTATGATACGTATACATAGTTTGATTTTAAGCTTAAAAGAAGAGCTTCTATCATATTTTCATTACAAGCTTTTTTTCTTTTAGAAAAATTGAGAATTATCAGTAATAGAGCAGTGAAGCTATGGTAAATTTTTTAGAAAATAATACATATCTTATTTTTATGCATAATGCTAAAAGAGGACTTCCTACCATATTCTAGGTTTTGAAATTGTAAGCAAAAAGAATGATTTTTATCATATTCATGAAAGAATACTTTTTAGTGTTTATGCATAAATATTTAATTAAGAGAAAAGAGTAATTTTTGATAAATTTATTTTTATGCAAAAAGAGGAATTCCCATGATATTCGAGATCCAAGTAATTAAATGTTAAAAGAGGAATTTTTGGCATAATTCAAAATATGCCAGTATTTATCAAAAGTGAAATTTTGAGTATTATCATTTTTATTGAGAAATATGGATAGAATTGATTTTTGTAAATCCCATGAATCTTTTATTCAAAAAGAAAAATATTGAATATATCATATTTGAGAAATTTGAGAAAGAAAGTGAAAATATCCATCGAGTAAACTTGGATAATTCAAGTAATCAGAAGAGGGAATCTGGAATCCCTGGGAGGATCAAGGATCCAATAAGAAGAGCGAAGTTTAGATTTAATTCTCATTAATGAAGCTTAAGGAATGAAAACACAATACATAAATGCTCTTTCTGAGTTTTTACTATCAAATTTTGGTAAGGTTTATTTTTCCTTTTTAAATCTTCAACAACACTCTGATACTTCGATTTAATGGGATCAAGAAAAAGTTGCCTTTAACTAAGCCAAGAAATTGGCAGAAACTCAGAAAAGTTCTATCAGTAGTATCAAAAGTAGAGTAACCGTAATGAATAGATGTGGATGTAATTTGATGTAAATGAATGAGAATGAGATGTGATGATATGTGAATGGATGAGATGAGATGTGAGTGGATGAGAATGAGATGAGATGTGAGTGGATGTGATGTAATGTAAATGGATGAGAATGAGATGTGATGATATATGAATGGATGAGATGTAATGATATGTGAATGGATGAGATGAGATGTAAATGGATGCGAATGGATGTGATGTGATGTAAATGGATGCGAATGGATGTGATAAGATGTGAATGGATGTGATGAGATGTGAGTGGATGTGATGAGATGCGAATGGATGTGATGAGATGTGAATGGATGTGATGTGATTGATGTAAATGTGAAAATTAGATGTGATGATATGTGAGTGGATGTGATGAGATGAGAATGGATGTGATGAGATGTGATGTAAATGAATGAGAATGAGATGTGATGAGATGTGACTGGATGTGATGAGATATGACTAGATGTGATGAGATGGGAATGGATGTGATGAGATGCGAATGGATGTGATGAGATGCGAATGGATGTGATGAGATGGGAATGGATGTGATGAGATCGAATGGATGTGATGAGATCGAATGGATGTGATGAGATGGGAATGGATGTGATGAGTGTGAGTGAATGTGATGAGATGTGAAGAGATGCGAATGGATGTGATGAGATGTGAATAGATGCGAATGGATGTGATGAGATGTGAATAGATGTGATGTGATGTAAATGGATGAGAATGAGATAAGATGATATGTGAATGGATGTGATGAGATGCGAGTGGATGTGATGATGAGATGTGAATGGATGTGATGAGATGTGAATGGATGTGATGTAAATGGATGAGCATGAGATGCGATGAGATGTGAATGGATGTGATGAGATGTGATTGGATGTGATGATATGTGAATGGATGTGACGAGATGTGAATGGATGTGATATGATGTAAATGGATGTGATATGATGTAAATGGATGTGAACGTGATATGATGATATGTGGATGAGATGCGATGTGGATGGATGTGATAAGATGTGATGTGGATCTGAATGAATGTAGATGGACTGATGTGATGTAAATGTATGTGATGAGATGTGGATGGATGTGAATGGATGAGATATGATGTGGATAGATGTGATGTGATGAGATGTGGATGGATGTGAATAGATGAGATATGATGTGGATAGATGTGATGTGGATCTAGGTAGATGTGAATGGATGAGATATGATGTGGAGAGATGTGATGTGATGTGATGTGGAACTAGGTAGATGTGAATGGATGAGATGTGATGTGAATGGATGTGATGTGGATCGCAGTAGATATGAATGGATGAGATGTGATGTGATAAGATGTGGATTTGGGTAGATGTGAATGGATGAGATGTGATGAGGATGGATGTGATGTGATGTGATGAGGATCTGAATAGATGTAAATGGATGTGATGTGATGTGGATGAATGTGATGTAATGAGATGTAATATGATGTGATTGGATGAGAATGGATGAAGATCGATGGGAATAGATATGACTCGATGTGGAAAAAGCAATGTGAATTGATGTAGAAGAATGTGGAATAACAAGAAATGATGCGGACAATGTGGAAAGATGAGAGTTCGTTAGAAACTGTATTTTTGAAACTTGTTTTTAAAAGACTGTTTTATGTCAAGAATACTGGGGAAGCATTTTGACCATCTTGTGAATGAGGTCGTGAAGACCTAAGTGAAAAAGTTACAATAGCTGACGGAGAGTCAATGGAGGACGTCTCGCGTGGCAAAGTCGGCCGAGACCAGCCTCGGTTAGATTTAAATGGTGAGCTTCCGGGTATGATGGATGAGGGACCAAGGAAGCGGCCTATGAGTGAAGTGCTAGGTGACCTGCAAAGGAGCCTAAAGGGTACTGACCATACGATGCTCAGGCTCTGGGTCGCCAAAGATACCCATGCGTGTATCAAGGAAGAAAATGGAACAATGAGTTGGAGTTGTTTCTGAATACGGGCATGGATCTGGTTGATTGGCCTTGTTGGTCTTCAACAAATAAGTCCATGTCTCTTTTATATGGATCTGTTGGTTGATCTTGCTGATCTTCAACGGATAGTCCATCTAGATTTTCTTATGTGATTATATTTCGGGATTCTATGAGCTAGGAACTATTGAAAAGGCCCCTGAGTTGAACAAGTGGTGAGCGTTCTAGCTGCCAATGATGCCATAGGTACACCGATGAAGGAATGATTGGAAATTGGAATTCAAGCTAGATATTTTGGAGGATTATGATCAGTGTGATACTATGGTTTCATTAAAAGATTGTTTTAAAGACAGTTGAATCTGTGAAAAAGGCAATTTCATATTGGGTGTGTAAATGGTGTGACTATCTTAAACTTTGCTTGAAGCACTGGCTAGGGAGCCTAGGAACTCTTTTCCCTGGTACTCGGGGCAAAACATAACCAATTCCTAAATGGATCCTATCAATACAGTGCTTGGGCGGTTGGCTAACCCATGGGATTGGATGGACTGATGGATCCCTAAAATAAGACTCAATTCTATTATGTTACGATAGTTGAAGTAAAACACGGATAATCCTTGTTCTATGGAAACGAATCAACGGCTGTGACTCTTAATGAGAAAAAAAGCGTTGGTCTCTATGATCCAAGTGCAAGTCGCTTCCTTGACTCGGCCATGTGACCTGCGGGTTCGGTCGGAATGTCAATAGGTAAATTAAGGCTCTTGACTACGTTAGAATAAATTTTCCTGAGGAATCACCTGTGCTTCTTGGGCGAAGGAAGTTTTTTCAGGTTCGATTTTTGGAAGAACCGAGGGATTAGTCTCTTATCCGGATCCGTGGGTGAGGCCCCGAGTGAGAGGTTTGCCTTACGCAAGTAGTGCTACTTCCGATGCTAGCACCCCAGATTTCGTTGCGCGGAGGGGGCAGGCATCTTTCAAACGAGATCCAATATCAAAATCCAATTCACATAAATAGTTCCTTTCCAGTCCATCCATATCTTCCTCGACATACGCATGGGTGTCCTAGCAACTGCGAGCCAGTGCAGTGCCTAGTCAGAACCCTCTAGGATCCTACTTAGGTGTCCTAGAACTTCACTCAGGGACCGCGTTGTTAGTCCTCGTCCATCGTACCAGAAGCGCACCGTGCCGGGAGTGATGTCCTTTGACGACTCCCCGCCAGCCTGTCAACGAATCTCTCCTTAGTTAAACATAAGGCAAATGCTTCCTCCAGCATTCTGGCATAAAACAGTCCTTTAAAAAAACAATAGTTCTATGCAAGTAAGAATTTTCCCGTTTTGAGTTTGATTCCACAAAAAACCCTTTTGCTTGAAAACCTGACTTTCTTAATGAAAATCATGAATCTCTTATCACGGTAATCCATAAATTTTAATGAATTTCCAGCTCATTTCTCAACGATATCGGTCTAGGAAAACTTCCCTAAATCAGCCACTCGTCTATTCTTTGTATCGAAGATTTGGGATTGGTCACGAGATTTTGCTTGATTCATATTCGAGAGATGGGCGAGTAATTTACTGGCTCGCCATTCTCGTGGTCGTGGTCTAACCAAAATGCGATTTTATAAAAATAACTCTTTTTCCAAATAATTCAATTATGAATATGTATCATTTTACTGATTAATCCACATAGAAATATCTTAAAATATTCTTTCCATCAATTTGTTCTTTGAAATTTAGAATACCATAATTTCCTACGTGAAATTATGGTGAAAACTCCTCTTTTATATCTAAATTAGTTTATGCCTTTTTCTACTTAAAAATAAAATGAAAATTTCTCCTTTAAATAAATAAAAATATCCATAACTAAGAATATGCCAAAAATTCCTCTTTTAATATTTAAATGTTCGTATCTCAAATATCATGGAAATTCCTCTTTTTGCATCTAAATTTCTATGCATGAAAATGAATTTATAAAAAATTTATCTTTTCTCTTAATTAAATAAATATGCATAAATACTAAAAAGTATTTTCCATAATTATGATGAAAATCATTCTTTAGTATAAAATATCTAAACCTAGAATATGGTAGGAATTCCTCTTTTTGCATTATTAAAAATATGCATAAAAATAAGAGATATATATATTTTTTCTAGAAATTTTACCAAAGCTTTGCAGCAATTACTGAGGATATTCAATTTCTTAATTAAAATGTAAAACTTGTAATGAAAATATGATAGAAACTTTTCTTTTAAACTAAAATTAGATTTATGCATACATAGCATAATTATAACCATAATTATAAGCATAATTATGATTAATTCTCTAGATTAAACTAAAATAATCATTCCTCATTTTTGACAATTTTAGCATAATCTCCTTTCAATTTAGGATGAATTTATATGATTTTTCCACACCATAAACAAGATTAAAAGAATTAATCTTTCTTTTTCCTAGATAAAAAAATCATGAAAATAACTAATCTCTTTCTCTAGCTTGTCAAGCATAGAGTTTGGCTTAAGATAAAGAGATTATGAATAAGAATCATCCTTCTACCAAGACTTTAGCCATAGGAATGACTAATCTTTTCAAGAGAGAGATTTTCTTAAAGAAAAACATTAAGATTAAGCATAAAAATTAATATTAATCTAAATAGACATTATGAATCTTTGGGAAAGCTTGATTTGAAGAAAAAACATTGCTTAGAAATCTTCTCAAGCTTTGGAGGGATTGAGAAGAAGAAAATCATTGAGATAATTGAAAAAAAACCATTAAATTAGGTTTACCTTTGATTTGGGCATGTTTCTTTGGCTAGAAGTGAAGCTCCCAAGAAAGTCCTTGGCCACTAAGAGAGGGAGGGTAATCTCCAAGAGAGGATGGAGGAGAGAGAAGCTCCAAAGCTCTCAGGAGAAGAGGGAAATTAGAGAGATAATAGAAATAAGCTAATTTAGAGAAAATACTGGCATGATAATGCTTCAATATGAAAATACAAAGGAATGAGGGTCTATTTATAGGTGAGGGAGCCCACTAACCAAGCCAACTGGGTTCTAGAGCCTTCGAGTTTCAGTTTGATCCAATTTGGACAAGATTTGGATCAATTTGGCCCCCTTTTTGATCTAGTTTGCAGCACCAGGAGAGAGGAGAGATGAAATATCTTAATTAAATTGAATTAAAAAAGCCAAACAATGATGAAGAAAAAGGCACCTACCTCAAGTGGGTTTCCCACATTACTGAGGTGTCAAAAATGCATCATTTCACCTAAATATCTCATTTTTAAACTAATATGCCTTAAATTTTAACTAATTAACCCTGTACTCAGTCAATTCTTCATCTCATGTGAGCATTTACTCATTTTTGGGGTATTTTCTTTTATTCTTTGTATTTATCTCATCCCTACACTTGGATTAATCATATTGGCCCTCTGGAACATCCAAAAATTTCTGAAAATGTGGATTCTTAGGCTAAGGCCCTTAATACACATATTCAATTAATTCCTAATGCACATTAGAAAATTTATTTTGAACTTTTGTTTCAAAGGATTTCATCTTAGAGGTTAGGAGAAATTTTATATCCAAAAATATCTCAATTTTGAATTATCTCTCTCTAGAATATTTCCTCTCTCTAGGCCAAAAGGGAAAACAATATTTTTCTTGCATTCTGAAATAGGGGATGGTTACAGGGGATTGAGGTAAAAGCTTATACACCATTCAGGACCGAGGAGGAATCTTACATCCTCTCCCACTTGAAAAATGCGAGATGTCCTCATCTCGCAAAGTGGGGGTAATCTTTTACCAACTCTTCTTCTTTCTCCCAAGTGGCGTCCTCTAAAGGAAAGAACTTCCACTTGACCAAAAATTCTAGAAAGTTCCTACTGCTTCGAAGAATGTAGTCCAAAATCTTGATGTGAACTTAGGATCTCTGTCGCTTACTATCCTCCTGGGTAAGCCATGCAATCTGAAAATCTCCTTGAGGAAGACTTTGGCAACATCCACTGCAGTGTAGGTTTCTTTTACTATCTACAATTAGATGGGCAACCTTGGTTAGTCTATCAACTACCACAAAAATGGAGTTGTAACCTGATTGCACTGAAGGTAGTCCAGTAACAAAGTCCATACTGATACATTCCCACTTCATTTGTGGAATGTCTAGGGGTTGCAGCTTTCCTGGCATCTTGACTCTTTCTGCCTTAACTCTCTGACACAATAAGCATTGCCGCACATGATCAAGTACATCCTTTTTGAGTCCTAGCCAGAAGAAGCTTTTCTTCACAGACATGTAGGTTTTTATGAACCCCGGATGTCCGCTGTCAAGCTATCATGGGCTTCTTTCAGAATCTTTCCCTTTATTCCCTCATCATTGGGAATGCATAGCCGATTATTATAATACATGCATCCTTCATCCAATTTGTACCCAAGAACTTGACTCATTTCTTGTTGAGAGGAGTTTTGCTTTCCTGCATCAGTAGGGTAGCAATAGGGGAAAAAAATTTATCCTGCATGATTCTCTCTCTTGCTTCACTGATCAATGGATTTGACACCAATGTTATTGCACAAGCAAGGAGGCTTTCCTACTGAGTGCATCTGCTACCACATTTTCTTTCCCTAGCCGATACTTAATCTCAAAGTCGAATTCCTGCAAGGTCTGCATCCATCTTCTTTGATGCATGTTGAGATCCCTTTGGGTGAAGATCCACTTTAGACTTTGATGATCTGTCATTAAGATCCCTAGGATACTTATTTTTAATTATTAACTGATTCAAACCTCTGTAATCAATACAGAGTCTTAACGTTCCATCTTTCTTCTTTTGAAAGAGAACAGGCGCACCCCAAGGTGAAACACTAGGTCTGACGAATCCTTGTTCTAGCAATTATCTTAATTTCTCCTTAAGTTCTATGGCTTCTGGAACTGGCATCTTCTTGTATGCATGCTAGGCTATTGGACTGAGCTCCGGGGGTTAACTCAATCTCATGATCTACTTCATGAGTCGGAGGCATCTCAGTCAGCTCTTCTGGGACATCGGCATACTCACTTAACCACTTTGGCACCTTAGCCTTGAATTTTATGTCTATCGGGGATTCATCTTAACTACATAGATAGCTTGCCTCTTTTCTGAGTCCCTTTAACAATTTATAAGCTTTGACTAATTGCAGCACTGGGGATCCGAAAATTCCAATTCCTTGAACTTTACTCCCGGAAGGTCAAGGAAAGAGATGGTTCCATCGTGACAATGAATGTCAGCTTCTTATGGAGCCAATCCATTCCAAGAATTCTATCATAGATTCCCAAGGGTAGGACTCTGAACTGGCAATCTGTTATGTTCCCATCTAGATAGGACTAAATAAGGTCTGGTGAAAAGAATCTTTCCACTGGCCAATTCCACTTGCATAGGTTTCCTTGAGTTTTGACTTAGGACTAACTTACGCAGACATCATGGGGAAATAAAAGAATGCGTACTGCCCGAATCAATCAAAATCTTGAAATGCTTACCCTTGTACTTTGCTAGAGTCTGGAGGATTGAGAATTGACAATTCTGCCCCTGATGCTCAATGGCGGCATAAATTTATTCTTTTTCTTCCTCCACTTCCTTAGCTATTGTGGCGGCTCTAGCTGCTGCAGTCTGAGGTGGAACTCTCTCTCTTTGGTTTCCCCAATTCTGGGAGGGAGTTCTGAGGCTACTTTGCATTGAGGCTGCAGGCTGAGGTGGCACTCTTCTGGGGTTGCCCTGATTTGGCGAGGGGGACCTTGATTGGATTGATATGGAGTCGGTCTCTAAACTTTGGGACCTTGGTTCCCTTGGCCCAAAGAAGGAGTTGGGCAATCCTTAAGCTGGTGCTCGAACCCTTGACAACTGAAGCACCTATTTTTGCTTCGAAGCTCTTCCCTCTGCATTCTAGAAAGAGCCAAAGTTCCTGGAAAAGAGCTTCGAGGAAAAGGTCTTCCTTCAACTCTGGAATTTCCCATCTCCTGTGGTTCTGATTGGGAACTTGATGTCTCTTTGGAGGTGGAAGGTTGGAAGAACTTCCCGGTGTCTCGAATCTTTTGAAGGATGAGGGAGTTGGCTTTGGCGAGACCTTTACAACAAAGGCCTTCGCGAAGTCCTTTGCCATCTTTACTGCTTCAGCCACATTGAAACTGGCTTGGCATTCTTTACTAGAGTATCCAAGGGTTCGTTCATTCCCCGCGAATGAACTTGGCCATCAGCTGTTCTTCATCCAGCGGTGGCGAGTATTTGAGGAGGAGAGCGAATGCTTGGTGATACTCTTGAATAGTTCTGCTCCCTTGGGTCAACTCCAAGAATTCATTCATTTTGGTTTCCAAAAAGCCGGGAGGATTGAATCTCTTCCTTAGATAAGCATTGAGATCAATCCATGTCTGGGTGTTTCGATCCAAGTGGTTGGTCTCGCAATGGTTTCTCCATGCCACCTTGGCTGTTTTCACTATCTTTAGCCTTGCAAGAGCCATTTTACTCCTCTCATTGTACCCGGTGGTGACATCGAAGTATTCTTCCATCACTTCAATCCACTTCTCCACAGCCTCGCCCAAGTTTTCCCCTTCACCCTTGAAGGGACCTGGCTGAATTTTGTGAAGGTCTTTGCGAACATCAAGGTCAAGCTCTTCCTCATCTGAGAGAGGATCTGGCTGTCGACCACGGTTCACGCACCTCATGATTCTGCCAAAAAATGATACATCATTTAATTTCGATCTGAATTCATATATCGAGATCCTAAGATTTAAGAGGTTTGGAAATAATTACTTAAACAAGATAATCGATCTTATTAGAGATCTATGGCATACGTTTGAGGCATAGATCTTATTTCTTCAACTCGACATCTAATAGAAAATTCACATATATAAGGAAAATTTTCCACAAAACACTTCTTTATTTATATAAAGGTTGCAATATGTACATAGAGCACCCTGGCTCTAGAAAGTCGAAACCGCCACGAAAAACATATCAAACGGCGATACTGGGCTACAGACATGCCACGGTACAACTATTCCCTTACTGCTAAGGGTGCTACAATCTTTCTTTTTGGAACAAAATAGCTAAGAAGTCTATAAATATGGCAAGATAGTCTGAAATCTGGAGGCGTGGGACGATACAGGATCACACTGTGAACCACCTTTAGATTCAATAGGATCATAGTCAAAGAGATATTCTCCCTTAGCATCTCAAGTGTTGGCTGCAAAACAGGCGTGGACATACTGTCCTGAATACCACATATGCTGACGCCTCTGCGTTGGGTCAAGAAAATACAACTCCTCAAAATGTTTTGCGAGCCTTACGTTGCTGCTTCGAGACATAGCGGAGGAAAGGATATGCTCAAAGGAGAAAGCAGTCATACCCTGAGATGGAGTGAGATCGAGAATGCCAGATAAGCATGGGACTTCTATCTATAAAATCCGATCCATCGATTAAACGTCTTCATTAATGAAGCTTAAGGAATGAAAAATCAATATGTAAATTCTCTTTCTGAGTTCTTTATTATAAATTTCTGATAAAATTCATCTTTCCTTCTTAAGCCTTCAACAACACTCCGATACCAGCAATGAGATCCCCCCTGCCCTCTCTGTGATGCCCCCCCCAGGTCACTTGGCAGTGGAAGAAGCAGCTTCGGCCTCTTGCGCGCGCAGGGCAGGGAAATTCCCACTCGGGGCCTCACCCACGGATGTCCAAACGAGAGACTAGCCCAATGATTCCTCCAAAATCGAGCCCGAAAAAACTTCCCTCGCCCCCGAAAGGCACGGGCGATTCCTCCAGGAAAATCATCTAACACGAAAGAATTAATCTAATGAGTCAAGGCCCTAACTAACTTTTCTAATCCGACTGAACTATAGTAGGTCACATGGCCAAATCAAGGAAGGGACTTGTACTTAGGTCATAGAATCACCGCTTTTTTCCCCTTAAACGAGGCATAGCCGTTGAATTCTTTCCCACAGAACAAGGGTCTTCTTGGGACTTATCCCAGCAATCGTAACTAATTGTATCATAGGAATCCACCGATCCAGCCTAGCCAACCGTCCACCAACCACTGTATTGGGTGGGATCCCTTTATAGAAAATTTGATTTGGGTTTTGTCCCGGGTACCAGGGAAAAGGGTTCCCAGCCCCCCTAGCTGGCACTCATGCAAATATAATTTAGACACACCACTCCAATATGAAATTGCCATTAACAGATTCGGCTATCTTTAAAGCATGGTATTACTTGACCTTTTTCACAGATTCAGCTGTTTAAAACAGACTTTCAATGAAACCATAGTATTACTGAACATATTCCTCCAAAATATCCAGATCATTGTTTTACAACAATTATCATCTAGACTCTTCTCCGTTGAAGACCAGCTAGTCAACCAACGAGATCCAATATCAAAATCCAATTCACATAAATAGTTCCATATTTGGGATTGGTCACGAGATTTTGCTTGATTCAGATTCGAGAGATGGGCGAGTAATTTGCTGGCCCGCCAATGTCTAACCAAAATTTATTCGGTTTACTTCTAACTTTGATTTCTAAGGATACTCTTCAGATAAATTAATGGTGACTTCCAACCGAAGGGAAAATCCAATTTTATAAAAATTCATTCTATTTGACCACAATAGATCAAAAATAGTTCTTTTTGAGAATAATGCGATTTTATAAAAATAACTCTTTTTCCAAATAATTCAATTATGAATATGTATCATTTTACTGATTAATCCGCATAGAAATATCTTAAAATATTCTTTCCATCAATTTGTTCTTCAACATTTAGAATACCATAATTTCCTATGTGAAATTATGGTGAAAACTCCTCTTTTATATCTAAATTAATTTATGCCTTTTTCTACTTAAAAATAAAATGAAAATTTCTCTTTTAAATAAATAAAAATATCCATAATTAGGAATATGCCAAAAATTTCTCTTTTAACATTTAAATGTTCGTATCTCGAATATCATGGGAATTAATTATGATTAATTCTCTAGATTAAACTAAAATAATCATTCCTCATTTCTAAAAAATTTAGCATAACCTCCTTTCAATTTAGGATGAATTTATATGATTTTTCCACACCATAAACAAGATTAAAAAAATTAATCTTTCTTTTTTCTAAATTTAAAAACTTGAAAATAACTAATCTCTTTCTCTAGCTTGTCAAGCATAGAGTTTGGCTTAAGATAAAGAGATTATGAATAAGACTCATCCTTCTACCAAGGATTTAGCCATAGGAATGACTAATCTTTTCAAGACATTTTCTTAAAGAAAAAAATTAAGATTAAGCATAAAAATTAACATTAATCTAAATAGACATTATGAATCTTTGGAAAAGCTTGATTTGAAGAAAAACCATTGCTTAGAAATCTTCTCAAGCTTTAGAGGGGTTGAGAAGAAGAAATCCATTGAGGTAATTGAAAAAAAAAACCATTAAATTAGGTTTATCTTTGATTTGGGCTTGTTTCTTTGGCTAGAAGTGAAGTCCCCAAGCAAGTCCTTGGCCACCAAGAGAGGGAGGGTAATCTCCAAGAGAGGATGGAGGAGAGAGATGCTCCAAAGCTCTCAAGAGAAGAGGAAAACTAGAGAGAGAATAGAAATAAGCTAATTTAGAGAAAATAATAGCATGGTAATGCTCCAATATGAAAACACAAAGGAATGAGGGTCTATTTATAGGTGAGGGAGGCCACTAACCAAGCCCAACTGGGTTCTAGAGCCTTCTAGCTTCGATTTGACCCAATTTGGACAAGATTTGGATCAGTTTTACCCCCTTTTTGATCTAGTTTGCACCAAGAGAGAGGAGAGATGAAATATCTTGATTAAATTGAATTAAAAAAGCCAAACAATGATGAAGAAAAAGGCACCTACCTCACATGACTTTCTAGGTTATGGCGAGTGTTCACGCCTTGTTACAAGTGGGTAGCATACATTTCCCTATTTGTGGGTAGCATACATTTCCCTATTTGTGGACCTTGCGTAGATGCATTTCATTATCAAAGCTTTAAAGATGATATATGAATACCATATTAAATAACTTCCAAATGATCATCCACAATGAGATGGGTGTTAGTACACTCAATGTTCGCCTCTCAACATGTATCTCACTTTGATGTATAACACACATTTGTTAGGACCCCATTATGAGGAGTAGCCATGGTGCATATAGCTTTAATGGGAACCCGGACTTAGACAATGATGGGGTCATTATTGTGACTATTGATGATGGTTAGGAGATGGTCAGGGGTACGAGTGTTAGCTGGCGCCCGGGGTGACGATATGAGGTATATTTGATAGAATATTCCCTCGGATACCAGGTTCATCATTAGTGGGCGGTGGTGGTGGGTCGAATTCTTGATACATGGACGGTGACCGTGTCTATGTAGTGCAACTACCCTCGTTGTATACACATCTACCACACCGCCTATAGTACTATATATGGACATGGTTGCCATTGCCATGAGCTAAGACATCCAATGCTTGTGTGAGTATCCACCCCCTTCTACACTTTGTATATCCTCCATCCAGAGTCTGTCTAGATTGCCATCTAAGATCGACTTTTGAGAGCGCACGGGTGGACATCACCATCACTTGTACCTCTTTGATATAATGAGAATTTTAAATTCTCTCCATTGTATATCTATTGCATTGTCTATTGTGCTTTGTCTTGCTATCTCTTTCCATTGTGCCATATTCTTATATGGTATCAAAACTTAGGTGCTCTTAGCAAGAATAGTACATAAAGTTTAGTCTTCCTTTGCATATAATCCTAGGACTGATGGCTTTTATCTCTACTATTGTTGTTGCTGTACCAGTCTTGCACATTCATCCACCTGCCTTCACGGAAGGCAAGCTTGATGGGACAAACTACTCTTTGGAAATTCAAAATCAATGCCATTCTAGACTCTTATGAGCTCCTAGAAACTGTTTTGGGAACAGATGCAGAACCAGTGGGAAGTCCCGACCCCAACAACCCTGCAAACATGCTTTTGCCAGATGCTACACTTCTTTGGGCACGGAGAAGGTGCAATGCTGATGCACTTTGTGCTATTGTCACTAGCGTAAGTGATTCTATTCTCACTTTAATTCAACATACTACCAAGGCTGTAGATTATATAATCAGTATGAAACTCGCAATCAAACCAGGATTTTGAGAAGTTTGTTGATTGAAGGAGAAGGTACTGAAGCATTCTGCATAAGATCAAATGGTTGCTTTAGGGATTACGCACACTAGAGAAGTTAGCTCGGAGGTGCATCCGAATTCTTTCATAGAAATATGATGGCTTGGCTACATCACTAAACACTCAGGTTAGAGTACCATCTTTATTATTTGAAGAATTTAGTGCTATGTTACTTGAAGAGGAGATGCGGGCTAAAGACTTGTGATGGTGGTGATGCTACATTTTCAGCCAATGCTAAAGGCAAAGGTGCAACATCTTCTAATGAGAAGAAGAAGAAGCCAAAGAAGAAGAAGTTTCAAGGGAGATGCTATTACTGTGACAAGAAGGTTCACATTATCAAAGACTATAGAAAGAAGCAGGCCGACGAGAAGAACGGCACCTTTAAGTCTTCATGGAAGGGAAAGGAGTCAGTCAACAATGTTGGGACCGAGCTTGAACTTTGGGTCGCCACCATTGAAGAGGTATGTTCATTTGTTCAGGCTCCAGTTGATGATTCATGGATTTTGGATAGTGGAGCATCCCGACACATGACCAGTAATTAAGAAGGGCTGGTATAGTTCTTGGAAGCCTCTACAGGAACCCATCAGTGTTGTTATTGGGAATAATGCTAAATTTCTAGTCGAAGGGTCTGGAACCATATTTTTTGTGGCAGCCAGGTGAAGAGAAGAAGCTATCATATGTGCTCTATGTACCCCAAATAAAGAGAAATCTACTGTTAGTTGCTACGATGATAGATCGTGGGCTTGAAGTACGCTTCAAGAAAACTGAAGCAAAAAGTCTAGATGTTGTTGGCAAGGCAGCCGACAAAGGAGTAAGGCGCAACAATCTTTACAAGCTGAGTGTGCTAGTGTCTGCTAAGGGCACAAGCAAGCTTTGGCACAAGCGATTTGGTCACATTGGATTTGCAGTGCTAAAGGAGATTTAGAAAAAGGATATGGTAGCTATTTTGCCTACATTTTCAGAATTCCAAGAACCATGTGAAGCTTGTATGATGGGCAAGTGACACTGCAAGACAGTTCCACAAGAAAGCAGCAATCGGGCAAAGACTCCTCCAAAGCTGGTACATGCTGATCTTTGTGGTAAAATGTCTACTACTGCATGTGGGGGATCTTCTTGCTTTATGCTGTTAGTTGACGATTACAGTAGGAGGATGTGGGTTTATTTCCTTCGAGATAAGGCTGAAGATTTTGGCAAGTTCAAATAGTGGCATAAGCTTGTGGAAAATGAGATAGGAAACAAGGTGAAGAAGTTTTGTATAGATCAAGGA
Organism: Cibotium barometz; assembly: GCF_041138505.1. NCBI lineage: Eukaryota > Viridiplantae > Streptophyta > Polypodiopsida > Cyatheales > Cibotiaceae > Cibotium > Cibotium barometz. The sequence goes on from NC_141053.1 coordinate 51,739,685, forward strand.
GGATAATGCCTCCCAATACATTTTGGGCTGAAGCAATCAACATAGCAGTTTATGTCCTCAATCGGAGCTACACAAAAGCACTCAAAGATGATACACCTTAAGAGGACTACTTTGGTGAGAAGCCTTCAGTTTCTCATTTCAAAACATTTGTTTGTGAATGTTATGTGCATATTCCAGATGCATCCAGGACCAAGCTAGATGCCAAAAGCAAGAAGTGTATCTTTCTTGGATATAGTCAAGAGTTGAAGGCATATCCGCTCTATGATACAGATGCAAAGAAGATTGTGGCTAGCCGAGATGTGGTATTTATAGAACAACCACACTCAGTGGAGGAAGGAGGTATGTCCACTCTATCATCAGTCGGAGAAATAGTCCACCATGAGCCCAACCCACCAGTCAGATTTCCTCTCAAGGAGGAGGAGTTTTCAGAGGATGAAGACTCTCACACATCACAATAGCGTGCTGCTACACCACAAGGAAAGCCACTTCCAAAGTGGGATCAACAACTCTTTGATGAGCGTAATCCAGTACCTGAGAAGCCATAATATTTGGTAGATGGACCACATAGATCAAGGAGAATAGAGGAGTAGAGAAGCTCGCATCTGATCTAATTGTCAATATGGCCTTGATGGATGAGATAATGGGAACAATGAATGAGTTGGATGAAGCCTTAGCAAATCCAAAGTGGAAATTCGCAATGCAGTGTGAGTATGATAGCATCATAAAGAACAACACCTAGGAGCTAGTTGATTGACCACCAAACAGAAAGGTTATTGGTACAAATGGGTTTGGAAAGCTAAGAATAAGGCTGATGGCTCACTTGAAAAATACAAAGCTAGGTTGGTTACACAGGGATTTGCATAGGTAGAGGGTTTCTACTTTGATGAAAACTTTTCTCTCACAGCCCGTGTGTGATAACTATCAGGGCGGTACTTGCCTTTGCTGCTCACAAAAAGTGGCCAGTCTTTCACATGGATGTGAAATCAGTATTTCTGACTGGCCATCTCAAGGAGGAGGTATATGTAGCTCAACCACGAGGTTTTGAGATGCCCGGATCAGAAAACAAAGTTTGCAGGCTGAAGAAGGCATTGTATGGGGGCTGAAACAGGCCCCAAGGCCATGGTATCATTGGATAGACCAATTTTTCAAAAAGATTGGGTTTATAAGAAGTGCTTTTGATGCTAACTTGTATGTTCTAAAAAGGCATGGCAAGATTGTTTTGGTTGTCTTGTATGTAGATGACTTAAACATTTCAGGTGCCAATGAAGAGATAATCCAAAAGACAATGGATATGCTGAGCCATGAGTTTGAGATGACAGAGTTAGGTCTTATGCATTTCTTTTTGGGGATTGAGGTCTTGCAAGAGTCAGGTAAAATCTTCATTTTGCAGCAAAAGTATGCTTGGGAGATTCTCAAAGCATTTGGGATGACAAAGTGCAAGCTTGTGTCTATGCCAATGGAAGTGAGTGTGAAGCTCTCTGTAGAGGATTCTTCATCACTTGTTGTTGACATCAAGAAGTACAAGAAGTTGGTGGGGAGTTTGATTTTTTTTCACTAGCACTAGACCTAATATCAGCTTCACAGTTGGTGTGTTGAGTAGGTTTTCCAATAAGCCATGAGAGATTCATTGGAAGGAAGGGATGAGGGTACTTAGTAGGTACATCAGAGGTACTCTTGAGTATGGCATCACTTACAACATGGTTGACACTTTGACAGGTTATTGTGACTCAGATTGGGTGGGAGATTGTGATTCTAGGAAATCAATTTCTAGATATTATTTTTTGCTTGGTTTTGGTGCTTTCTCTTGGACCAACAAAAAGCAACCTACAGTGGCACTTTTTTCCATAGAGGCTGAGTATAAGATAGCTTGCTTTACTTCATGTGAGGTAGTATGGGTGAGGAGAATCTTGGTTGACATGGGAGTTCAGATCAGGGAGGCTACAATCTTGTGGTGCGACAATTAAATTTGCATGGTTATCTCCTCCAAGAACCCTGTGTTTCATGCTCACATGAAGCACATTGAGATGATTCAGTATCATTATGTGTAGGAGTTGATAGAGGATGAGATAGTGGAGTTGGAGAATTTCTCTACAGAGAAAAAATGCGCCGACATCTTCACCAAGGCTCTTGGGAAGGACCAACTCACTTGACATCTTTATCGACTTGGCATTGGGCCAAAAACCTAGTTCATCTTTGGGTGGACATTGTGAGGGGGGTGTTAGTATATACACTCAATGCCCGCCTCTCAGCATGTATCTCACTTTAATGTATAATGCACATTTGTTAGGCCCCCATTATGAGGAGTAGCCATGGTGTATATGTCTTTAGTGGGAACCCCGAATTAGATGCCAATGGGGTCATTACTGTGACCATTAATGATGGTTAGGAGATGGTCAGGGGTACAAGTGTTAGTTGGGGACCGGGGTGATGGTATGAGGACAATATTCCCTAGAATATTCCCTCGAATACCAGGTCCATCATTAGTGGGCGCAGTGGTTGGTGGGTTGCATTCTTGATACATGGGCAGTTATTGTGTCTATGTAGTGTAACCACCCTCGTTGTATACGTGTCTACCAAACCACCTACAATACTATATATGGACATGGTTGCCATGAGCTAAGGCATCCAATGCTTGTGAGTATCCACCCCCTTCTACACTTTGTACATCCTCCATCCAGAGTCTGTCTAGATCGCCATCTAAGCTCTACTTGAGGGCGCACGGGTGGATAGCACCATCACTTGTACCTCTTTGGTATAATCAAAATTTTAAATTCTCTCCGATTGTGTATCTATTGCATTGTCTATTGTGCTTTATCTTGTTATCTCTTTCCGCTGTGCCATATTCCTATAAGGGGAAGCTTGGACGACTACCTCTAAGAATGAAAGCTAGTGATTAGTTTGAATCATGGAGAGCAAATGAAAATTTGGTAGCAATTGGGATGAAAAGACTCTCTATCTTTCACTAGGCCTCATCTTGGAATAGTTTACTAATTAACCATCTCTTAGACCCAATGCACATATTTAAAAATATAGGTACTACTATTTGGGAGAACTTGATTAGTGACAAAGATAGTAAGGTTGTACGAGATAATCTGATGCAAGTTTAGAAAATGGAAGCTCTATGGCCACGATCTATTGATGATAAAGTAGTCCTACTGTGTGTGCACCTTCGATTTTATCAAAGAGGGAGGAGAGAAGAGTAAAGAAGTGATTTGCATTCTTTCGCATGCCAATAGGTCATATGAATTGCCTTAAGAGGTTATTCACAAAGAATAATAAGCTCAATGGCTTGAAATCTCATGACTAGCACAAGTTCTTGTTGCGGGTATATATGACTAGTTTAGAATTTCTTTTTTGGTTCTTTAAGTTTTACATAGTTTATTGATATTTTTATTTGTTGATGCCATTGCTTTATAGCTTGTGCTTTTGTGTAATAAATTAGGGGGATATTTTTTTGCAAGACTTTTTTTAAAATGTGAGCTTTTTGGAGTACCTCCTAAAGCATTTCCCAAAACTCTCTCTCTCTTTCTCTCTCTCTCTCTCTCTCTCTCTCTCTCTCTCTCTCTATCTCTCTCTCTCTCTCTTTATACTACATGTTGGTATAGGCTTTTTTGAGTCGATAAAAGGGCATAGAAACCCCCCTAATAGAAAGGTGTGGCAATAAATATTGTTCATGGGTGGATTAGAAACAGCCTATCTAGGACATCGTTGAAAGTGTGGAAGAAGGTGTTGACATTGAGCACATCAAGTCTTGAAGCTTTTTAAGAAGTGGAGGTAGATCTAGGTTACTTTATAAACAGAGGGGCCATGTCGATCTGCAGGGAAAGTTTCCAAAGATTGTCTTCTAACTAGTGGGTTTGTTCCCCAAAAAACTCACTAGCCTGTACTCTAGAATCCAAAGAAGAGAATAATATTTCCATTCCCATTTCCCCAAAAACATTCTCATCTTCTATAACACCATATGACAAGTCCCGAGGTTTCAAATTTCAACATAACTTTCATTCCATTACTCCGCATATTACTTGATACATGAAATTAATAAGAGTCCATACGATGAAAATAAGAAAGTACGGTTGACATTCCTTGACACATGGACAACTAGGTGATGGCCTCTATACACCACCAAAACAGGCACACAATTACGGGATTAAATTGGGGACACTAGCAAGGGCACCAATCATCTTCTTGCAGCTGTCCCTAGCCCTCCAGCTGACTCACTTGGACACCTCAACACCCTCCCATCCTCCCTGTCAAGTCCATATGCCTCCTCAGACTCTCCTCTTAGGTCAGCCCCCCTCACCTCCAAAATCTCTAACTATCCAACTAAGAGCCTCTCCTGACCACAGCTGACACCCCTGACCAAATGCACTCCCCTAGTATAGAACGGTCTGATTCTTCCTCCAAATGCTGGTGGCTGATACTCCAGTCATAAAACTATCCTCCAAACCTTCAGAATGTCCTCCAGTGTTGGCTAACCTTATATTCACAACTCCATGACCTTCCTGGACACCCTGCTGACCCTCTTCTGACATCCTTAGGCTCTTAGGAGGCAGCTCCAAACTGACCAAGATATCACACTTACGACTCTCTGCTAATAGTTGCGGGTCCACAGCTACTTCAGATCTAATTGTACCCAACCAAACAAACTCAACTAACACAACTGAAGCAGATTCTCTCCCCTCTGTGTCAGCTATCACTTCTAGACCCTCGAAACACTCAAACTATATTAGGATTCAACCTTAAAATCACCTAGCTGACAATAGATGGCTCATGGTGCCACAAAAAATCCCATCAGATCACAAACCCTTTGGCTGCTAATAGATGACCTCTGACAGACTTCAAACAGTAAGCCCAGACAAACCAAAGAAAGCCCTCCACACCTTTAGCTCATCAATCTGATGTCCAGCTAGTTAACATTTTGCTGACACTGTTCCTTTCTAATAGATTCTGATTGAGTCAAAACTGACTCATAATCAACTCTTTAGTCATCAGTCACACACCTATAGGAGCTCAACTCTTTAGTCATTAGTCACACACCTATAGGAGCTCAATTCCATAAACTCAAACAAACAATATCTTCATCACAAACTGAAACCCACAAAAAACAAAGGACATGGATCAACAACCCTGAGACCTGGGGCACTAACATATAAAAAAAGAACATAAAAACACAAGGATTCCCCTCAGATGGATCACAGCAACACTTCAAAGCTCTGAATACACTATCACGCATGACAGACTTGGCTCTCACAAATAAACAGTACTCAGCTGTGCTGTGTAGAAATGTAGCTACAATCAAGGATGAATTGGACATCATCAAGTCTCTAACAGGGGTACTCTCCTTGATTCAAACAATTCTGCTCACGCTGTGTTATCTCTTTTGCAAACTTGGAAAAACGGCGCAGGTAATCCAACTTGTAAGAAACAAACTGATATACAAGAGCCCACTTGACTAGTCAATATCTGGCTCTCCTCTGTCTGGTGGGAACTCCAACCACACCTCCACATGCAGAGTCCCCCAATTCTTCCTCCATTGTCCCTCTTTAAGGCCATCACCACTCTCACTTATCTTCCAAAACCTACATTGCCCACCTCCTGTTTTTTGCTCTCAAGTAACATCCTGTGTTTCTTCCAGAGTTCTCAAGGGTTCGTTGGTTAGTGTTCTTGTTTCCTGTGAGATGTCCATCTTCCTTTTAGTGCAAGACTCAACCTCTTCACTAACCCAGCTTCCACTAGTATTGCAAAAGAGAATGTGGGGGAGAGAGAGAGCTTGAGTTCCTTGCAAGCAAACACAAACACACACACAAGAGAGATGGATGCCTGAATTTTCTTCTATCTTCTTTTCTTCTCTACAACAACATAACTAAAAGATAAGAGTGCATACATAAAGGGAAAGTACTCTCCTTCAACATACAAAGTGATCGGTCTATAGTGTGAACCCGACTATATGAGTTGGCACTATAACTATGCTATAACTCTAGTACTCCAAAGTGGCTGTCACACAGCCTGTCATCCACTGGTGGTATATCGACCATAATCTCACGAACCATGCCAGTGACATAAGTGTGGAAGTTATCACCCAAGCGGGTCATCAATGTCCGACGTAGCACTAGTTGACCTCGATATCTCAACAATTGCCAAACCTCAATGTGTAACCACTGTGTCCTATATAAATATTACATTCTGAGGAGGACATTCATTTCAAAACACACAGTCATAGCTATGTGAAGAAGATGAAAACTCACCAGTGCTTCTACCCCCACGTTTTCCTCCACCGATTTTCTTCCCTTTGACCATTGATTTTCAACCCTAAACAATTAAAGATCATGCACGAATATAGTAATTATTAGCTAAAAATGGGGGTGAGTTTCCTTACAATGAAACTGGCCACATAATTCTCCTGGCTTACAACTACACTATAGATTACAACTTGAGCTCCACAAGAGCAATACTTGTTTCTTTTTCAAGTGGATTTCTATACACCTCCATGCCCTTCCATGCCAAGGGTATAAAAATAGAGCTATTGATATACACTACCCAATGTCAATGTAAAAGGCTCTCTTTTATACTCTCCTTGGCTTTGTCTGCTAGAAGAAGTTGACAAGAAGACAAGGATGGTAAGCTTTAGTAACCTCGAAGTCCAACTTTGCAAGATTCAGATCATAGCTAAGAATCTTCCTTTTTATTTTGCATTAGAGATGCTTTAGTGGGTCTGTCTGGTGGTGTCAGTGGGTTTTCCACATAATAGCGAGAGAGACTCACCATTGCTGTTGAGTTGGTAGAAAGCCCTTCCATAATCTTCATGGATGAGCCCACGTCTGAACTGCAACCTTAGTAGACTGATGGCAAAATTCTACCTCTACGCAACAATATGCCAGCTCTAGGCACCGCCATGGTAGATCAACGAGCTCGTTGATTCTTGCATAGACCCGAGCTCGTTGATTCTGGCATTGACATAGCTTCCTGTTTTCTTCGTCTCCATTCCCACATCCTTGTGCCGGCTTGACCAGACTTCTCTCTGGCTGTGAAACACACCACACTCGATAGCTTGATGCTGGGAGCGAAGTGTACCTTACACACAGCATTCAGCAACTCACCATAGAATCCTGCTTCGCGCACCACACTTTCTCTTCCTCTGAAGGTTCCTCGTCATCCAGCATGGCATGAGCAATCTGCTCAGTAAGGCTTGAAACGTAGCCATACTCATTGTCACTGTCAATAGGCTGCAGCTCGGGTATGTTGTGGGCAGACCTGGCGCGGTAGGGACGAAGGACTGGCCGAAAACTACTACAGCCATCGCTTCACGAACGAGCGAAACAGGCACGAGAGACACTAGTTCATTGACAATCAGAAGCAAATCCAGGCTAGTGAGCTTATAGACGACGAGCTCGTTGATGCCATGGCGGTGCCTAGAGCTGGCATATCAACAAGCTCGCATAACAACGAGCTCGTATGCCATGTCTGGTGGCCAGAGCTGGCATATCAACGAGCTCGTTGATGCCATGTGCATACTTTCTATTCCTCTGAAAGTTCCTCATCATCCAGCATCGCATGAGCAATCTATTGAGCAAGGCTTGAAACGTAGCCATACTCATCATCACTGTCGATAGAAGAAGGCTGCAGCTTGGGTACATTGTGGGTAGCCCTGGCGAACAGGGACGAAGGAATGGCCGGAAACTACAGCCATCACTTCTCCAATGAGAGCGAAACAGCCACAAGGGCCACTACTTCATTGACAATCAGAAGCAAGGCCAGGCTAGTGAGCTTATAGACGAGCTCGTTGATGCCATGGCGGTGCACAGAGCTGGCATATCAAAGAGCTTGCATATCAAGAAGCTCATTGAGTCCATGTGCGTTGCCCATGAGAGCTGGCATAACAACGAGCTTGTTGATGCCATGTGCGGTGCCCAGAGCTGGCATATCAACGACCTCGTTGATGCCATGTGCGATGCGCCGGAGATTAACTACTTATGCATAATGAGACAAACTGCTGGTACAAGACATCAACGAGCTCGTTGATTCGTGCATAGGCATCAATGAGCTATTTTGATTCGGAGCATAGGGCAGAGCGAGCGCAGCATATGGCAACCAAAGGGTCACCCACCACGGAAGATCAACTTTGACTCGATACCTCCCACTTAGAATGTTGGAGTATTCATAGTGATACACAAGACTTGTTGGGCTATACGCATAACAGTTGTCAACTCTCGAGTGAAATGCCTTGACAAGACCAGGAGGGTTGAAGGCTCAAATGATGTGGTTCTATAATGATGATTGGACACACACATGGCATCCAGACCACAATATTGTTCCTGTTCCACGGGTTGAAGGCTCAAATGATGTGGTTCTATAATGATGATTGGACACACACATGGCATCCAGACCACAATATTGCTCCTGTCCCACCAGTGCTAAGTACTTGGCCTATAGCACATGGCATCAATATCACTTTAGATAAGATAGAAATGCTGGAACAAGCTAGGTTCACATTGCAAAGAATGGAGGGTCCATCTAGTCAACCAATCCAACAAGTGAGTGTGGATGAAGATGTTCCAACATTGTTGAAAGATCCAAGTTGTACTCCCACAAGGGGCCGTAGGACTAGATGGAGATCCACAATTAACAAGATGCACGAAAGAGAATTGAGAAGGCAAGGTATGAGATGATGATGTTGTGAAGAGTGAAACAGTTGTGCAACCTGGCAGAAAGAGTGTCTTCCATGTATTTTCTTTTGCCTCCGAGGCTGAAAGTGTTCAGTATGATGTACATGTCATGGACCAAAACCAACATGCTCATGTCCTAAGTTTCAGCGAAGGGAATTTGGAAATAGCTCCTACCTTGCCTTCAAGCACTTGTATTTTGTTTTCCTTGTTGTTCTCGGGCTTGATTAGAATGAGAACATGTTTGTACACTAGGCCAATACATCTAGTAGCAGGGATCTTACAAGGGCCTTGGGTGCAAAAAGGAAACATTGACTCCATTTGTGAACCCTACACCCCACCCACTCTACATTTTGTTCCTCAATGAAATCCCCCCACATATGTATATGTGTGGAAGCTTTCATAGAGTGAAGTTTTTTTTGTATGTACCTCACCTATATAATGTACCTAAAAGATGTACTTTCCACTATACAACCACCCAGAAAGAGTATCTTCCATGTATTGCCTTTTGCCTTTGGTGGTGCTAAAAGTGTTTAGTATGTTGTACATGTCGTGGACCAACTGGCAGGCTCATATCCTGATTTTTAACAAGCTACCTTACATAGCAGTACTTGCACACAAGAAGAAAAGAAAAGGGATCAAAACTAGGGGACAGCAAGATCCCTGCTCCAAGGGCACCTATCAAACTTGTTGCTATCTCCTTAGCCCTCCAGGTGACTCAATAGGACACCTCAACACACTCTAAAACTCCCAATCTAATCCAGTTGATTCCTCCACTTATCCTCCAAGATCAGCAGCATGGACCTCCAACACCTCTGATATTTAACCTATATAGCTCATTTGACCTCCTTTGACTCCCAGCTAACCAGAACAGCTTCGAGTTGACACTCAGTTGTGACTGTAAACTAATTCGAAAGGCCGATGATGTTGACCCCAGTCCGAAATGAGTCCTCCAGGCTCCTTTATTATCCTCTAGCATTAGCTACACTCAATCCACAACTCCTCCAGGACCTTCCTGAATACTATGTTGACCCTCAATTTTGTTGAGATATCGAGCTCATCTAGTGAGGCGGTGTACACTGAGCGGTGTACACTGATGACCCGCCTGGGGGATAGGCCCCACACTTACACCACTGGCATGGTTGGTGAGATCATGGGTGATATGCGGCCAGTGGGATGACAAGCTATGTGACAGCCATTCTAGAGACTGGCATAGTTATAGAGCTCTCCAGCTCATTTAGTTGGGTTCACACTATAGAGAACCCTAGTATGTATTTGGTTGAGTACCTTTTTATAAGGCCCAAAAGAGGGTACCCACATCGTATTTCGTCCGTTAATGTGTCCATGCATCCGAACCAAATTATAAGGCCCAAAAGAGGGTATCCACATCGTAGAGGTTACACAATACTCATGCGTGGCATCGGTATGGCATACTTGAACTTCAAAAAACTTGTGAGAAGCTTCAAGTGGCAAGACTTGCATCGTGTGCACTACCTTACTACCGCCCTTATCGACATCTTTGCCACGGTTCTTTGGACAATTTTGTTTATCATGATTAGCAGCCATGCAAATAAAACATAATTTTTGCTTTTTAGCTGGCTCATAATCTTATGGTGACAAGGGACCCCTTGGCCCCTTGGCCTTCTTTGTTGAGATATCGAGCTCATCTAGTGAGGCGGTGGACACTGATGACCCGCCTAGGGGATAGGCCCCACACTTACACCACTGGCATGGTTGGTGAGATCATGGGTGATATGCGGCCAGTGGGATGACAGGCTATGTGACAACCATTCTAGAGACTAGCATAGTTATAGCGCCAGCTTATTTACTTAGGTTCACACTATAGAGAACCCTAGTATGTATTTGGTTGAGTACCTTTTCATATGGTGTGCACTCTTATCTTTGTATATGGTGTGTTGAGTGTTGTGTGAAGAAGAAGAAGATTTTCAACCTCTCACCTTGTGTGTTCTCTTTTAGGGTTTTGTGAGAGTGTGTGTGCTTGCAAGAGCTCAAGCTCTCTTCTCCCCTGCATTTTTTCATGGTATCAGAGCTTGGTTCATGCTAAGGGCTGAGCTACAAGCAAGAGAAGCACAGGAAGTGGTACGAGGGTAAGAGCTTCATGTACTCTTCCCTATTTCTATTGGCGACTACACCCTTGTCGGGAGCTCTACGGGAGACACCGGCAAACGATCTCTGATTGAGGAGCTTTCTTCGCAAGAGTAAAGCTATAGGGCAACTATACCATCCTATTGGATAGAATTTTTCGGGGCAAAAAAGCGTTTCGGGTTCGTTACGACCTCCGTTTTTCAGAAAGCAGGTGATTTCGAGCACTGCGGGTAAGTCATCAATTCTCTGCAAAAGTTTGTTTTAAGAACTGCAAGAAGACAGATTGGTTGTGCAGACATTATGTGTGCTGCAACAAGGAGGTCAACAGTTGCCATTGGGTGTATGTATGCACATTGAGGTCACTGGTTATCACATTTGAGTGTAGTACAATACCGTCCACATAGACAACTAATAGCATGATCCCTCTATTTGTCTTTTTCACATATAGTAAAAAATCTACATTGGATATCTGAAATCCAATGGTAACAAGATACTCCCCGATCTTGTTTGACCATGCTCTGGGTGCCTGCTTCAAGCCATACAAGTCTTTGTGTAACCTGCACACAAAATGTGGATGTGCATCACTCTCATATCCTGGTGGCTGCATCATGCACACTTCTTCTACAAATCACCATGCAAGAAAGCATTCTTCACATCCATTTGATGTAAAGACCAATCCGTCGTCGCTGCAACCATAGCAATGACAGCTCTCACAGTTGGCATTCTTGCAATCGGGCTAAATGTCTCCTCATAGTCTATGCCATAAGTCTGCGCATAGCCCTTGGAAACTAATCTTGCCTTGTACCTGCTCACTGAACCATCAGCATTGTGCTTGACTTTATATACCCACTTATATTCAATTGCCTTCTTTTCCTTAGGCAAAGGCACTAACTCCCATGTTGCATTTGCACCCAATGTTGTCATCTCCTCATTCATGGCATCTTCCCATTTCTTATTTCCAATTTCCTGCTCAAAGTAAGTGGGCTCAGCCTCCTGTATTGCTCTTACCATGTAAGCATAATGATGGGTTGTATATCCATCATATCTCAACTTGTCTTAACAGGGTATCTAACCCTTGTAGACCTGCGTACACTTGGATCACTGCCAGGTGTCCTCAAAACAGACTTGGTTCTCCTTACACCAGGAGTAACCACAGACGGAATGCCAAGCTCCTCATCAAGGCACTTCTCAGAGCCACTAGAGTCACCATCCACATATGAGTGACCTGCTGACAGATCATGCACAAAATGTTGATCTACCTTTTCCATCCCTTTTCGTGATACATGTGTATCTGCATCATTCCTTAACCTGCCTGACCATGGGCTAACATTGGATCCATTGCTCGATGTAAGATCCCTGTTCCCACCGAGTAACAGATTCGGAATACTAGCAGCGGAAGTAGCACTTCTCGCGCGGGACAGGGGTCCCACATTCGGGGCCTCGCCCACGGATATCCGGATAAGAGACTAATCCGTCGGTTGTTCCAAAACCGAACCCGGAAAAACTTCCTTTACCGGAAAGCACGGGCGATTCCACCAGAAAACTTTTTACTCTAACGTAGTCAAGATCATTTCTGATTGAGCTGATCTAATTACATCTATAAGGTACTTGGTCAGGTCAAGGAAGAAACTTGCACTTGGATCATTGGGATCAACGCTTTTTTCCCCATTCAAGAGGCACAGCCGTTGATTCCTATCCATAGAACAGTTACTGTCCGGGATTTAATTTTTTCTATCGTAAAAACAAAAGTTTGAGTCTCGATTTACGGATCCATCAGTCCAGCCTAACCCCATCCAATCCCATGGGTTAGCCAACCGCCCAACCACTGTAGTGATGGGATCCAATTAAAAATTTGGTTAGGTTTTGTCCCGGGTACCAAGGAAAAGAGTTCCAAGGCCCCCTAGCCGGATGTTCATGCAAAATAAAACTAGTCACACCACTCACACACCCAATATGAAATTGCCTTTTTCAACCAGATTCAACCAGTTTAAAACAATCCTTTAATAAAACCATAGTATCATTGATCACCATCTTCCAATTTATCCAATTGATTCTTAATTTCCCATCATTCCTTCATCAGAGTATCTATGGCATCATTGGCAACTAGAACGCTCAGGAGCCGTTTCGATAGTTCCTAGCCCATAATACTTGGCAATATAATCACTTAACAAGATGGACTCTCGTTGAAGATCAGCAAGATCAACCAACAGATCCATATAAGGAGCCATGGACTCATCCATTGAAGACCAGCAAGGTCAATCAACCAGATCCATGCTCGATTTCAGAAAACAACTCCAACTCTGTTCCAATATCTTCCTCGACGCACGCGTGGGTATCCTAGGCGACCCAGAGCCCGAGCACCGTATGGTCAGCACCCTCTAGGATCCTTCGCAGGTAACCTAGCGCTTCACGCATAGGCCGCTTCCTTGGCCCCTCATCCACCGTACCGGAAGCTCACCATTTTAATCGCACCGAGGCTGGTCAAGACCTCGGCCGACCTTGCTACACGAGACGTCCTTCATTGACTCCCCGTCAGCAGTTGCAACTTTCTCATCACGACCTTAATCACAAGACGGTCAAAATGCTCCCCCCAGCATTCTTGACATAAAACAATCATTTACAGACAGCATTTACAAACAGCATTTACAAATACAATTTCTATTTTAACTTTCATTTTTCCACATTATCCCTCCTCAATCTACATTACTTATTCCATATTCCATTTATATGTATACTCATCCCATCACATCATTTCCATCTCATCACTTCAGATTCCCTCACATCACAATCGTATATTCACATCCATACATCCACAACTATATGCGTACATTCATCTACATGCATACATCTACATCCCTATGCATACATCCACATCCACATTCACATTCACCTCCATACATCTACATCTACATGCATACATCCACTCCACATTCACATCCACATCTATACATCTACATCTTCATGCATACATCCACCTCTACATCCACATCTACGTCTATACACCTACATCTACATGCATACATCTACATCCCTATGCATACATCCACATCCACATTCACATTCACCTCCATACATCTACATCTACATGCATACATCCACTCCACATTCACATCCACATCTATACATCTACATCTTCATGCATACATCCACCTCTACATCCACATCTACGTCTATACACCTACATCTACATGCATACATCTACATCCCTATGCATACATCCACATCCACATTCACATTCACCTCCATACATCTACATCTACATGCATACATCCACTCCACATTCACATCCACATCTATACATCTACATCTACATGCATACATCCACCTCTACATCCACATCTACGTCTATACACCTACATCTACATGCATACATCCCCATCCACATCCACATCTACATCTATACATCTACATCTACATGTATACATATACATATCCATTCACAACTACATCTACATGCATACATCCATATCTCCATTCCCATCTACATCTACATGCATCCATCCACCTCCACATCCACATCTAAATCTATACATCTACATCTACATGTATACATCTACATCTCCATTCACATCTACATCTATACCTCTACATCTACATGCATCCATCCACATCTCCATTTACATCCTCATCTACACATCTATTTCTACATGCATACATCCACGTCCCATGCATACATCCACCTCCACATTTACACTCACATCCATACATCTACATCTACATGCAACATCCACATCTCCATGCATAATAAAATTCTTTTAATTAATCTAGGATGATAGTTCCTAGAATATGGTAGGAATTCCTCTTTTTATACTTTGAATGAATTTATTTTATGCGTAATTTCTATAAAAATTTTGCCATAGCTCCGCTACTATGACTGATAAATCTCAATTTTTTTTCTAAGGGATAAAGCTCATTATTAAAGAATTAATTAGAATGGTCTCTAATTGGATCATCAATCCATAATGGTCTCTAATTGGATCATTAAGAAAACAATTAGAATGGTCTCTAATTGGATCATCAATCCATAATGGTCTCTAATTGGATCATTAAGAAAACAATTAGAATGGTCTCTAATTGGGTCATCAATCCATAATAGATTGAATCATCAATGTGCATAAACTAAAAGCATAGCAAAAAGCCATTAATTTGGCCTCAAGCATAGCTTAATCTTGGATTAAGGAAAGGCTTTATGAAAAGCTTCATTTGGATTGAGAATGGTTCATGAGTATGACCATTTCTTGAGTGAGAGAGAGAAATTACATAAAAACCATTAGAATGGAAATTAACTTCTATAGTATTTATTAAATTATGTAACTCTTCACTACTATTCACCAATTAACTTCAATAGCATTTAAAAACCATACCAATTAAACTTCTCAAGCTTGAGAGGGGTTGAGAAGAGAGAATCATTGAGAAATTATAGAAAGATCAAAATTCAATATACTTACCTTATAATTTGCTTGATTCTTTATTCACGGTAGAGGCCCCCAACCAATCAATTGGTTTAGTATGTTGATGGAGCCACCAATGGGAATGGAAGAAAGAGAGAAGTATCAAAAACTAGTGAATTATTAAAGAATTCACAGTTCTTGGCTTAGGTAGAGTAGAGTGACAAGCATAAGACACTCTATATTTTGGCTTAGGTGGAGTAGAGTGACAAGGCATAAGACACTATATATTTTGGCTTAGGTGGAGTAGAGTGACAAAGCATAAGACACTATATATTTTGGCTTAGGTGAAGTAGAGTGACAAAGCATAAGACACTATATTTTTTTCAACAAGGGGAGGCTTCTATTTATAGGAAAATTTGAGCTCCTAACCAAACAAACTGATTCTAGAATTTTCCAAGTCAGTTTGGTTGAATTTGGACTAGATTTGGACCTAGCTTGGTTACTTTTTGATTCGGTTTGGTTCCATTTTGATTTGGTTTGGTTCAAGAGAGATGAGAGATAAAAATATCACATTATTTTTTAGTTTAAAACTCATTCAAGCATGTGAAATATGCACCTCCTTTAAAGAATTCCCCTTCCTTACATATGTGTCAAAATTTTATTGCTCATAGTTTTTTACTAATAAACCTTGTACATTTTCAACTCTTCATCTTATGTGAAATATGCACCTCCTTTAAAGAACTCCTCTTCCTTACATAGGTGTCATAGTTTTTTTACTAATAAACCTTGTACATTTTCAACTCTTCATCTTATGTGAAATATGCACCTCCTTTAAAGAACTCCCCTTCCTTACATATGTGTTTATTTACTAATAAACCTTGTACATTTTCAACTCTTCATCTTATGTGAAATATGCACCTCCTTTAAAGAACTCCCCTTCCTTACATATGTGTTTATTTACTAATAAACCTTGTACATTTTCAACTCTTCATCTTATGTGAGCATTTACTCATTTTTGGATACCCAAAATATCTCATATTTTTAATATTGCTCATAGTTTTTTTTACTAATAAATCTTGTACATTTTCAACTCTTCATCTTATGTGAGCATTTACTCATTTTTGGGTATCTTCTTTTACAAATTGGATTTATCTCCTCCCTACACATGGATTGATGCTATTGGCCCATAGGAACCTTAATTGGACCATAATCTAAAAATTTCTGAAAATTTAGACCCTTAGACTAAGGTTCTTTATACTTATTTCCAATTAATTCCAATTGCACATTGGAAAATTCTTTTTGAATTTCTATTTCAGGGGAACTTATTTTAATAAGATGAGTTAATTTTCTATCCAAAAATATTCATAATCTGAATATTCTCTCTCTAGAATATTTTCTCTCTCTAGGTTAAAACAATCACAAACAAGATCTCTTATATTTCAGAAAAGGAATTGATTACAGGAGAATATACTAGACATCAAAAAGGGGTTGGGGGAGGAATCTTACATTCTACCCCACTTAAAAAACGCGAGATGTCCTCATCTCGCAAACTAGAATAATTTCGCAAGATGCACGAATATGAGACTCAGAGAAAAATTTTAATCATGATTAACCACCAAGAAAAGTCTTAAAGAGAGCAAGATTCAAAATAAGAACAAGATTTAAACTTTATTCATTCACGGAACTTATACAGTAAAGATAGAAGAACTCTTTACACTTCCATAAGCCCGTCCATCATATGGTCACAAAAGCAGTCCTCACAAGCTGCACAAGTATAGGGTAACTCATCTATGGGAATGATTCTGCTGGTTATTGCCGCACCTATCTCAGTGGTATGAGGTGATCTAACAAAAGGACCTCTGAGAGGCAAGCCAAAAACGGGATAAAGGCATATCTTCTCATGAGGAAGAAAACACGCCAGTAAGAAGACCCGCTCAGAAAACCCAAGATGCCTTGATCTCATGACGCAGTAGTATCGGGGACCCAAACCCAAGGCTTCGATAACCATGGCCAAGCGGACATTGTTACGAAAGTGCTGCTGACCCCAGGGTGTTACCCTAGTTATGTTTTGATAGGTCCGCCATTTGGTCTGCGCTACAGAAGTTCCTAGGTGAGGAAAAAGTGAGCGCTCATACTGTTCTATAAAATCCTTCTTCACAGACTCACTTGCGTCTTGAAGGTGAGGAATCATTATGGATAAAACTAGTTCCTATTGCCAAGCCATGAGGAGATTAAGAAAGAAAGGAGATTGATGGGAGTAAGATTACTGTGAGCGACAAGTAAAAGTTACGACTTATATAAAGGAAGGAGCTAGCGTAACCTAGAAGCCAACGGTAACTTGCCACTGAAGTTTTATCGTCTTTCCATGATTTGTGTCTGACACATTTTTCTATAGAAGGCATTAAGAATTTTGAGATGAGGAGATAAAAGAAGCTTGTAGGCTAAGTCACCTACTTTCATTGAATTTAGATATAAAGGTCACAATATCTGGGCGATAACTTCTTATCCTCCCCAAGAGATAAAGAACTTCTTTTGGGCCGTACTCGAATGAAAACCAAAACCTTGGTATCCAAGACACCGATTCTCACTTCTGGACTCATTGTTCTAAAGCCTTAAAACAGGTGGGACTCCTGAGAAGTATTCTAGGGAAAGGGTCTTCCTTTTTTTTTAAAATAGAAACTTTCTTTTATTTTAGAGAGGGAATAATTATAAGATCAGAAAGGGAGATTCTTACTCCTGTATACCTCGAAGGCTGGGGAGGAATCTTACATTCTACCCCGCTTAAAAAGTGCGAGATGTCCTCATCTCGCAAGGTAGAGGATAACTCTTTTCTTAAGATCCAATTTTTATTCTGGGGTTGCTTATATTCTGGTCAACCCAACAGAACACTGGGATAATTATCCCTTATATAGAACTCATCATTAAATAACAATTCATTCAGATCATATCGTTCATAACTTTAACACGATAATGGTCCATTAGACCGAAAAGTTTCCTTCGGAACATTCCTCCACGGAAATTTCAGTCAAGCAAGTTCTCAATTTGACATCCCTTAACTTGATCTACCGGTCAATTATTAACAGTAGCAATCTAACAGCACAACCCACTAACCTCATAGTGATTTGTTGAATTCATTATCATCATTCTAGTTATGAATATCATCACAGGGACTCGTCCCATTCCCCCTCATTGTGGATTCATTATATTTCAACTAATTTTTAAAAATCAACATTTTTCAATCAGCATTTTCAATCAGAATCCAAATCAATTCATTCATTTTCAAACAGAATTAAAAATCATATCAATCACATTCGAAATCATCATCTAGATAGCATTAACGCTTATAATTTCAAGTCTTAGATTTACTCGTATATACTGTCAGTAAAGAGCTGCAGTATACTCTCGGTATATACGGGTAGTCACGGTCCTTGGAATTATAAGGTAAATACTATCATGTCTAGGCCTCAAGCAAGTCAGGGATTCTATATAATTGCGGTACTTCCATTTGAAGACCTAATTACCAAAATTACGAATATCAAATTGTATGAATTATATCACACAATTATAACCTTTTTGTGTTTCTTGATAAATTTTTGACATATTTGTCTTCTCAGTTGATCTTTATTAACCAAATGCTCTGATACCAACTGTAAGATCCCTGTTCCCACCGAGTAACAGATTCGGAATACTAGCAGCGGAAGTAGCACTTCTCGCGCGGGACAGGGGTCCCACATTCGGGGCCTCGCCCACGGATATCCGGATAAGAGACTAATCCGTCGGTTGTTCCAAAACCGAACCCGGAAAAACTTCCTTTACCGGAAAGCACGGGCGATTCCACCAGAAAACTTTTTACTCTAACGTAGTCAAGATCATTTCTGATTGAGCTGATCTAATTACATCTATAAGGTACTTGGTCAGGTCAAGGAAGAAACTTGCACTTGGATCATTGGGATCAACGCTTTTTTCCCCATTCAAGAGGCACAGCCGTTGATTCCTATCCATAGAACAGTTACTGTCCGGGATTTAATTTTTTCTATCGTAAAAACAAAAGTTTGAGTCTCGATTTACGGATCCATCAGTCCAGCCTAACCCCATCCAATCCCATGGGTTAGCCAACCGCCCAACCACTGTAGTGATGGGATCCAATTAAAAATTTGGTTAGGTTTTGTCCCGGGTACCAAGGAAAAGAGTTCCAAGGCCCCCTAGCCGGATGTTCATGCAAAATAAAACTAGTCACACCACTCACACACCCAATATGAAATTGCCTTTTTCAACCAGATTCAACCAGTTTAAAACAATCCTTTAATAAAACCATAGTATCATTGATCACCATCTTCCAATTTATCCAATTGATTCTTAATTTCCCATCATTCCTTCATCAGAGTATCTATGGCATCATTGGCAACTAGAACGCTCAGGAGCCGTTTCGATAGTTCCTAGCCCATAATACTTGGCAATATAATCACTTAACAAGATGGACTCTCGTTGAAGATCAGCAAGATCAACCAACAGATCCATATAAGGAGCCATGGACTCATCCATTGAAGACCAGCAAGGTCAATCAACCAGATCCATGCTCGATTTCAGAAAACAACTCCAACTCTGTTCCAATATCTTCCTCGACGCACGCGTGGGTATCCTAGGCGACCCAGAGCCCGAGCACCGTATGGTCAGCACCCTCTAGGATCCTTCGCAGGTAACCTAGCGCTTCACGCATAGGCCGCTTCCTTGGCCCCTCATCCACCGTACCGGAAGCTCACCATTTTAATCGCACCGAGGCTGGTCAAGACCTCGGCCGACCTTGCTACACGAGACGTCCTTCATTGACTCCCCGTCAGCAGTTGCAACTTTCTCATCACGACCTTAATCACAAGACGGTCAAAATGCTCCCCCCAGCATTCTTGACATAAAACAATCATTTACAGACAGCATTTACAAACAGCATTTACAAATACAATTTCTATTTTAACTTTCATTTTTCCACATTATCCCTCCTCAATCTACATTACTTATTCCATATTCCATTTATATGTATACTCATCCCATCACATCATTTCCATCTCATCACTTCAGATTCCCTCACATCACAATCGTATATTCACATCCATACATCCACAACTATATGCGTACATTCACATCTACATGCATACATCTACATCCCTATGCATACATCCACATCCACATTCACATTCACCTCCATACATCTACATCTACATGCATACATCCACTCCACATTCACATCCACATCTATACATCTACATCTTCATGCATACATCCACCTCTACATCCACATCTACGTCTATACACCTACATCTACATGCATACATCTACATCCCTATGCATACATCCACATCCACATTCACATTCACCTCCATACATCTACATCTACATGCATACATCCACTCCACATTCACATCCACATCTATACATCTACATCTTCATGCATACATCCACCTCTACATCCACATCTACGTCTATACACCTACATCTACATGCATACATCTACATCCCTATGCATACATCCACATCCACATTCACATTCACCTCCATACATCTACATCTACATGCATACATCCACTCCACATTCACATCCACATCTATACATCTACATCTACATGCATACATCCACCTCTACATCCACATCTACGTCTATACACCTACATCTACATGCATACATCCCCATCCACATCCACATCTACATCTATACATCTACATCTACATGTATACATATACATATCCATTCACAACTACATCTACATGCATACATCCATATCTCCATTCCCATCTACATCTACATGCATCCATCCACCTCCACATCCACATCTAAATCTATACATCTACATCTACATGTATACATCTACATCTCCATTCACATCTACATCTATACCTCTACATCTACATGCATCCATCCACATCTCCATTTACATCCTCATCTACACATCTATTTCTACATGCATACATCCACGTCCCATGCATACATCCACCTCCACATTTACACTCACATCCATACATCTACATCTACATGCAACATCCACATCTCCATGCATAATAAAATTCTTTTAATTAATCTAGGATGATAGTTCCTAGAATATGGTAGGAATTCCTCTTTTTATACTTTGAATGAATTTATTTTATGCGTAATTTCTATAAAAATTTTGCCATAGCTCCGCTACTATGACTGATAAATCTCAATTTTTTTTCTAAGGGATAAAGCTCATTATTAAAGAATTAATTAGAATGGTCTCTAATTGGATCATCAATCCATAATGGTCTCTAATTGGATCATTAAGAAAACAATTAGAATGGTCTCTAATTGGATCATCAATCCATAATGGTCTCTAATTGGATCATTAAGAAAACAATTAGAATGGTCTCTAATTGGGTCATCAATCCATAATAGATTGAATCATCAATGTGCATAAACTAAAAGCATAGCAAAAAGCCATTAATTTGGCCTCAAGCATAGCTTAATCTTGGATTAAGGAAAGGCTTTATGAAAAGCTTCATTTGGATTGAGAATGGTTCATGAGTATGACCATTTCTTGAGTGAGAGAGAGAAATTACATAAAAACCATTAGAATGGAAATTAACTTCTATAGCATTTATTAAATTATGTAACTCTTCACTACTATTCACCAATTAACTTCAATAGCATTTAAAAACCATACCAATTAAACTTCTCAAGCTTGAGAGGGGTTGAGAAGAGAGAATCATTGAGAAATTATAGAAAGATCAAAATTCAATATACTTACCTTATAATTTGCTTGATTCTTTATTCACGGTAGAGGCCCCCAACCAATCAATTGGTTTAGTATGTTGATGGAGCCACCAATGGGAATGGAAGAAAGAGAGAAGTATCAAAAACTAGTGAATTATTAAAGAATTCACAGTTCTTGGCTTAGGTAGAGTAGAGTGACAAGCATAAGACACTCTATATTTTGGCTTAGGTGGAGTAGAGTGACAAGGCATAAGACACTATATATTTTGGCTTAGGTGGAGTAGAGTGACAAAGCATAAGACACTATATATTTTGGCTTAGGTGAAGTAGAGTGACAAAGCATAAGACACTATATTTTTTTCAACAAGGGGAGGCTTCTATTTATAGGAAAATTTGAGCTCCTAACCAAACAAACTGATTCTAGAATTTTCCAAGTCAGTTTGGTTGAATTTGGACTAGATTTGGACCTAGCTTGGTTACTTTTTGATTCGGTTTGGTTCCATTTTGATTTGGTTTGGTTCAAGAGAGATGAGAGATAAAAATATCACATTATTTTTTAGTTTAAAACTCATTCAAGCATGTGAAATATGCACCTCCTTTAAAGAATTCCCCTTCCTTACATATGTGTCAAAATTTTATTGCTCATAGTTTTTTACTAATAAACCTTGTACATTTTCAACTCTTCATCTTATGTGAAATATGCACCTCCTTTAAAGAACTCCTCTTCCTTACATAGGTGTCATAGTTTTTTTACTAATAAACCTTGTACATTTTCAACTCTTCATCTTATGTGAAATATGCACCTCCTTTAAAGAACTCCCCTTCCTTACATATGTGTTTATTTACTAATAAACCTTGTACATTTTCAACTCTTCATCTTATGTGAAATATGCACCTCCTTTAAAGAACTCCCCTTCCTTACATATGTGTTTATTTACTAATAAACCTTGTACATTTTCAACTCTTCATCTTATGTGAGCATTTACTCATTTTTGGATACCCAAAATATCTCATATTTTTAATATTGCTCATAGTTTTTTTTACTAATAAATCTTGTACATTTTCAACTCTTCATCTTATGTGAGCATTTACTCATTTTTGGGTATCTTCTTTTACAAATTGGATTTATCTCCTCCCTACACATGGATTGATGCTATTGGCCCATAGGAACCTTAATTGGACCATAATCTAAAAATTTCTGAAAATTTAGACCCTTAGACTAAGGTTCTTTATACTTATTTCCAATTAATTCCAATTGCACATTGGAAAATTCTTTTTGAATTTCTATTTCAGGGGAACTTATTTTAATAAGATGAGTTAATTTTCTATCCAAAAATATTCATAATCTGAATATTCTCTCTCTAGAATATTTTCTCTCTCTAGGTTAAAACAATCACAAACAAGATCTCTTATATTTCAGAAAAGGAATTGATTACAGGAGAATATACTAGACATCAAAAAGGGGTTGGGGGAGGAATCTTACATTCTACCCCACTTAAAAAACGCGAGATGTCCTCATCTCGCAAACTAGAATAATTTTGCAAGATGCACGAATATGAGACTCAGAGAAAAATTTTAATCATGATTAACCACCAAGAAAAGTCTTAAAGAGAGCAAGATTCAAAATAAGAACAAGATTTAAACTTTATTCATTCACGGAACTTATACAGTAAAGATAGAAGAACTCTTTACACTTCCATAAGCCCGTCCATCATATGGTCACAAAAGCAGTCCTCACAAGCTGCACAAGTATAGGGTAACTCATCTATGGGAATGATTCTGCTGGTTATTGCCGCACCTATCTCAGTGGTATGAGGTGATCTAACAAAAGGACCTCTGAGAGGCAAGCCAAAAACGGGATAAAGGCATATCTTCTCATGAGGAAGAAAACACGCCAGTAAGAAGACCCGCTCAGAAAACCCAAGATGCCTTGATCTCATGACGCAGTAGTATCGGGGACCCAAACCCAAGGCTTCGATAACCATGGCCAAGCGGACATTGTTACGAAAGTGCTGCTGACCCCAGGGTGTTACCCTAGTTATGTTTTGATAGGTCCGCCATTTGGTCTGCGCTACAGAAGTTCCTAGGTGAGGAAAAAGTGAGCGCTCATACTGTTCTATAAAATCCTTCTTCACAGACTCACTTGCGTCTTGAAGGTGAGGAATCATTATGGATAAAACTAGTTCCTATTGCCAAGCCATGAGGAGATTAAGAAAGAAAGGAGATTGATGGGAGTAAGATTACTGTGAGCGACAAGTAAAAGTTACGACTTATATAAAGGAAGGAGCTAGCGTAACCTAGAAGCCAACGGTAACTTGCCACTGAAGTTTTATCGTCTTTCCATGATTTGTGTCTGACACATTTTTCTATAGAAGGCATTAAGAATTTTGAGATGAGGAGATAAAAGAAGCTTGTAGGCTAAGTCACCTACTTTCATTGAATTTAGATATAAAGGTCACAATATCTGGGCGATAACTTCTTATCCTCCCCAAGAGATAAAGAACTTCTTTTGGGCCGTACTCGAATGAAAACCAAAACCTTGGTATCCAAGACACCGATTCTCACTTCTGGACTCATTGTTCTAAAGCCTTAAAACAGGTGGGACTCCTGAGAAGTATTCTAGGGAAAGGGTCTTCCTTTTTTTTTAAAATAGAAACTTTCTTTTATTTTAGAGAGGGAATAATTATAAGATCAGAAAGGGAGATTCTTACTCCTGTATACCTCGAAGGCTGGGGAGGAATCTTACATTCTACCCCGCTTAAAAAGTGCGAGATGTCCTCATCTCGCAAGGTAGAGGATAACTCTTTTCTTAAGATCCAATTTTTATTCTGGGGTTGCTTATATTCTGGTCAACCCAACAGAACACTGGGATAATTATCCCTTATATAGAACTCATCATTAAATAACAATTCATTCAGATCATATCGTTCATAACTTTAACACGATAATGGTCCATTAGACCGAAAAGTTTCCTTCGGAACATTCCTCCACGGAAATTTCAGTCAAGCAAGTTCTCAATTTGACATCCCTTAACTTGATCTACCGGTCAATTATTAACAGTAGCAATCTAACAGCACAACCCACTAACCTCATAGTGATTTGTTGAATTCATTATCATCATTCTAGTTATGAATATCATCACAGGGACTCGTCCCATTCCCCCTCATTGTGGATTCATTATATTTCAACTAATTTTTAAAAATCAACATTTTTCAATCAGCATTTTCAATCAGAATCCAAATCAATTCATTCATTTTCAAACAGAATAAAAAATCATATCAATCACATTCGAAATCATCATCTAGATAGCATTAACGCTTATAATTTCAAGTCTTAGATTTACTCGTATATACTGTCAGTAAAGAGCTGCAGTATACTCTCGGTATATACGGGTAGTCACGGTCCTTGGAATTATAAGGTAAATACTATCATGTCTAGGCCTCAAGCAAGTCAGGGATTCTATATAATTGCGGTACTTCCATTTGAAGACCCAATTACCAAAATTACGAATATCAAATTGTATGAATTATATCACACAATTATAACCTTTTTGTGTTTCTTGATAAATTTTTGACATATTTGTCTTCTCAGTTGATCTTTATTAACCAAATGCTCTGATACCAACTGTAAGATCCCTGTTCCCACCGAGTAACAGATTCGGAATACTAGCAGCGGAAGTAGCACTTCTCGCGCGGGACAGGGGTCCCACATTCGGGGCCTCGCCCACGGATATCCGGATAAGAGACTAATCCGTCGGTTGTTCCAAAACCGAACCCGGAAAAACTTCCTTTACCGGAAAGCACGGGCGATTCCACCAGAAAACTTTTTACTCTAACGTAGTCAAGATCATTTCTGATTGAGCTGATCTAATTACATCTATAAGGTACTTGGTCAGGTCAAGGAAGAAACTTGCACTTGGATCATTGGGATCAACGCTTTTTTCCCCATTCAAGAGGCACAGCCGTTGATTCCTATCCATAGAACAGTTACTGTCCGGGATTTAATTTTTTCTATCGTAAAAACAAAAGTTTGAGTCTCGATTTACGGATCCATCAGTCCAGCCTAACCCCATCCAATCCCATGGGTTAGCCAACCGCCCAACCACTGTAGTGATGGGATCCAATTAAAAATTTGGTTAGGTTTTGTCCCGGGTACCAAGGAAAAGAGTTCCAAGGCCCCCTAGCCGGATGTTCATGCAAAATAAAACTAGTCACACCACTCACACACCCAATATGAAATTGCCTTTTTCAACCAGATTCAACCAGTTTAAAACAATCCTTTAATAAAACCATAGTATCATTGATCACCATCTTCCAATTTATCCAATTGATTCTTAATTTCCCATCATTCCTTCATCAGAGTATCTATGGCATCATTGGCAACTAGAACGCTCAGGAGCCGTTTCGATAGTTCCTAGCCCATAATACTTGGCAATATAATCACTTAACAAGATGGACTCTCGTTGAAGATCAGCAAGATCAACCAACAGATCCATATAAGGAGCCATGGACTCATCCATTGAAGACCAGCAAGGTCAATCAACCAGATCCATGCTCGATTTCAGAAAACAACTCCAACTCTGTTCCAATATCTTCCTCGACGCACGCGTGGGTATCCTAGGCGACCCAGAGCCCGAGCACCGTATGGTCAGCACCCTCTAGGATCCTTCGCAGGTAACCTAGCGCTTCACGCATAGGCCGCTTCCTTGGCCCCTCATCCACCGTACCGGAAGCTCACCATTTTAATCGCACCGAGGCTGGTCAAGACCTCGGCCGACCTTGCTACACGAGACGTCCTTCATTGACTCCCCGTCAGCAGTTGCAACTTTCTCATCACGACCTTAATCACAAGACGGTCAAAATGCTCCCCCCAGCATTCTTGACATAAAACAATCATTTACAGACAGCATTTACAAACAGCATTTACAAATACAATTTCTATTTTAACTTTCATTTTTCCACATTATCCCTCCTCAATCTACATTACTTATTCCATATTCCATTTATATGTATACTCATCCCATCACATCATTTCCATCTCATCACTTCAGATTCCCTCACATCACAATCGTATATTCACATCCATACATCCACAACTATATGCGTACATTCACATCTACATGCATACATCTACATCCCTATGCATACATCCACATCCACATTCACATTCACCTCCATACATCTACATCTACATGCATACATCCACTCCACATTCACATCCACATCTATACATCTACATCTTCATGCATACATCCACCTCTACATCCACATCTACGTCTATACACCTACATCTACATGCATACATCTACATCCCTATGCATACATCCACATCCACATTCACATTCACCTCCATACATCTACATCTACATGCATACATCCACTCCACATTCACATCCACATCTATACATCTACATCTTCATGCATACATCCACCTCTACATCCACATCTACGTCTATACACCTACATCTACATGCATACATCTACATCCCTATGCATACATCCACATCCACATTCACATTCACCTCCATACATCTACATCTACATGCATACATCCACTCCACATTCACATCCACATCTATACATCTACATCTACATGCATACATCCACCTCTACATCCACATCTACGTCTATACACCTACATCTACATGCATACATCCCCATCCACATCCACATCTACATCTATACATCTACATCTACATGTATACATATACATATCCATTCACAACTACATCTACATGCATACATCCATATCTCCATTCCCATCTACATCTACATGCATCCATCCACCTCCACATCCACATCTAAATCTATACATCTACATCTACATGTATACATCTACATCTCCATTCACATCTACATCTATACCTCTACATCTACATGCATCCATCCACATCTCCATTTACATCCTCATCTACACATCTATTTCTACATGCATACATCCACGTCCCATGCATACATCCACCTCCACATTTACACTCACATCCATACATCTACATCTACATGCAACATCCACATCTCCATGCATAATAAAATTCTTTTAATTAATCTAGGATGATAGTTCCTAGAATATGGTAGGAATTCCTCTTTTTATACTTTGAATGAATTTATTTTATGCGTAATTTCTATAAAAATTTTGCCATAGCTCCGCTACTATGACTGATAAATCTCAATTTTTTTTCTAAGGGATAAAGCTCATTATTAAAGAATTAATTAGAATGGTCTCTAATTGGATCATCAATCCATAATGGTCTCTAATTGGATCATTAAGAAAACAATTAGAATGGTCTCTAATTGGATCATCAATCCATAATGGTCTCTAATTGGATCATTAAGAAAACAATTAGAATGGTCTCTAATTGGGTCATCAATCCATAATAGATTGAATCATCAATGTGCATAAACTAAAAGCATAGCAAAAAGCCATTAATTTGGCCTCAAGCATAGCTTAATCTTGGATTAAGGAAAGGCTTTATGAAAAGCTTCATTTGGATTGAGAATGGTTCATGAGTATGACCATTTCTTGAGTGAGAGAGAGAAATTACATAAAAACCATTAGAATGGAAATTAACTTCTATAGCATTTATTAAATTATGTAACTCTTCACTACTATTCACCAATTAACTTCAATAGCATTTAAAAACCATACCAATTAAACTTCTCAAGCTTGAGAGGGGTTGAGAAGAGAGAATCATTGAGAAATTATAGAAAGATCAAAATTCAATATACTTACCTTATAATTTGCTTGATTCTTTATTCACGGTAGAGGCCCCCAACCAATCAATTGGTTTAGTATGTTGATGGAGCCACCAATGGGAATGGAAGAAAGAGAGAAGTATCAAAAACTAGTGAATTATTAAAGAATTCACAGTTCTTGGCTTAGGTAGAGTAGAGTGACAAGCATAAGACACTCTATATTTTGGCTTAGGTGGAGTAGAGTGACAAGGCATAAGACACTATATATTTTGGCTTAGGTGGAGTAGAGTGACAAAGCATAAGACACTATATATTTTGGCATAGGTGAAGTAGAGTGACAAAGCATAAGACACTATATTTTTTTCAACAAGGGGAGGCTTCTATTTATAGGAAAATTTGAGCTCCTAACCAAACAAACTGATTCTAGAATTTTCCAAGTCAGTTTGGTTGAATTTGGACTAGATTTGGACCTAGCTTGGTTACTTTTTGATTCGGTTTGGTTCCATTTTGATTTGGTTTGGTTCAAGAGAGATGAGAGATAAAAATATCACATTATTTTTTAGTTTAAAACTCATTCAAGCATGTGAAATATGCACCTCCTTTAAAGAATTCCCCTTCCTTACATATGTGTCAAAATTTTATTGCTCATAGTTTTTTACTAATAAACCTTGTACATTTTCAACTCTTCATCTTATGTGAAATATGCACCTCCTTTAAAGAACTCCTCTTCCTTACATAGGTGTCATAGTTTTTTTACTAATAAACCTTGTACATTTTCAACTCTTCATCTTATGTGAAATATGCACCTCCTTTAAAGAACTCCCCTTCCTTACATATGTGTTTATTTACTAATAAACCTTGTACATTTTCAACTCTTCATCTTATGTGAAATATGCACCTCCTTTAAAGAACTCCCCTTTCTTACATATGTGTTTATTTACTAATAAACCTTGTACATTTTCAACTCTTCATCTTATGTGAGCATTTACTCATTTTTGGATACCCAAAATATCTCATATTTTTAATATTGCTCATAGTTTTTTTTACTAATAAATCTTGTACATTTTCAACTCTTCATCTTATGTGAGCATTTACTCATTTTTGGGTATCTTCTTTTACAAATTGGATTTATCTCCTCCCTACACATGGATTGATGCTATTGGCCCATAAGAACCTTAATTGGACCATAATCTAAAAATTTCTGAAAATTTAGACCCTTAGACTAAGGTTCTTTATACTTATTTCCAATTAATTCCAATTGCACATTGGAAAATTCTTTTTGAATTTCTATTTCAGGGGAACTTATTTTAATAAGATGAGTTAATTTTCTATCCAAAAATATTCATAATCTGAATATTCTCTCTCTAGAATATTTTCTCTCTCTAGGTTAAAACAATCACAAACAAGATCTCTTATATTTCAGAAAAGGAATTGATTACAGGAGAATATACTAGACATCAAAAAGGGGTTGGGGGAGGAATCTTACATTCTACCCCACTTAAAAAACGCGAGATGTCCTCATCTCGCAAACTAGAATAATTTCGCAAGATGCACGAATATGAGACTCAGAGAAAAATTTTAATCATGATTAACCACCAAGAAAAGTCTTAAAGAGAGCAAGATTCAAAATAAGAACAAGATTTAAACTTTATTCATTCACGGAACTTATACAGTAAAGATAGAAGAACTCTTTACACTTCCATAAGCCCGTCCATCATATGGTCACAAAAGCAGTCCTCACAAGCTGCACAAGTATAGGGTAACTCATCTATGGGAATGATTCTGCTGGTTATTGCCGCACCTATCTCAGTGGTATGAGGTGATCTAACAAAAGGACCTCTGAGAGGCAAGCCAAAAACGGGATAAAGGCATATCTTCTCATGAGGAAGAAAACACGCCAGTAAGAAGACCCGCTCAGAAAACCCAAGATGCCTTGATCTCATGACGCAGTAGTATCGGGGACCCAAACCCAAGGCTTCGATAACCATGGCCAAGCGGACATTGTTACGAAAGTGCTGCTGACCCCAGGGTGTTACCCTAGTTATGTTTTGATAGGTCCGCCATTTGGTCTGCGCTACAGAAGTTCCTAGGTGAGGAAAAAGTGAGCGCTCATACTGTTCTATAAAATCCTTCTTCACAGACTCACTTGCGTCTTGAAGGTGAGGAATCATTATGGATAAAACTAGTTCCTATTGCCAAGCCATGAGGAGATTAAGAAAGAAAGGAGATTGATGGGAGTAAGATTACTGTGAGCGACAAGTAAAAGTTACGACTTATATAAAGGAAGGAGCTAGCGTAACCTAGAAGCCAACGGTAACTTGCCACTGAAGTTTTATCGTCTTTCCATGATTTGTGTCTGACACATTTTTCTATAGAAGGCATTAAGAATTTTGAGATGAGGAGATAAAAGAAGCTTGTAGGCTAAGTCACCTACTTTCATTGAATTTAGATATAAAGGTCACAATATCTGGGCGATAACTTCTTATCCTCCCCAAGAGATAAAGAACTTCTTTTGGGCCGTACTCGAATGAAAACCAAAACCTTGGTATCCAAGACACCGATTCTCACTTCTGGACTCATTGTTCTAAAGCCTTAAAACAGGTGGGACTCCTGAGAAGTATTCTAGGGAAAGGGTCTTCCTTTTTTTTTAAAATAGAAACTTTCTTTTATTTTAGAGAGGGAATAATTATAAGATCAGAAAGGGAGATTCTTACTCCTGTATACCTCGAAGGCTGGGGAGGAATCTTACATTCTACCCCGCTTAAAAAGTGCGAGATGTCCTCATCTCGCAAGGTAGAGGATAACTCTTTTCTTAAGATCCAATTTTTATTCTGGGGTTGCTTATATTCTGGTCAACCCAACAGAACACTGGGATAATTATCCCTTATATAGAACTCATCATTAAATAACAATTCATTCAGATCATATCGTTCATAACTTTAACACGATAATGGTCCATTAGACCGAAAAGTTTCCTTCGGAACATTCCTCCACGGAAATTTCAGTCAAGCAAGTTCTCAATTTGACATCCCTTAACTTGATCTACCGGTCAATTATTAACAGTAGCAATCTAACAGCACAACCCACTAACCTCATAGTGATTTGTTGAATTCATTATCATCATTCTAGTTATGAATATCATCACAGGGACTCGTCCCATTCCCCCTCATTGTGGATTCATTATATTTCAACTAATTTTTAAAAATCAACATTTTTCAATCAGCATTTTCAATCAGAATCCAAATCAATTCATTCATTTTCAAACAGAATAAAAAATCATATCAATCACATTCGAAATCATCATCTAGATAGCATTAACGCTTATAATTTCAAGTCTTAGATTTACTCGTATATACTGTCAGTAAAGAGCTGCAGTATACTCTCGGTATATACGGGTAGTCACGGTCCTTGGAATTATAAGGTAAATACTATCATGTCTAGGCCTCAAGCAAGTCAGGGATTCTATATAATTGCGGTACTTCCATTTGAAGACCCAATTACCAAAATTACGAATATCAAATTGTATGAATTATATCACACAATTATAACCTTTTTGTGTTTCTTGATAAATTTTTGACATATTTGTCTTCTCAGTTGATCTTTATTAACCAAATGCTCTGATACCAACTGTAAGATCCCTGTTCCCACCGAGTAACAGATTCGGAATACTAGCAGCGGAAGTAGCACTTCTCGCGCGGGACAGGGGTCCCACATTCGGGGCCTCGCCCACGGATATCCGGATAAGAGACTAATCCGTCGGTTGTTCCAAAACCGAACCCGGAAAAACTTCCTTTACCGGAAAGCACGGGCGATTCCACCAGAAAACTTTTTACTCTAACGTAGTCAAGATCATTTCTGATTGAGCTGATCTAATTACATCTATAAGGTACTTGGTCAGGTCAAGGAAGAAACTTGCACTTGGATCATTGGGATCAACGCTTTTTTCCCCATTCAAGAGGCACAGCCGTTGATTCCTATCCATAGAACAGTTACTGTCCGGGATTTAATTTTTTCTATCGTAAAAACAAAAGTTTGAGTCTCGATTTACGGATCCATCAGTCCAGCCTAACCCCATCCAATCCCATGGGTTAGCCAACCGCCCAACCACTGTAGTGATGGGATCCAATTAAAAATTTGGTTAGGTTTTGTCCCGGGTACCAAGGAAAAGAGTTCCAAGGCCCCCTAGCCGGATGTTCATGCAAAATAAAACTAGTCACACCACTCACACACCCAATATGAAATTGCCTTTTTCAACCAGATTCAACCAGTTTAAAACAATCCTTTAATAAAACCATAGTATCATTGATCACCATCTTCCAATTTATCCAATTGATTCTTAATTTCCCATCATTCCTTCATCAGAGTATCTATGGCATCATTGGCAACTAGAACGCTCAGGAGCCGTTTCGATAGTTCCTAGCCCATAATACTTGGCAATATAATCACTTAACAAGATGGACTCTCGTTGAAGATCAGCAAGATCAACCAACAGATCCATATAAGGAGCCATGGACTCATCCATTGAAGACCAGCAAGGTCAATCAACCAGATCCATGCTCGATTTCAGAAAACAACTCCAACTCTGTTCCAATATCTTCCTCGACGCACGCGTGGGTATCCTAGGCGACCCAGAGCCCGAGCACCGTATGGTCAGCACCCTCTAGGATCCTTCGCAGGTAACCTAGCGCTTCACGCATAGGCCGCTTCCTTGGCCCCTCATCCACCGTACCGGAAGCTCACCATTTTAATCGCACCGAGGCTGGTCAAGACCTCGGCCGACCTTGCTACACGAGACGTCCTTCATTGACTCCCCGTCAGCAGTTGCAACTTTCTCATCACGACCTTAATCACAAGACGGTCAAAATGCTCCCCCCAGCATTCTTGACATAAAACAATCATTTACAGACAGCATTTACAAACAGCATTTACAAATACAATTTCTATTTTAACTTTCATTTTTCCACATTATCCCTCCTCAATCTACATTACTTATTCCATATTCCATTTATATGTATACTCATCCCATCACATCATTTCCATCTCATCACTTCAGATTCCCTCACATCACAATCGTATATTCACATCCATACATCCACAACTATATGCGTACATTCACATCTACATGCATACATCTACATCCCTATGCATACATCCACATCCACATTCACATTCACCTCCATACATCTACATCTACATGCATACATCCACTCCACATTCACATCCACATCTATACATCTACATCTTCATGCATACATCCACCTCTACATCCACATCTACGTCTATACACCTACATCTACATGCATACATCTACATCCCTATGCATACATCCACATCCACATTCACATTCACCTCCATACATCTACATCTACATGCATACATCCACTCCACATTCACATCCACATCTATACATCTACATCTTCATGCATACATCCACCTCTACATCCACATCTACGTCTATACACCTACATCTACATGCATACATCTACATCCCTATGCATACATCCACATCCACATTCACATTCACCTCCATACATCTACATCTACATGCATACATCCACTCCACATTCACATCCACATCT
Organism: Cibotium barometz; assembly: GCF_041138505.1. NCBI lineage: Eukaryota > Viridiplantae > Streptophyta > Polypodiopsida > Cyatheales > Cibotiaceae > Cibotium > Cibotium barometz. The sequence goes on from NC_141053.1 coordinate 51,773,831, forward strand.
ATACATCTACATCTACATGCATACATCCACCTCTACATCCACATCTACGTCTATACACCTACATCTACATGCATACATCCCCATCCACATCCACATCTACATCTATACATCTACATCTACATGTATACATATACATATCCATTCACAACTACATCTACATGCATACATCCATATCTCCATTCCCATCTACATCTACATGCATCCATCCACCTCCACATCCACATCTAAATCTATACATCTACATCTACATGTATACATCTACATCTCCATTCACATCTACATCTATACCTCTACATCTACATGCATCCATCCACATCTCCATTTACATCCTCATCTACACATCTATTTCTACATGCATACATCCACGTCCCATGCATACATCCACCTCCACATTTACACTCACATCCATACATCTACATCTACATGCAACATCCACATCTCCATGCATAATAAAATTCTTTTAATTAATCTAGGATGATAGTTCCTAGAATATGGTAGGAATTCCTCTTTTTATACTTTGAATGAATTTATTTTATGCGTAATTTCTATAAAAATTTTGCCATAGCTCCGCTACTATGACTGATAAATCTCAATTTTTTTTCTAAGGGATAAAGCTCATTATTAAAGAATTAATTAGAATGGTCTCTAATTGGATCATCAATCCATAATGGTCTCTAATTGGATCATTAAGAAAACAATTAGAATGGTCTCTAATTGGATCATCAATCCATAATGGTCTCTAATTGGATCATTAAGAAAACAATTAGAATGGTCTCTAATTGGGTCATCAATCCATAATAGATTGAATCATCAATGTGCATAAACTAAAAGCATAGCAAAAAGCCATTAATTTGGCCTCAAGCATAGCTTAATCTTGGATTAAGGAAAGGCTTTATGAAAAGCTTCATTTGGATTGAGAATGGTTCATGAGTATGACCATTTCTTGAGTGAGAGAGAGAAATTACATAAAAACCATTAGAATGAAAATTAACTTCTATAGCATTTATTAAATTATGTAACTCTTCACTACTATTCACCAATTAACTTCAATAGCATTTAAAAACCATACCAATTAAACTTCTCAAGCTTGAGAGGGGTTGAGAAGAGAGAATCATTGAGAAATTATAGAAAGATCAAAATTCAATATACTTACCTTATAATTTGCTTGATTCTTTATTCACGGTAGAGGCCCCCAACCAATCAATTGGTTTAGTATGTTGATGGAGCCACCAATGGGAATGGAAGAAAGAGAGAAGTATCAAAAACTAGTGAATTATTAAAGAATTCACAGTTCTTGGCTTAGGTAGAGTAGAGTGACAAGCATAAGACACTCTATATTTTGGCTTAGGTGGAGTAGAGTGACAAGGCATAAGACACTATATATTTTGGCTTAGGTGGAGTAGAGTGACAAAGCATAAGACACTATATATTTTGGCTTAGGTGAAGTAGAGTGACAAAGCATAAGACACTATATTTTTTTCAACAAGGAGAGGCTTCTATTTATAGGAAAATTTGAGCTCCTAACCAAACAAACTGATTCTAGAATTTTCCAAGTCAGTTTGGTTGAATTTGGACTAGATTTGGACCTAGCTTGGTTACTTTTTGATTCGGTTTGGTTCCATTTTGATTTGGTTTGGTTCAAGAGAGATGAGAGATAAAAATATCACATTATTTTTTAGTTTAAAACTCATTCAAGCATGTGAAATATGCACCTCCTTTAAAGAATTCCCCTTCCTTACATATGTGTCAAAATTTTATTGCTCATAGTTTTTTACTAATAAACCTTGTACATTTTCAACTCTTCATCTTATGTGAAATATGCACCTCCTTTAAAGAACTCCTCTTCCTTACATAGGTGTCATAGTTTTTTTACTAATAAACCTTGTACATTTTCAACTCTTCATCTTATGTGAAATATGCACCTCCTTTAAAGAACTCCCCTTCCTTACATATGTGTTTATTTACTAATAAACCTTGTACATTTTCAACTCTTCATCTTATGTGAAATATGCACCTCCTTTAAAGAACTCCCCTTCCTTACATATGTGTTTATTTACTAATAAACCTTGTACATTTTCAACTCTTCATCTTATGTGAGCATTTACTCATTTTTGGATACCCAAAATATCTCATATTTTTAATATTGCTCATAGTTTTTTTTACTAATAAATCTTGTACATTTTCAACTCTTCATCTTATGTGAGCATTTACTCATTTTTGGGTATCTTCTTTTACAAATTGGATTTATCTCCTCCCTACACATGGATTGATGCTATTGGCCCATAGGAACCTTAATTGGACCATAATCTAAAAATTTCTGAAAATTTAGACCCTTAGACTAAGGTTCTTTATACTTATTTCCAATTAATTCCAATTGCACATTGGAAAATTCTTTTTGAATTTCTATTTCAGGGGAACTTATTTTAATAAGATGAGTTAATTTTCTATCCAAAAATATTCATAATCTGAATATTCTCTCTCTAGAATATTTTCTCTCTCTAGGTTAAAACAATCACAAACAAGATCTCTTATATTTCAGAAAAGGAATTGATTACAGGAGAATATACTAGACATCAAAAAGGGGTTGGGGGAGGAATCTTACACTCGAAGACTCCCCAGGTCCACTCAGCACATGTGATTGCTGCTCGATATGTGGTGCAACATCAGCACTTCTTACATCTACATCTTCTGTTGTCTTCACTACTAGTGCATACTAGCTACTCATCTCATCCAAGACATCTCTGCTTACTCGTATCTCACGAGTGGTAGGGTTATAGCATCTATAACCTTTTTGCTCCATAGCATAACCATGAAGATGCATTTCTCTGCCTTTGGAGATCCAACTTTGTTCTCACTTCATCTCAGGAACATGTGAAAAGATGCAGGGGAGAAGAGAGCTTGAGCTCTTGCAAAGCACACACACACTCACAAAACCCTAAGAACACACAAGGTGAGAGGCTGAAAATTTTCTTCTTCTTTTACTCAACACTCAACACACCATATACAAAGATAAGAGTACACACCTATAAAAAGGTATTCAACCAAATACATACTAGGGTTCTCTATAGTGTGAACCCAACTAAATGAGCTAGCGCTATAACTATGCCAGTCTCTAGAATGGCTATCACACAGCCTGTCATCCCACTGGCCGCACATCACCCATGATCTCACCAACCATGCAAGTGGTGTAAGTGTGGGGCCTGTCCCCTAGGCGGGCCATTAGTGTCCACCGCCTCACTAGATGAGCTCAATATCTCAACACTCCCCCTCGAGCTCAACTCCATCTCATGTACACCAAGCAAAGCCCTAAATCTACGGAGCTTTTCTGTACCCAATGCTTTGGTGAAGATGTCAGCTACTTGATCCTGTGTGCTGACATAAACAAGGTCAACATCTCCTGCCAAGACCTTCTCTCTGACAAAATCGTAGTGGACCTCTATATGCTTCGTGCGAGCATGAAACATGTATACTATCTCCGAATACCATTCTTCTTCAAATATTCAGAAAACTCATTGGAGAAGTACTCTCCCCCTCCCTCTAACCTTAGGCACTTGACATATTTCCCTGTTTGCTTTTCAACCAAAACTCTGAAATTCTGAAAGTGAGTGAACACCTCACTCTTCTCCTTCATGAAATATACCCACACTTTTCTTGTGTGGTCATCAATGAAAGTGACATAGTACCTGCAGCCTCCCATAGACACGGTCTTCGTAGGACCCCATACATCTGAATGCACAAGATCTAGTGCATTTTTGCTCACATATCTGTTACGTGGAAACACATGCTTTGTTTGCTTCCCAAATTGGCATGCTTCACATATTTTCTGCATACCTTCCACCTTAAATTTTGGCAGCCCTGTCACGATACCTTTTGTCTGCATAGACTTCAATCTCTGAACATTTACATGTCCAATTCTTTTATGCCATATGTCTGTGTCTGCAACAACTCCTGAACCATTTGCAAACATTGCAGCACTCATTTCAGGCATGTCTACATTCAATGTAAACATTCTGCCCACTCTGTTGCCTTTTGCAACCAACCTGCACTTGTCTTTAAAATCTTCAACATAACACCCATCAGGGTTAAACCGAACCTGCAAACCCTGCTCAATCATCTGGCCAACTGAAACCAGATTCTTTGTTATGTTCGGTACATGAAGTACATCTGCAAGGTACTTCACTTTGCCATCCTGCATAGACAATGGCACATCTCCAATGTGGGCAATTGGATGAGCAGTGTCATCCCCTGTTTCCACAAAACCTGGTCTTTCCGGGTTCTTCATCTCCTTGAACCACTCCCCATGACTCGTCATGTGGTTCGAAGCGCCTGAATCCACATACCATACATTATCTTTTTGTGCTGGATCAACATTTTCAGACATGGCATTCACAACATGCTGCATAACAAACAACCTTTCATTGTCCTCATTATTTCTGCTTGAGGATGCATAGTTGTTTTGCTGCACTTTCCCATTTTGCATGTTTGCCTGCTTCTTATAACATTCTGACTGCACATGTCCAGGCTTACCACAATAATAGCATTCACGTGTATCATTATATTGCCTTTGCCAATTTCCACGGTCTCTTTGACTCCCCCTGCCTCTGAATTTGCCTCTTCCACCTGCGTGTTGTTGTTGTTGTTGATTCTGGGACTGTTGTTGTTATTGCTGCTGCTGGCCATAATTCTGATTACCTGTTCGGCCACCTCCTTGACCGCGTCCACGGCCTCCTCTACCTCGTCCTCTTCCTGAACTCGTGTAGAAGGCCTGTTGCTCTGAACTGTTTTTGCTTTGTGAAGACTGTTGGTCTTCACCCAAGTTCTCTTCGATAATCAGCATAGACACCAAATCTGTAAAGTTGGGAATGTTTTCCCGAGTCTGAATAGACGTCTTGAACGCCTTGTATTGTGGCCCGAGACCACGTAGACAGACTTCCACCTTGTCATCATCATCTACTGACACACCAATAGATGCAAGGGATTCCACAATACCCTTTATCTTCAGTGCATAGTCATTCACAGACATGCTCTTTTTCTCCACAGTATGAAGTTCATTCTTCAACTGTAGCTTACGTGCCTTGGTGTTTGTTTCATAAAGCTTTACCAAGGTGTCCCACGCCTCCTTGGGGGACTTGGCATCCTGAATGTGCCCAATCATGGTGTCCTGTATACTAATGGAAAGCCAATACATAACCTTCCTGGCTCCTTGGTTCCAGTCTTTAAACTCTTTCACATCTGCAGGCAGTCGGATTTATATCCGATATCTCCGGTGCCTCTTCATGCTCACCTTCTATGTAGTCCCAATAACCTTTTCCCATCAGGAAATTTGACAACCTGAACCTCCAAGCATGGAAGTTATTCTTATCCAGCTTCTCAGCCACAATCTGAGTTATCCCATCATTTGACATCTTGCCAAACACACAACTTTACCAAAAACTGCACTCTGGTTTTTCTGCACAAATGCTGTATTTTCTGCACAGCGGTACCGCAATCCACTCAAATGTCACAACTAGTGACCTCCAATGCACATACATACACCCAATGGCAACTGTAGACCTCTTTGCAGCACCCACAGTGTCTGCACAATCAATCTGTGTTCCTGCAGTTCTTAAAACAGAGTTCTGCAGAGAATCGATGACTTACCCGCAGTGTTCGAAAACGCCTGCTTTCTGAAAAACGGAGGTCCAGACGTGCCCGAAACGCGTTTTCGGCCCGAAAATTTCAGTCCGTATAGTTGCCCTATAGCTTCACTCCCGCGAAGAAAGCTCCTCAATCGGAGATCGTTTGCCGATGCCTCCCGTAGAGCTCCCGACAAGGGTGTAGTCACCAACACAATAGGGAAGAGTAGTTGAAGCTCTTACCCTCGTACCGCTTCCTGTGGTTCTCTTGCTTGCAGCTCAGCCCTTAGCACGAACCAGGCTCTGATACCATGAAAAGATGCAGGGGGGAAGAGAGCTTGAGCTCTTGCAAGCACACACACACACTCACAAAACCCTAATAGAGAACACACAAGGTGAGAGGCTGAAAATCTTCTTCTTCTCTACTCAACACTCAACACACCATATACAAGAATAAGAGTACACACAATATGAAAGGTACTCAACCAAATACATACACGGGTTCTCTATAGTGTGAACCCGACTAAACGAGCTGGCGTTATAACTATGCCAGTCTCTAGAGTGGCTGTCACACAGCCTGTCATCCCACTGGCCGCATATCACCCAAGATCTCACCAACCATGCCAGTGGTGTAAGTGCGGGGCTTATCCCCCAGGCGGGTCATCAGTGTCCACCGCCTCACTAGAGCTCGATATCTCAACAAGGGCAACTATACTGTCCTATATCGGACGATAATTTTTTGGCCGAAAACGTGTTTCGGGCGCGTCAGGACCTCTATTTTTCAGAAAGCAGGCGATTTCGAGCACTGCGGGTAAGTCATCGATTCTCTGCAGAACTCTGTTTTAAGAACTGCAGGAAGATAGATTGGCTATGCAGACACTGTGTGTGCTGCAGGAAGACAGATTGGCTGTGCAGACACTGTGTGTGCTGCAAGGAGGTCAACGATTGCCATTGGGTGTATGTATGCACATTGAGGTCACTGGTTGTGACATTTGAGTGTACTACAGTACCGCTGCAGAAAATACAGCAGTTTGTGCAAGACAAACCAGAGTGCTATTTCTGGTAAATTTGTGTGTCTGTCAAGATGTCAAATGATGGCATAAACCAGATTGTTGCTGAGAAGCTTGATAAGAACAACTTCCATGCTTGGAGGTTCAAGTTGACGAATTTCCTGATGGGAAAGGGTTACTGGGACTATATAGAAGGTGAGCATGAAGAGGCACCGGCGAAGATATCGGAGATCAATCTGAGTGCTGTAGATGTGAAAGAGTTCAAGGATTGGAACCAAGGAGCCAGAAAAGTTGTGTATTGGCTCTCTATCAGTATACACACAGGACACCATGATTGGGCACATACAGAATGCCAAGTCCCCCCAAGGAGGCGTGGGGGACACCTTGGTAAAACTCTATGAAACAAATACCAAGGCACGAAAGATACAGTTGAAGAATGAACTTCATACTGTGGAGAAAAAGAGTATGTCTGTGAATGACTAAGATAAAGGGTATTGTGGAATCCCTTGCATCTATTGGTGTTTCAGCAGATGATGATGATGATAAGGTGGAAGTCTGTCTACGTGGTCTCGGACCACAATACAAGGCGTTCAAGACGTCTATTCAGACTCGGGAAAACATTCCCAATTTTACAGATTTGGTGTCTATGTTGATTTTAGAAGAGAAGAGCTTGGGTGAAGACCAACAGTCTTCACAAAACAAAAATAGTTCAGAGCAACAGGCCTTCTACACAAGTTCAGGAAGAGGACGAGGTAGAGGAGGCCGTGGACGCGGTCAAGGAGGTGGCCGAACAGGTAATCAGAATTATGGCCAGCAGAGCAGCAGCAACAACAACAGTCCTAGAATTCACAACAACAACAACAACAACAACAATACGCAGGTGGAAGAGGCCAATTCAGAGGCAGGGGGAGTCAAAGAGCTCGTGGAAATTGGCAAAGGTAGTATAATGATACACGTGGATGCTTTTATTGTGGTAAGCTGTGCAAGCAGATTTTTATAAGAAGCAGGTTGACATGCAAAATGGAAAGTTGCAGCAAAACAACTATGCATCCTCGAGCAAAAACAATGAGGATAATGAAAGGTTGTTTGTTATGTAGCATGTCGTTAATGCCATGTCTGAAAATGCTGAAGCAGCACATAAAGATGATGTATGGTACGTTGATTCAGGTGCTTCGAACCACATGACAAGTCATGGGGAGTGGTTCAAGGAGATGAAAAACCTTGAAAGACTAGGTTTTGTGGAAACAGGGGATGACACTGCTCATCCAATTGCCCATGTTGGAGATGTGCCATTGTCTATGCACGATGGCAAAGTGAAGTACCTTGCAGATGTACTTCATGTTCCGAACATAACAAAGAATCAGGTTTTAGTTGGCCAGATGATTGAGAAAGGTTTGCAGGTTCGGTTTAACCCTGATGGTTATTATGTTAAAGACTTTAAAAACAAGTGCAAGTTGGTTGCAAAAGGCAATAGAGTGGGCAGAATGTTTACGTTGAATGTAAACATGCCTGAAGTGAGTGCTGCGATGTTTGCAAATGGTTCACAAATTGTTGCAGACACAGACATTTGGCATAAAAGAATTGGACATGTGAATGTGCAGAGAATGAAGTCTATGCAGACTAAAGGAATTGTGACAGGGCTGCCAAAATTTAAAGTGGAAGGTATGTAGAGAATGAAAAGATGCAGGGGGGAAGAGAGCTTGAGCTCTTGCAAGCACACACACACTCACAAAACCCTAATAGAGAACACACAAGGTGAGAGGCTGAAAATCTTCTCTTCTTCACTCAACACACCATATACAAGATAAGAGTACACATAATAAGAAAGGTACTCAACCAATACATACACGGGTTCTCTATAGTGTGAACCCAACTAAATGAGCTGGTGCTATAACTATGCCAGTCTCTAGAATGGCTGTCACACAGCCTGTCATCCCACTGGCCGCATATCACCCATGATCTCACCAACCATGCCAGTGGTGTAAGTGTGAACCCAACTAAATGAGCTGCTGCTATAACTATGCCAGTCTCTAGAATGGTTGTCACACAGCCTGTCATCCCACTGGCCGCATATCACCCATGATCTCACCAACCATGCCAGTGGTGTAAGTGTGGGGCCTATCTCCCAGGCGGGTCATCAGTGTCCACCGCCTCACTAGACGAGCTCGATATCTCAACACTCCCTCTCGAGCTCAACTCCATCTCATGTACACCAAGCGAAGCCTTGAATCTGCGGAGCTTCTCTGTACCCAATGCTTTGGTGAAGATGTCAGCTACCTGATCCTCTGTGCTGACATAAACAAGGTCAAGGTCTCCTGCCAAGACCTTCTCTGTGACGAAGTGGTAGTGGACCTCTATATGCTTCGTACGAGCATGAAAGACTGGGTTCCTAGCCAACTGTATACTGCTAATGTTGTCATAGAAAATGACAACTTGTCTATCCACTGATAGACCCAAATCTGCAAGTAGCTTTCTCAACCAAGCTACCTCACATGCTGCCATAGCAGCTCCTCTGTACTCGGCCTCTGTACTGGATAGAGCAACCGTAGGCTGCTTCTTGTTGCTCCACATCACAGCAGCATCACTCCCGAAAGAAAACATGAATCCACTGGTAAGTCTTCTATCTGAGATACTACCAGCCCAATCAGCATCTGTGTACCCATGTACACATATCTCTGTCCCAGTCTCATAGAATAGTCCACAATGCAAAGTAGATCTCACATACCTCAGTATGCGTCTCAATGCATCCAAATGCAGTTTCCGTGGAACCTGCATAAACTGACTCACCAACCCAATAGCATAGCTCAAATCTGGTCTGGTGATCGTCATATAGATCAAGCTTCCTACTATGCGCCTATACATAGTAGGGTCCTCCAAAATCTCTCCTGAATCTGCACTCAACTTGCCATTCTGATCCAATGGCACTGTTCAAGATAGGCTTACAGCCTGTCATACCATACTTGGACAACATGTCCAAGCCATACTGTCTCTGCAGTAATCCAATACCATGTGGTGACCTAATCACCTCAATGCCCAAGAAATATCTGATCTCCCCCAGATCCTTCATCTCAAACTTCTGTCTAAGCAAGATCTTTACATCAAAGATCTCTGCATCATGGTCCCCCGTAATGATCAAGTCATCTACATAGATGACAACAAGCACAACTCCTCTATCACCATGTCTCACATACAGCGAGAAATCTGCATTGGCTACATGAAATCCAATAGTGACAAGATATTCAAAAATCTTGTCAGACCATGCTCTTGGTGCTTGTTTTAAGCCATACAAGGCTTTCTTTAACCTACAAACATGCTCGGGGTGACCCACATCCTCATAACCAGGTGGCTGCAACATATACACCTCTTTTTGCAAATCCCCATGTAAGAATGCATTCTTTACATCCATCTGATGTAAAGACCATTGCTTTGATGCAGCCACTGCTATCACAACTCTCGCAGTTGCCATCTTGGCAACTAGGCTGAAAGTTTCCTCATAATCAATGCCATATGTCTGCGCATATCCTTTGGCTACGAGCCTAGCCTTATACCTGTTTATGCTTCCATCACTGTTATGTTTTACTTTGTACACCCACTTGCGTCCAATGGCTTTCTTGCCTTCAGGCAATTGCACTAAGTCCCAAGTTTCATTTCCATATAGTGCATTCATCTCCTCATCCATAGCTTTCTCCCAACACACATTTCCAACAGCCTCATCAATGCATGTGGGCTCAACAACCTGCACAACCTTTGCCATATATGCATAGTGATGTGCCACATAACCATCATAGGTAAATCTCTGCACAGGATTTTTCACTCTCCCAGATCTTCGCAGCTTTTCATTTATGGCTTCCATAGCCTTCTTTACACCAGGTGTTCTCATAGCTGGGATCCCAAGCTCCTCATCAAGGCTCATATCTGAGCCACTAGACTCTCCATCAACATGAGAATGCCCTGCAGAAATGTCAGGCATACCAAGGGGCTCAACCACTTTCTCTTTTCCTTTACGTGATGTACTAATCACATTTGCAGGACTGGTATTATGACGCAACCTGCCACTCCATGGTCTATCAACAGACCCACTAGATGAGGACTCTCCTGGTCCACTCAAAGACTGTGATTGCTGACCTGCATTCTGTGCAACCACACTTACATTCACATCAGCCCCAATAGCTTCTTTTTCAGCAGCATACCAGCTGCTCATCTCATCAAAAACAATATCCCTGCTTACCCTCAACTCACGTGTAGCAGGGTTATAACACCTGTATCCCTTTTGCTCAAGGGAATATCCAATAAACACACATTTTTCAGCTTTTGGATCTAGCTTAGTTCTCAGCTCATCTGGCACATGCACATATGCAATGCATCCAAAGACTTTTAGATGAGACAAATCAGGTTTTTTGCCAGTAAACCTCTCCTCTGGAGTTACATCATGTATGGCTGCAGTTGGAGTCCTGTTCATGATGTATACTGCTGTAGAAATAGCCTCAGTCCAATAGCTATGCGGCATATTCTTCTCTTCCATCAATGCTCGCGCAATCTCAGCAATGTGCCTGTTTTTCTGCTCAGCAACTCCATTTTGCTGTCGCAGAGTGTATCTGTATGTAAATTGTCTCCGAATATCATTCTTCTTCAAAAATTCAGAGAACTCATTGGAGAAGTACTCTCCCCCTCCATCTGACCTTAGGCACTTTACATATTTTCCTGTTTGCTTTTCAGCCATAACTCTGAAATTCTGAAAGTGAGTGAACACCTCACTCTTCTCCTTCATGAAGTATACCAATAAACGTCACATAATACCTGTAGCCTCCCATAGATATGGTCTTCGTAGGACCCCATACATCTGAATGCACAACATCTAGTGCATTTCTGGTCACATATCTGTTACGTGGAAACACATGCTTTGTTTGCTTCCCAAATTGGCATGCTTCACATATTTTCTGCATACCTTCCACTTTAAATTTTGGCAACCCTGTCACAATTCCTTTAGTCTGCATAGACTTCAATCTCTGCACATTCACATGTCCAATCCTTTTATGCCAAACGTCTATGTCTGCAACAATTCTTGAACCATTTGCAAACATCGCAGCACTCATCTCAGGCATGTCTACATTCAACGTAAACATTCTGTCCACTCTGTTGCCTTTTGCAACCAACCTGCACTTATCTTTAAAGTCTTCAACATAACAACCATCAGGGTTAAACCTAACCTGTAAACCCTGCTCAATCATCTGGCCAACTGAAACCAGATTCTTTGTTATGTTTGGAACGTGAAGTACATCTACAAGGTACTTCACTTTGCCATCCTGCATAGACAGTGGCACATCTCCAACATGGGCAATTGGATGAGCAGTGTCATCCCCTATTTCCACAAAACCTGGTCTTTCCGGGTTTTTCATCTCCTTGAACACTCCCCATGACTTGTCATATGGTTCGAAGCACCTGAATCCACATACCATACATCATCTTTTTGTGCTGCTTCAACATTTTCAGACATGGCATTCATGACATGCTGCATAACAAACAACCTTTCATTATCCTCATCGTTTCTGCTTGAGGATGCATAGTTGTTCTGCTACACTTTCCCATTTTGCATGTCAGCCTGCTTCTTATAACATTCTACCTGCACATGTCTAGGCTTACCACAATAATAGCATTCACGTGCATCATTATACTGCCTTTGCCAATTTCCACGGCCTCTTTGTTGACTCCCCCTGCCTCTGAATTTACCTCTTCCACCTGCGTGTTATAGTTGTTGTTGTTGTGTATTCTGGGACTATTGTTATTGCTGCTGCTGGCCATAATTCTGATTACCTGTTCGGCCACCTCCTTGACCGCGTCCACGGCCTCCTCTACCTCGTCCTTTTCCTGAACTTGTGTAGAAGGCCTATTACTCTTAACTGTTTTTGCTTTGTGAAGACTGTTGGTCTTCACCCAAGCTCTTCTCTTCTATAATCAGCATAGACACCAAATCTGTAAAGTTGGGAATGTTTTCCCGAGTCTGAATAGACGTCTTGAACGCCTTGTATTGTGGCCCGAGACCACGTAGACAGACTTCCACCTTGTCATCATCATCTACTGACACACCAATAGATGCAAGGGATTCCACAATACCCTTTATCTTCAGCGCGCATAGTCATTCACAGACATGCTCTTTTTCTCCACAGTATGAAGTTCATTCTTCAACTGTATCTTACGTGCCTTGGTATTTGTTTCATAGAGCTTTACCAAGGTGTCCCACGCCTCCTTGGGGGACTTGGCATCCTGAATGTGCCCAATCATGGTGTCCTGTATACTATTGGAAAGCCAATACATAACTTTCCTGGCTCCTTGGTTCCAGTCTTTAAACTCTTTCACATCTACAGCAGTCGGATTTATGTTCGGTATCTCTGGTGCCTCTTCATGCTCACCTTCTATGTAGTCCCAATAGCCCTTTCCCATCAGAAAATTCGTCAACTTGAACCTCCAAGCATGGAAGTTATTCTTATCAAGCTTCTCAGCCACAATCTGGGTTATCCCATCATTTGACATCTTGCCAAACACACAATTTTACGAGAAACAGCACTCTGGTTTGTCCTGCACAAACTGCTGTATTTTCTGCATCAGTATTGCAATACACTCAATGTCACAACTAGTGACCTCAATGTGCACATACATACACCCCAATGGCAACTGTTGACCTCTTTGCAGCACCCACAGTGTCTGTATAGCCAATCTGTCTTCTTGCAGTTCTTAAAATAGAGTTCTCTGCAGAGAATCGATGACTTACCCGCAGTGCTCGAAATCGCCTGCTTTCTGAAAAACGAAGGTCCAGACGTGCCCGAAACGCGTTTTCGTCAAGAAAAATTGAGTCTGATAGGACAATATAGTTGCCCTATAGCTTTACTCCCGCAAAGAAAGCTCCTCAATCAGAGATCGTTGTCGGTGCCTCGTGTAGAGCTCCCGACAAGGGTGTAGTCACCAACACAAATAGGAAAGACTAGTTGAAGCTCTTACCCTCGTACCGCTTCCTGTGGTTCTCTTGCTTGCAGCTCAGCTCTTAGCACGAACCAGGCTCTGATACCATGAAAAGATGCAGGGGGGAAGAGAGCTTGAGCTCTTGCAAGCACACACACACTCACAAAACCCTAATAGAGAACACACAAGGTGAGAGGCTGAAAATCTTCTCTTCTTCACTCAACACTCAACACACCATATACAAGATAAGAGTACACATAATATGAAAGGTACTCAACCAATACATACACGAGTTCTCTATAGTGTGAACCCATCTAAATGAGCTCGTGCTATAACTATGCCAGTCTCTAAAATGGCTGTCATCACAGAGCCTGTCATCCCACTGGCCACATATCACCCATGATCTCACTAACCATGCCAGTGGTGTAAGTGTGGGGCCTATCCCCCAGGTGGGTCATCAGTGTCCACCGCTTCACTAGACGAGCTCGATATCTCAACAGAGAATATGTGAAGCATGCCAATTTGGAAAGCAAACAAAGCATGTATTTCCACGTAACGATATGTGAGCAAAAATACACTCCGCAGCAAAATGGAGTTGCTGAGCGAAAAAACAGGCACATTGCTGAGATTGCGCGAGCATTGATGGAAGAGAAGAATATGCCGCATTGCTATTGGGCTGAGGCTGTTTCTACAGCAGTATACATCATGAACAGGACTCCAACTGCAGCCATACATGATGTAACTCCAGAGGAGAGGTTTACTGGCAGAAAACCAGATTTGTCTCATCTGAAAGTCTTTGGATGCATTGCATATGTGCATGTGCCAGATGAGCTGAGAACTAAGCTGGATCCAAAAGCTGAAAAATGTGTGTTTATTGGATATTCCCTTGAGCAAAAGGGATACAGGTGTTATAACCCTGCTACACGTGAGTTGAGGGTAAGCAGGGATGTTGTATTTGATGAGATGAGCAGCTGGTATGCTGCTGAAAAAGAAGCTGTTGGGGCTGATTTGAGTGGAAGTGTGGTTGCACAGAATGCAAGCCAGAGCAATCACAGTCTTTGAGTGGACCAGGAGAGTCCTCATCTAGTGGGTCTGTTGATAGATCATGGAGTGGCAGGCTGCATCATAATACCAGCCCTGCAAATGTGATTAGTACATCACGTAAAGGAAAAGAGAAAGTGGTTGAGCCCCTTGGTATGCCTGACATTTCTGCAGGGCATTCTCATGTTGATGGAGAGTCTAGTGGCTCAGATATGAGCCTTGATGAGGAGCTTGGGATCCCAGCTATGAGAACACCTGGTGTAAAGAAGGCTATGGAAGCCATGAATGAGAAGCTGCGAAGATCTGGGAGAGTAAGAAATCCTATGCAGAGATTTACCTATGATGGTTATGTGGCACATCACTATGCATATATGGCAAAGGTTGTGCAGGTTGTTGAGCCCACATGCATTGATGAGGCTATTGGAAATGTGTGTTGGGAGAAAGCTATGGATGAGGAGATGGATGCACTATATGGAAATGAAACTTGGGATTTAGTGCGATTGCCTGAAGGCAAGAAAGCCATTGGATGCAAGTGGGTGTACAAAGTTAAACATAACAGTGATGGAAGCATAAACAGGTACAAGGCTAGATTGGTAGCCAAAGGATATGCGCAGACATATGGGATTGATTATGAGGAAACTTTTAGCCCAGTTGCCAAGATGGCAACGGTGAGAGTTGTGATAGCAGTGGCTGCGTCAAAGCAATGGTCTTTACATCAGATGGATGTAAAGAATGCATTCTTGCATGGGGATTTGAAAGAAGAGGTGTATATGTTGCAGCCACCTGGTTATGAGGATGTGGGTCACCCCGAGCATGTTTGCAGGTTGAAGAAAGCCTTGTATGGCTTAAAGCAAGCACCAAGAGCATGGTCTGACAAGATTTCTGAATATCTTGTCACTATTGGCTTTCATGTAGCCAATGCAGATTTCTCATTGTATGTGAGACATGGTGATAGAGGAGTTGTGCTTGTTGTCATCTATGTAGATGACTTGATCATTACGGGGGACCATGATGCAGAGATCTTTGATGTAAAGATCTTGCTTAGACAGAAGTTCGAGATGAAGGATCTGGGAGAGCTCATATATTTCTTGGGCATTGAGGTGATTAGGTCACCACATGGTATTGGATTACTGCAGAGACAGTATGGCTTGGACATGTTGTCCAAGTATGGTATGACAGGCTGTAAGCCTATTTCTGTGCCATTGGATCAGAATGGCAAGTTGAGTGCAGATTCAGGAGAGATCTTGGAGGATCCTACTATGTATAGGCGCATAGTAGGAAGCTTGATCTACATGACGATCACCAGACCAGATTTGAGCTATGCTGTTGGGTTGGTGAGTCAGTTTATGCAGGTTCCACGGAAACTGCATTTGGATGCAATGAGACGCATACTGAGGTATGTGAGGTCTACTTTGCATTGTGGACTATTCTATGAGACTGGGACAGAGATATGTGTACATGGGTACACAGATGCTGATTGGGCTGGTAGTATCTCAGATAGAAGATCTACCAGTGGATTCATGTTTTCTTTGGGGAGTGCTGCTGTGACTTGGAGCAGCAAGAAGCAGCCTACGGTTGCTCTATCGAGTACAGAGGCCGAGTACAGAGGAGCTGCTATGGCAGCATGTGAGGTAGCTTGGTTGAGAAAGCTACTTGCAGATTTGGGTCTATCAGTGGATAGACAAGTTGTCATTTTCTGTGACAACATTAGCAATATACAGTTGGCCAGGAACCCAGTCTTTCATGCTCGTACGAAGCACATAGAGGTCCACTACCACTTCGTCAGAGAGAAGGTCTTGGCAGGAGACCTTGACCTTGTTTATGTCAGCACAGAGGATCAGGTAGCTGACATCTTCACCAAAGCATTGGGTACAGAGAAGCTCCGCAGATTCAGGGCTTCGCTTGGTGTACATGAGATGGAGTTGAGCTCGAGGGGGAGTGTTGAGATATCGAGCTCTAGTGAGGCGGTGGACACTGATGACCCGCCTGGGGGATAGGCCCCGCACTTACACCACTGGCATGGTTGGTGAGATCTTGGGTGATATGCGGCCAGTGGGATGACAGGCTGTGTGACAGCCACTCTAGAGACTGACATAGTTATAGCGCCAGCTCATTTAGTCGGGTTCACACTATAGAGAACCCGTGTATGTATTTGGTTGAGTACCTTTCATATTGTGTGTACTCTTATTCTTGTATATGGTGTGTTGAGTGTTGAGTAGAGAAGAAGAAAATTTTCAGCCTCTCACCTTGTGTGTTCTCTATTAGGGTTTTGTGAGTGTGTGTGTGTGCTTGCAAGAGCTCAAGATCTCTTCCCCCCTGCATCTTTTCACCCTATAGCTTTACTCCCGCGAAGAAAGCTCCTCAATCAGAGATCGTTTGCCGATGCCTCCCGTACAGCTCCCGACAAGGGTGTAGTCGCCAACACAAATAGGGAGGAAGAGTAGTTGAAGCTCTTACCCTCGTACCGCTTCCTGTGGTTTTCTTGCTTACAGCTCAGCTCTTAGCATGAACCAAGATCTGATACCATGAAAAGATGCAGGGGAGAAGAGATCTTGAGCTCTTGCACACACACACACACACTCGCAAAACCCTAATAGAGAACACACAAGGTGAGAGGATAAAAATCTTCTTCTTCACTTATCAACACACCATATACAAAGATAAGAGTACACCCATATGAAGAGGTACTCAACCAAATACATACTAGGGTTCTCTAGAGTGTGAACCCAACTAAATGAGCTGGCGCTATAACTATGCCAGTCTCTAGAATGTGGCTGTCACACAGCCTGTCATCCCACTGGCCGCATATCACGCATGATCTCACCAACCATGCCAGTGGTGTAAGTGGGACCTATCCCCCAGGCGGGTCATCAATGTCCACCGCCTCACTAGATGAGCTCGATATCTCAACAGTTATTGCCTCTTCTTTCCTCCTTAGCTCTCACACGAACCAGGCTTTGATACCATAAAGAGAATGTGGGGGAGAGGGTAGCTTCAAACCCTAGCAAGTTAACACACACACACACACAAGAGAGAGATGGATAGCTAAATTTTCTTCTACCTTCTTCGTCTCTACTCAACCAACATAACATAAAGATAAGAGTACACACTATATGGGTTAGTACTCAACTACTACAACATACAAGGGTTGGTCCATAATGTGAACCCGACTAAATGAGCTGGCGCTATAACTATGCCAATTTCTAGTAATCCAAAATGGCTCACATAACCTGTCATCCCATTAGCCGCGTATCACCCATAATCTCACCAACCATGCCAGTGGTGTAGATGTGGAAGCTATCACCCAGGCGGGTCATCAATGTCCGCCGTAGCACTAGTTGAGCTCGATATCTCAACATGTGAGGGGTGTATTCTTGGTAAAATGCATCGGCCATCATTTCCAAAGGATGGATCAGTGAGAGCGTTAAGAAATTATAGCTTATACGTTTAAATGATATATGTGGTCCTATGAGGACACCATCTATTGGGAGATATCTCTACTTCATCACTTTTATTGATGATTACTCTAGATATAGCTGGGTGTATCCATTAAAGCAGAAGTCAGAGGTTTTTATATGCTTTAGGCACTTTGTATCCATGGATCAAAATGCATGTGAATGTAAAGTTAGCACCCTTCGTTCAAATTGAGGAGTATATGTCCAAGAAATTTCATGCATATATGGCTAAAAAAGGCATGAGGCATCAATGTATAGTGCCATACACACCTCAGCAAAATGGTGTGGCTGAGAGGAAGAACATGTCTCTCATGGATATGGCATGATGTATGGTGAAAGCCCAAGATTTACCTCATGGTTTTTGGTTAGAGGCAACTATGTGCGCAAACTATGTGTTGAACAAATGCCCTACCAAGGCCTTGCAGTCTAAAACTCCTTATGAAGCTTGGCATGGCAGGAAGCCTTCTGTGGCTAATTTACATGTTTTTGGTTGTCTTCCTTATGATCTTGTGCGTGAGAAACAGCACAATAAGCTTGATGATAAGGCAATTAAAGTGGATTTTGGTAAGTAGAGACGTTATTTTTGTCAAAAATCAGTTCAGCCCATGCTTTCATGCAAAAAACAATAGAATGTATGCTCACAGGACATGTTTGATTGGCTTCTAACTTTGTTTAATGGAGGGCAGCCATATGTAGAGCAATTGAATGTGCATCCAAGTGCTGAAATTCATCCTTTGCGGGTGCAAAATCAGCCTATAAATCAGCCTTTTGATGAGGCAATTATTGAGGATGTAGTGGATGAGGAGAGAGTAGCCATAGAAGAATCTAGGCGTATGCCAAAATAGCTTGTACAGACATTGAGGGATAGCAAGTTGGCAGCTCCTTTACCTAGCAGAACTCGTGCAGGTTCTGCTCATATAGATTATTCGCATGTGGATTATGTTCTCATTTCTACTTTATATAATGAGGAGGAACCTGTTTCCTTTAAGGAAGCACAGGTAAGGAAGCACAGGATGATGATCATTGGATGCATGTTATGCACGATGAGTATAACTCTATACTCAAGAATGACACCTAGTATTTGATAGATCTACCTCATGGCAAGAAGGCCATTGGTACTAAGTGGGTTTACAAGTTAAAACGTAAAGCAGATGGTAGCATTGATCGCTACAAGGCCAGACTTGTTGCAAAGGGGTATGCCCAGCAAAAGGGCATTGATTATGATGAGACCTTTTCACCCACATCTTGTATGACTACCATTAGGTGTCTCATTGCTTTGGTAGCACATCATGGGTGAAATATCATGGGTGAAATGTACATCAATTGGACATCAAGACTGCATTCTTGAATGGTGATTTACATGAGGAGGTGTATGTATGTATTCGCAGCCTCCTGGTTTTGTTATGAAAGGAGAAGAGTCTAAAGTATGCAGGCTGAAAAAGGCTCTTTACGGCCTTAAGCAGACTCCTAGAGCATGGTATGAGAAGATTCATACATACTTGGTAGCAAATGATTTTTGCAATAGTCCAACAGAGAGTACCCTCTATGATGTGAAGTGGAGTAAGGACACATTTTTTTGTCATCGTTCTATATGTTGATGACATGTTGCTCATAGGACCCGATATAGATCAGATTTCAGCCTTTAAGGCTGATTTGCAATCATCATTTGAGATGTCAGATTTGGGGCCGTTGCATTTCTATTTGGGGATTCAGTTTATGCAGAGTGCAATGATGGCATTGTTATGCTGTAGTCTAAATATATACAGAAGCTATTGAAGACGTTTAATCTTGAAGACTATAGACATGTGGCTACACTTATGGAGACAGGTACTCGACTTAGTCTTCAAGATGCAAGAGACTCTTTTGATGCTAGTTTGTATCAATAGGCTGTTGGATCCCTTCTTTATGTATGCAACACGAGGCCAGATATATAGTATGCAGTCTCACACTTGAGTAGATTTATGCATACCCTAGGTACGAAGCATTGGTAGGTTGTTAAGCGATTTTTTTGCTATTTACAGGGCACTCAATATTTTGGATTGTTTTATCCAAAAGGGGGTGAGTCACAGCTGCATACTTTTAGTGATTCAGATTAGGCTGGATGTTATGAAACATGAGTGTCCACTAGTGGGTTTTTCTTTTACCTTAGTGATTCATGTATGTCATGGCTCAACAAGAAGCAGGCAACTTTTACAGCTATAGTTGAGTGTGTGTGGCTCAGACGTCTTGGGTGTTAGACAGTTGTCTACTAGCACTACGATTTTCATTGACAACCAGAGTGCATTAGCAGTTGCGAGGAACCCAGTGTTTCATGCTCGCACTAAGCACATTGAGGTGAATTACCACTATGTTAGGAAAAGACTCTCTCCAGCAGAAGCAGAGATCAGCGTGGTCTATGTGCCTACACATGACAAAATGGCATATTTATTCATAAAGGCTCTTCCTCATGAAAAGTTCGAAGCTTTTTTTCGTAAAGCTTTGGGCTTACTTGCTTTTCAGGATTGATTAGCCATACCCTATACATATTCACATCTTCACTCTAGGGGGGATTTGTAGCATTATATGGTAGTGATGTGTGTGAACACACTTAGGACCATCGGGCCACTTTTTCCCTCACTAGGAGAGTTTTTCCCCTGTGCATATGTACACCCTCTTATCTACTCATTTTGGGTTATGTACTTATCTTTTGTATCTGGCACACATTTGTTCATGCTATTCTAGTGAGTTTGTGTGCTCTCAAGCTTATCTATCTTGTGTGTGTGCATTGTTGCAACCCTAACCCTAATTCCAACACATAGCCCTCTTCTACATCCACAAACTGCAAAGGCCTCTCTTGGCTATGCTACACCTGCATATGGCAAGCCCCTTGGCATGATGTTGGCCCTCATCATGACATGGCCATTTTTCTATGCACAATCGTCAAGATTGCATGCAATCATTGATGCTTACACTATAAGGCTTTAAATCCTTAATTACAAAAGCTTTAAAGCTTTTAAACAACTTTTCAAAAAGCTACTTGACGATGCTGCCGTCGAAACCAATGTTATAAAAGAGACATGGGGAAGCTCCACACAAATTTGATGTTTATTATGAGAGGGTTCAACCCTTTATGTACAAGTTATGAAAAGAAGAAACTCTAAAAAATAATGGAAAGCACTTTGCTTTAAAAAAAATTCAAGTGGGAACAAGCTTACAGCCTAAAAAACCCACTTTTACATGCATACTAAATTAGCATCATTCATACACGTGTCTCTGGAACACGCTAGAGTGCTCCGATTTTGATGTCATTTGATCCATTGGACTCGCCTTGAACTCCTTGTTTCTTCAATAGTCATCCCCATGATACCAACCCATCAGCATGGTACAATGGTCATTATAGAGGGATGAGATCTGACATTACACAAAGGAAAATGTTAACATTGTGCTTACATAGAGCTATGCAAGCATAATGTTACACAAAGGAAAATGTTAACATTATGCTTACATAGAGCTATGCATTGAATGTATAATCCATAGAAACTTTCATAATCTCCATGCTCTTATGTGAAAAAGTTTTTGCATAGAGACATGTATAAGCTCATAGCTTTTATGTGAAAAAGATTTTGCATAGAGATATGTATAAGCTCATAGGATCTCTTGCATGAATATGCTGTATTGTTAATCCCATTTGGATTAACAACATGATCCTCAATTGAGGACATTAATAAGTGTCATGAAAAGGCACTATAAAGGTTGTACTATTTCTCATCCATTAGGTAAATGTGTAGAGTCCCTTCTTGGAGGTGTGGTAGCTCATAACATCTATGTAATCTCTATGTGCTACGTAAGCTTTATGCATAAGCTCTAAGCTCCATATATAGATCCATATTATCTTATGTGAAAAAGAAATAGATCTATGTATAAGAAAGCAAAATAAAGAGAGAAAGACTAGAAGAAAGTGAAGGAGAAGAGAAAAAGAAGCTCACCCTTTGCATAAGATAGAGAAAGAGAAGAGAAAAAGAAGCTCACCCTTTGCATAAGATAAAGACAAGGGAAAGATAAATCTTAGTACCCTTTCATAAAAAGAAAACAAAAAAGATGAGAAACAAGAAGCTCACCTTTTCTTGGATGGAAAAGTCACATGAGTCTCACCAAGAAACTCACAAACCCAGGTTGTTGTGCAATGCAGATAAGGCAATGCATTCTTTTTTAAGCTGCCTAAAGTGTGAAGTAAGGAGATGTATATTTTTCCCCCAATGTTGCTATTATATTAATGGCAAAAATAGAATTAAACAAAAATACCATTGAAAATTTAATACAAAATTTTTCTAGTAATAGAGGCCATCTTCTTGTAGTGTGTACAAGCATGCATACACTATCTAGTGCAATAGAAAATGGTTTCCAAGAAGTATGTACCCCCCACTTTTACATACGTAAGAGGACCAACCCACTTCTCCCACTTTCCACCTTAGAAGGTGCTTGCTTAAATCAATTGAGGGATGGTTATCCATACACCACCATGAAGTAATCTACTTGTAGACACCACACAAATAAGAAGCATGCCACTCCTCACCATCCTCAAGAGAGAATCAAACAACTGCCATGCTCAAGAGAGTCAAACATACACTGATGAAATTAAATTGCATGAGATTGAAGATGCATGTTATGCCACATGCTGTTTTTGTCTCCGAAAGTGAGATTGGGTATCGATATATATGAGATTGGGTATTGAGAGAGAGATTAGGTAATGAGAGAGAGAGAGAGAGAGAGAGAGAGAGAGAGAGAGAGAGAGAGAGAGAGAGAAAGATTGTGTGTGTGTGTGTGTGTGTGTGTTAGTAATAACCTCTATGGTCAAGTGGGGATGCCTATGCGTCATTACTTACAGATGGGAATGTGGGTGATGCCATTATTTAATTCCATATGTGTGACATATGGTTATCGGGGATATTTTATGTGTGGGATATGCACCTTTTATTTATATCATGTTTTAGGATTAATGTGTTTAATAAGTTGTGTGCACAGGTATGATATAGTCATGATTAATGTGTTTGATTGGCTTCATGAACTAATGAATATTATTTTGATGTAGGTAATAATTGAGTGGCCCACTATTTGTTAGTCACGGGTGGAATATTTGTTGGACCACAATGAGATATATTGGAAGACATGTGAATACCTATTATAGTTACATATTTTGGCATTTGTATTTTGGAAGGCTAAGGCCTCAAACCTTTGTACATGAAAAGATGCAGGGGGGAAGAGAGCTTGAGCTCTTGCAAGCACACACACACACACTCACAAAACCCTAATAGAGAACACACAAGGTGAGAGGCTGAAAATCTTCTTCTTCTCTACTCAACACTCAACACACCATATACAAGAATAAGAGTACACACAATATGAAAGGTACTCAACCAAATACATACACGGGTTCTCTATAGTGTGAACCCGACTAAATGAGCTGGCGCTATAACTATGCCAGTCTCTAGAATGGCTCACACAGCCTGTCATCCCACTGGCCGCATATCACCCAAGATCTCACCAACCATGCCAGTGGTGTAAGTGTGGGGCCTATCCCCCAGGCGGGTCATCAGTGTCCACCGCCTCACTAGACGAGCTCGATATCTCAACACTCCCCCTCGAGCTCAACTCCATCTCATGTACACCAAGCAAAGCCCTGAATCTGCGGAGCTTCTCTGTACCCAATGCTTTGGTGAAGATGTCAGCTACCTGATCCTCTGTGCTGACATAAACAAGGTCAAGATCTCCTGCCAAGACCTTCTCTCTAACGAAGTGGTAGTGGACCTCTATGTGCTTCGTACGAGCATGAAAGACTGGGTTCCTGGCCAACTGTATACTACTAATGTTGTCACAGAAAATGACAACTTGTCTATCCACCACTGATAGACCCAAATCTGCAAGTAGCTTTCTCAACCAAGCTACCTCACATGCTGCCATAGCAGCTCCTCTGTACTCGGCCTCTGTACTAGATAGAGCAACCTGGCTGCTTCTTGCTGCTCCAAGTCACAGCAGCACTCCCCAAAGAAAACATGAATCCACTGGTAGATCTTCTATCTGAGATACTACCAGCCCAATCAGCATCTGTGTACCCATGTACACATATCTCTGTCCCAGTCTCATAGAATAGTCCACAATGCAAAGTAGACCTCACATACCTCAGTATGCGTCTCATTGCATCCAAATGCAGTTTTCGTGGAACCTGCATAAATTGACTCACCAACCCAACAACATAGCTCAAATCTGGTCTGGTGATCGTCATGTAGATCAAGCTTCCTACTATGCGCCTATACATAGTAGGATCCTCCAAGATCTCTCCTGAATCTGCACTCAACTTGCCATTCTGATCCAATGGCACAGAAATAGGCTTACAGCCTGTCATACCATACTTGGACAACATGTCCAAGCCATACTGTCTCTGCAGTAATCCAATACCATGTGGTGACCTAATCACCTCAATGCCCAAGAAATATCTGAGCTCTCCCAGATCCTTCATCTCGAACTTCTGTCTAAGCAAGATCTTTACATCAAAGATCTCTGCATCATGGTCCCCCGTAATGATCAAGTCATCTACATAGATGACAACAAGCACAACTCCTCTATCACCATGTCTCACATACAGCGAGAAGTCTGCATTGGCTACATGAAAGCCGATAGTGACAAGATATTCAGAAATCTTGTCAAACCATGCTCTTGGTGCCTGCTTTAAGCCATACAAGGCTTTCTTCAACCTGCAAACATGCTCGGGGTGACCCACATCCTCATAACCAGGTGGCTGCAACATATACACCTCTTCTTGCAAATCCCCATGCAAGAATGCATTCTTTACATCCATCTGATGTAAAGACCATTGCTTTGACGCAGCCACTGCTATCACAACTCTCACCGTTGCCATCTTGGCAACTGGGCTAAAAGTTTCCTCATAATCAATCCCATATGTCTGCGCATATCCTTTGGCTATCAATCTAGCCTTGTACCTGTTTATGCTCCCATCACTGTTATGTTTAACTTTGTACACCCACTTGCATCCAATGGCTTTCTTGCCTTCAGGCAATTGCACTAAATCCCAAGTTTCATTTCCATATAGTGCATCCATCTCCTCATCCATAGCTTTCTCCCAACACACATTTCCAATAGCCTCATCAATGCATGTGGGCTCAACAACCTGCACAACCTTTGCCATATATGCATAGTGATGTGCCACATAACCATCATATGTAAATCTCTGCACAGGGTTCTTCGCTCTCCCTGATCTTTGCAGCTTTTCATTCATGGCTTCCATAGCCTTCTTTACACCAGGTGTTCTCATAGCTGGGATCCCAAGCTCCTCATCAAGGCTCATATCTGAGCCACTAGACTCTCCATCAACATGAGAATGCCCTGCAGAAATGTCAGGCATACAAAGGGACTCAACCACTTTCTCTTTTCCTTTACGTGATGTAGTAATCACATTTGCAGGGCTGGTATTATGACGCAGCCTGCCACTCCATGGTCTATCAATAGACCCACTAGATGAGGACTCTCCTGGTCCACTCAAAGACTGTGATTGCTGACCTGCATTCTGTGCAACCACACTTCCACTCACATCAGCCACAACAGCTTCTTTTTCAGCAGCATACCAGCTGCTCATCTCATCAAAGACAACATCCCTGCTTACCCTCAACTCACGTGTAGCAGGGTTATAACACCTGTATCCCTTTTGCTCAAGGGAGTATCCAATACATTTTTCAGCTTTCGGATCCAGCTTAGTTCTCAGCTCATCTGGCACATGCACATATGCAATGCATCCAAGACTTTTAGATGAGACAAATCTGGTTTTCTGCCAGTACCTCTCCTCTGGAGTTACATCATGTATGGCTGCAGTTGGAGTCCTGTTCATGATGTATACTGCTGTAGAAACAGCCTCAGCCCAATAGCAATGCTGCATATTCTTCTCTTCCATCAATGCTCACGCAATCTCAACAATGTGCCTGTTTTTCCGCTCAGCAACTCCATTTTGCTGCGGAGTGTATCTGCATGTAAACTGTCTCCGAATACCATTCTTCTTCAGAAATTCAAAGAACTCATTGGAGAAGTACTCTCCCCCTCCATCTGACCTTAGGCACTTTACATATTTCCCTGTTTGCTTTTCAACCAAAACTCTGAAATTCTGAAAGTGAGTGAACACCTCACTCTTCTCCTTCATGAAATATACCCACACTTTCCTTGTGTGGTTATCAATGAAAGTCACATAATACCTGTAGCCTCCCATAGATATGGTCTTCGTAGGATCCTATACATCTGAATGCACAACATCTAGTGCATTTCTGCTCACATATCTGTTACGTGGAAACACATGCTTTGTTTGCTTCCCAAATTGGCATGGTTCACATATTTTCTGCATACCTTCCACTTTAAATTTTGGCAGCCCTGTCACAATTCCTTTTGTTTGCATAGACTTCAATCTCTGCACATTTACATGTCCAATCCTTTTATGCCAAATGTCTGTGTCTGCAACAATTTCTGAACCATTTGCAAACATCGCAGCACTCATTTCAGGCATGTCTACATTTAATGTAAACATTCTACCCACTCTGTTGCCTTTTGCAACCAACCTGCACTTGTCTTTAAAATCTTCAACATAACATCCATCAGGGTTAAACCGAACCTGCAAACCCTGCTCAATCATCTGGCCAACTGAAACCAGATTCTTTGTTATGTTCGGAACGTGAAGTACATCTGCACGGTACTTCACTTTGCCATCCTGCATAGATAATGGCACATCTCCAACATGGGCAATTGGATGAGCAGTGTCATCCCCTGTTTTCACAAAACCTGGTCTTTCCGGGTTTTTCATCTCCTTGAACCACTCCCCATGACTCGTCATGTGGTTCGAAGCACCTGAATCCACATACCATACATTATCTTTTTGTGCTGCATCAACATTTTCAGACATGGCATTCACGACATGCTGCATAACAAACAACCTTTCATTATCCTCATTATTTCTGCTTAAGGATGCATAGTTGTTTTGCTGCACTTTTTCATTTTGCATGTCAGCATGCTTCTTATAACATTCTGACTGCACATGTCCAATCTTACCACAATAATAGCATTCACGTGCATCATTGTACTGCCTTTGCCAATTTCCACGTCCTCTTTGACTCCCCCTGCCTCTGAATTTGCCTCTTCCACCTGCGTGTTGTTGTTGTTGTTGATTCTAGGACTGTTGTTGTTACTGCTGTTGCTGGCCATAATTCTGATTACCTGTTCGGCCACCTCCTTGACCGCGTCCACGGCCTCCTCTACCTCATCGTCTTCCTGAACTCGTGTAGAAGGCCTGTTGCTCTGAACTGTTTTTGCTTTGTGAAGACTGTTGGTCTTCACCCAAGCTCTTCTCTTCGATAATCAGCATAGACACCAAATCTATAAAGTTGGGAATGTTTTTCCGAGTCTGAATAGACGTCTTGAACGCCTTGTATTGTGGCCCGAGACCACGTAGACAGACCTCCACCTTATCATCATCATCTACTGACACACCAATAGATGCAAGGGATTCCACAATACCCTTTATCTTCAACGCATAGTCATTCATAGACATGCTCTTTTTCTCCACAGTATGAAGTTCATTCTTCAATTGTATCTTACATGCCTTGGTATTTGTTTCATAAAGCTTTACCAAGGTGTCCCACGCCTCCTTGGGGGACTTGGCATCCTGAATGTGCCCAATCATGGTGTCCTGTATACTAATGGAGATCCAATACATGACTTTCCTAGCTCCTTGGTTCCAGTCTTTAAACTCTTTCACATCTGTAGCAGCAGTCGGATTTATATCCGGTATCTCCGATGCCTCTTCATGCTCACCTTCTATGTAGTCCCAATAGCCTTTTCCCATCAGGAAATTCGTCAACCTGAACCTCCAAGCATGGAAGTTATTCTTATCAAGCTTCTCAGCCACAATCTGAGTTATCCCATCATTTGACATCTTGCCAAACACACAATTTTACCAGAAACTGCACTTTGGTTTTTCTGCACAAACTGCTGTATTTTCTGCACAGCGGTACTGTAGTACTCTCAAATGTCACAACCAGTGACTTCAATGTGCATACATACACCCAATGGCAACTGTAGACCTCTTTGCAGCACCCACAGTGTCTGCACAGTCAATCTATCTTCCTGCAGTTCTTAAAACAGAGTTCTGCAGAGAATCGATGACTTACCCGTAGTACTCGAAATCGCCTGCTTTCTGAAAAACGGAGGTCTAGACGCGACCGAAACGCGTTTTCGGCCCTGAAAATTTTTGTCCGATAGGACAGTATAGTTGCCCTATAGCTTTACTACCGCGAAGAAAGCTCCTCAATCAGAGATCGTTGCCAGTGCCTCCCGTAGAGCTCCCGACAAGGGTGTAGTCACCAACACAAATAGGAAAGAGTAGTTGAAGCTCTTACCCTCGTACCGCTTCCTGTGGGTCTCTTGCTTGCAGCTCAGCCCTTAGCACGAACCAGGCTCTGATATCATGAAAAGATGCAGGGGGGAAGAGAGCTTGAGCTCTTGCAAGCACACACACACACTCACAAAACCCTAATAGAGAACACACAAGGTGAGAGGCTGAAAATCTTCTTCTTCTCTACTCAACACTCAACACACCATATACAAGAATAAGAGTACACACAATATGAAAGGTACTCAACCAAATACATACAGGGGTTCTCTATAGTGTGAACCCGACTAAATGAGCTGGCGCTATAACTATGCCAGTCTCTAGAACGGCTGTCACACAGCCTGTCATCCCACTGGCCGCATATCACCCAAGATCTCACCAACCATGCCAGTGGTGTAAGTGTGGGGCCTATCCCCCAGGCGGGTCATCAGTGTCCACCGCCTCACTAGACGAGCTCGATATCTCAATAGTACATACCAATTAGTATTTATAGTTTTGGAAGACATGTGAATACATATTTATAGTTACATATTTTGGTAGGCTAAGGCCTCAAATCTTTGCACATACCAATTAGTATTTATAGTTTTGGTAGGCTCAAGATGACATTCATATTTTGGAAGGCTAAGGCCTCAAACCTTTGTACATACCAATTAGTATTTATAGTTTTGGTAGGCCCAATACTTGATATATTTTTGGAAGAGCTTGTACGGTCAAGAACTTAAAAATCTCTTAAGCTTTATTTTTGGAGTTGTCTTTTGGGGAATAGCAAGCTTTATTATAGTTAAATAACAAGGGAGATTGAACCCAATCTTGTGTCGATGGTGATCTCTCTCTTATTTTTAAGCTTTCATATTTATTTACTTTCGTAAAAATTTGTTTACGTAAGGTTCATGCGTTAATTTGTTTCCAGTCTATGGTTTGCTCTAATTTTTGTGTTTGAGGAAAAGAATTCTTCTCCAAGTGCCATAAAGGTCCTGACAGGGGTATCAAATCTTTGGTGGGGACCCTCATAACCAGGTGGTTGCAACATATACACCTCTTCCTACAAGTCCCCATGCAAGAATTCATTCTTTACATCCATCTGATGTAAAGACCATTGCTTTGACGCAGCCACTGCTATCACAACTCTCACTGTTGCCATCTTGGCAACTGGGCTAAAAGTTTCCTCATAATCAATACCATATGTCTGGCATATCCTTTGACTACCAATCTAGCCTTATACCTGTTTATGCTTCCATCACTATTATGTTTTACTTTGTACACCCACTTGCATCCAATGGCTTTCTTGCCTTCAAGCAATTGCACTAAATCCTAAGTCTCATTTCCATATAGTGCATCCATCTCCTCATCCATAGCTTTCTCCCAACACACATTTCCAACAGCCTCATCAATGCATGTGGGCTCTACAACCTGCACAACCTTTGACATGTATGCATAGTGATGTGCCACATAACCATCATAGGTAAACCTCTGCACAGGATTCTTCACTCTTCCAGATCTTCGCAGCTTTGCATAACCATCAATGCATGTGGGCTCTACAACCTGCACAACCTTTGCCATGTATGCATAGTGATGTGCCACATAACCATCATAGTAGGTAAACCTCTGCACGGGATTCTTCACTCTTCCAGATCTTCGCAGCTTTGCATTCATGGCTTCCATGGCCTTCTTTACACCAGGTGTTCTCATAGCTGGTATCCCAAGCTCCTCATCAAGGCTCATCTCTGAGCCACTAGACTCTCCATCAACATGAGAATGCCCTGCAGAAATGTCAGGCATACCAAGGGGATCAACCACTTTCTCTTTTCCTTTATGTGATGTACTAATCACATTTGCAGGACTGGTATTTGATGCAGCCTGCCACTCCATGGTCTATCAATTGAACCACTAGACGAGGACTCTCTTGGTCCACTCAAAGGCTATGATTGCTGACTTGTATTCTGTGCAACCACATTTCCACTCACATCAGCCCCAATAGCTTCTTTTTTAGCAGCATACCAGCTGCTCATCTCATAAAAAACAACATCCCTGCTTACCCTCAGCTCACGTGTAGCAGGATTATAACACCTGTATCCCTTTTGCTCAAGGGAATATCCAATAAACACACATTTTTCAGCTTTTGGATCCAGCTTAGTTCTCAGCTCATCTGGCACATGCACAGATGCAATGCATCCAAAAACTTTTAGATGAGACAAAATAGGTTTTCTGCCAGTAAACCTCTCCTATGGAGTTACATCATGTATGGCTGCAGTTGGAGTCCTGTTCATGATGTAAACTGCTCTAGAAACAGCCTTAGCCCAATAGCTATGCGGCATATATTTTTCTCTTCCATCATCAATGCTCGCGCAATCTCAGCAATGTGCCTGTTTTTCCACTCAGTTACTCCTTTTTGCTGCGGAGTGTATCTGCATGTAAACTGTCTCTGAATACCATTCTTCTTCAAAAATTCAGAGAACTCATTGGAGAAGTACTCTCCCCCTCCATCTGACCTTAGACACTTTACATATTTCCCTGTTTGCTTTTCAACCATAACTCTGAAATTCTGAAAGTGAGTGAACACCTCACCCTTCTCCTTCATAAAGTATACCCACACTTTCCTTGTGTGGTCATCATCAACAATAAATGTCACATTAATACCTGTAGCCTCCCATAGACATGGTCTTCGTAGGACCCCATACATCTGAATGCACAACATCTAGTGCATTTCTGCTCACATATCTGTTACATGGAAATACATGCTTTGTTTGCTTTCCAAATTGGCATGCTTCACATATTCTCTGCATACCTTCCACTATAAATTTTGGCAGCCCTGTCACAATTCCTTTAGTCTACATACACTTCATTCTCTGTACATTCACATGTCCAATTCTTTTATGCCAAATGTCTGTCTGCAACAATTCCTGAACCATTTGCAAACATTGCAGCACTCACTTCAGGCATGTTTACATTCAACGTAAACATTCTGCCCACTCTATTGCCTTTTGCAACCAACCTACACTTGTCTTTAAAAGTCTTCAACATAACAACCATCAGAGTTAAAACGAGCCTGCAAACCCTGCTCAATCATCTGGCCAACTGAAACCAGATTCTGTTATGTTCGGAACATGAAGTACATCTGCAAGATACTTCACTTTGCCATCCTGCATAGACAATGGCACATCTCCAACATGGGCAATGAGCAGTGTCATCCCCTGTTTCCACAAAACCTGGTCTTTCAAGGTTTTTCATCTCCTTGAACCACTCCCCATGACTTGTCATGTGGTTCGAAGCACCTGAATCAACGTACCATACATCATCTTTATGTGCTGCCTCAGCATTTTCAGACATGGCATTAACGACATGCTACATGACAAACAACCTTTCATTATCCTCATTGTTTCTGCTCGAGGATGCATAGTTGTTTTGCTGCAATTTCCCATTTTGCATGTCAGCCTGCTTCTTATAACAATCTGCTTGCACATGTCCAAGCTTACCACAATAAAAGCATCCACGTGTATCATTATACTACTTTAGCCAATTTCCACGACCTCTTTGACTCCCCCTACCTCTGAATTGGCCTCTTCCACCTGCATGTGGTTGTTGTTGTTAATGTGAATTCTGGGACTGTTGTTGTTGTTGTTGCTAGCCATAATTCTGATTACCTGTTTGGCCACCTCCTTGACTGCATCCATGGCCTCCTCTACCTCGTCCTCTTCCTGAACTTGTGTAGAAGGCATGTTGCTCTGAACTGTTTTTGTTTTGTGAAGACTGTTGGTCTTCACCCAAGCTCTTCTCTTCTTGAATGCCTTGTATTGTGGCCCGAGACCACATAGACAGACTTCCACCTTATCATCATCATCTACTGAAACACCAATAGATGCAAGGGATTCCACAATACCCTTTATCTTCAATGTATAGTCATTCACAGACATAATCTTTTTCTCCACAGTATGATGTTCATTTTTCAACTGTATCTTACGTGCTGCCTTGGTATTTGTTTCATAGAGTTTTACCAAGGTGTCCCACGCCTCCTTGGGGGACTTGGCATCCTGAATGTGCCCAATCATGGTGTCCTGTATACTGATAGAGAGCCAATACACAACTATTCTGGCTCCTTGGTTCCAATCCTTGAACTCTTTCACATCTGCAGTAATCGGATTGATCTCCGGTATCTCCGGTGCCTCTTCATGTGCTCACCTTCTATGTAGTCCCAATAACCCTTTCCCATCAGGAAATTCGTCAACCTGAACCTCCAAGCATGGAAGTTGTTCTTATCAAGCTTCTCAGCAACAATCTGGTGTATGCCATCATTTGACATCTTGCCAGACACACAAATTTACTAGAAACAGCCCTCTGGATTGTCCTGCACAAACTGTTGTATTTTCTGCAACGGTACTGTAGTACACTCAAATGTCACAACCCCAGTGACCTCAATGTGCATACATACACCCAATGGCAACTGTTGACCTCCTTGCAGCATACATAGTATCTGCACAGCCAATCTGTCTTCCTGCAGTTCTTAAAACAGAGTTCTGCAGAGAATCGATGACTTACCCGCAGTGCTTGAAATTGCCTGCTTTCTGAAAAACGGAGGTCCTGACGCACCTGAAATGCGTTTTCGGCCCAAAAATTAAGTCCGATAAGACCGTATAGTTTCCCTATAGCTTTACTCCCACGAAGAAAGCTCTTCAATGAGAGATCGTTTGTCGGTGCCTCCCGTAGGATAGTATAGTTGCCCTATAGCTTTACTCCCGCGAAAAAAGCTCCTCAATCAGAGATCGTTTGCCGGTGCCTCCCATAGAGCTCCCCGACAAGGGTGTAGTCACCAACACAAATAGGGAAGAGTAGTTGAAGCTCTTACCCTTGTACCGCTTCCTGTGCTTCTCTTGCTTGTAGCTCAGCTCTTAGCATGAACCAGGGTCTGATACCATGAAAAGATGCAGGGGAGAAGAGAGCTTGAGCTCTTGCAAGCACACACACACTCACAAAACCCTAACAGAGAACACACAAGGTGAGAGGCTGAAAATCTTCTTCTTCTTCACTCAACACACCATATACAAAGATAAGAGTACACACATGAAAAGGTACTCAACCAAATACATACTAGGGTTCTCTATAATGTGAACCCAACTAAATGAGCTGGCGCTATAACTATGCCAGTCTCTAGAATGTGGCTGTCACACAGCCTGTCATCCCACTGGCCGCATGACAGGCTGTCACACAGCCTGTCATCCCACTGGCCACATATCACCCATGATCTCACCAACCATGCAGTGGTGTAAGTGTGGGGCCTATCCCCCAGGCGGGTCATCAGTGTCCACTGCCTCACTAGATGAGCTCGATATCTCAACACACTGAAGAAAAAGAAAATTTTAAAAATAGAACTTTTATTGAAGGTTTTGCCGAAAAGGAGGCCATAAGGCTTCAACAAATTAAAAAATCATTGCACGGGAAGAGGCAAAAGACTACAAAAGGCACTATCAAAGGTATATGTGAATTGGAAAGGTCAAATTACATGATTTGAGACTTTTGGGCAAAAGCAAAGGGGTTTTGAACCATTGGGTAAATCTCTTCTTCACCACCTTCATCAAAACCACTTTCCAAAACCACCCAAATCCAAAAAGCAATTTTCCTATTTTCTTCCTCTCTTCCTAATTTGACACCACAAATCAATTTCTCTCATCTTGGTGGCATCAATTTTGATCTTTGGCTCCATTTCATCTCTCTCCCTCAACCAACAATGCCGGGAGATTTTGTTTCCCTCTTCAATTACTTTCACTTTTCTTCTACGTGTTGCATGCCTCGCCCATAAGCTTTACTCCATAAAGCTTTAACAAAATCAAGATTTTTAGCTTTATAAAGCTTAACCTTTTACAAGCTTTCCAAACTTTTCAAAAGCCTAAAAAAAATTATCATTACCCAACAAAGATCTCGCATATTTTTCCCGTCTCAAAATTTTTCAAAAATTACAAAAAATTCCCAAAAAAATTCAAAACAAATTATGGAGTTTTTGCAAGAAATTGAGCATCAAGCTGTTCTCCACATTTTGGGCTTCTTTGACAACTTTTATCATGTCTACCAAGCTCACAAAACTACTTATGACCTTTTTGATGCTTGAAGTTGTTGATTCCTACACCGTAAAAATTGGTACAATATGCGACTTTCATTAAATTCCAAGCAAGACTGTAAGTATTATTCCGCAAATTATTTTCTTGCTTATCATTATTCCTATCAAATTTTTGTAATTTTACTTTTCCTTCTTCATTCCTCATCATAACAAACTCACAACCACCTTCTATTTTGTAGCAACTACTATCTATTCAATTAAACCAAGAAAGAGCTAAGAGAATAGAATTAGAAGAACTAATCTCTAGCAGGAAAAGAGCAAGGTCAATTAAACCAAGAAAGAGCTAAGAGAATAGAATTAGAAGAACTAATCTCTAGCAGGAAAAGAGCTCCAAGTGCTAAACTTTATTGCCAGATTGAAGCCTCCTCTTAGAGAAAAGATCAATATATTTTAGCCTCATTCTGTATCCATAGCAATCTCTTTGGCTTATAATTATGAATGAAAGAATGAAGTTTGAAGGGAGAACAAACCACCTTAAGATTCTCATGCTAACAAATTTTAAAAGTTTGAGTGTTTTTTCTAACAATGACAATCATGGTGCTACAACAACAACTAAAAGGGCGATGAATCAAAGAAGAAGTAAGATTACATGCCTAGAAATGTGAAGTGCTATAACTATCGACGAAAAGGACATATTGCACCAAATTGTCCAAAGAAGTAGAAGCAACCAACTGCATGAGCTAACATGATTAATGGTGAGGAAGATGCGGAGGAAGACGACTTCCCTCTCGAGGCAAGAGGGTAATTCCAAACATGAAGATATTTTCGATGATCCAGGTATGCCTAAACCCATTGTAAAGAAAGTTTCACATCATATGCTTCTAAAAATGAAAGGAAAAATTAAGGACAAGGAAGTAAATATATTGCATGATAATGGAAGTACACATGATTTCATTTCTAAAAAGTTTGTGCATGCTCTTAAGTTGAATGCTATTCCTTCAAAGTACAAGATCAATACTACTTTTAATGAACAAATTATAAGTGTACTAAGGAAGTGAAAGATGTGGTTTTATCTATAGGGAACCTCACACTTTTCTTGTTGCACCTTTGCACTCATATGATGCTATTC
The DNA here is from genome assembly GCF_041138505.1 of Cibotium barometz. Lineage (NCBI taxonomy): Eukaryota > Viridiplantae > Streptophyta > Polypodiopsida > Cyatheales > Cibotiaceae > Cibotium > Cibotium barometz. Next base: position 51,809,498 of record NC_141053.1, read on the forward strand.
TCGATATACCATGGAGACACAAGCACAATCCTTGCATTGATTATAATTCTCGTGACTTATCTTTTACATTCAATGGTGAGAATTTATGTTTGAAATGATTTTGGGAATCTAGTGGTTGTGCAATCTCTAGCCATACCTAAGCCATGAGAAAAAAGGAAAAGGCTTATCTAGTCATGGGGGTTAATGAGCTTTCCATTTCTTTATTAAAAAACTCCAAGGACACATCGTATAAGCCATTCATTTCACAATTTTTAGATTTTTTTATGAATGAATTGCCTCCTAGATTGCCTAATTCTAGACCGCAAAACCATACGATAGACATTATCCGTGATAGTATTCCGCCTTGTAGAGCTCCTTATAGAGTAATTTTTATTGAGCAAAAAGAGATCCAGAATCAGATTGGAGATCTACTTGAGAGGAAAATTATTAGGCCTAGTAGCTCACCATATGGAGCACATGTTCTCCTCGTCAAAAAGAAGAATGGAACGTTTCGCATATGCATATAATACGGAGCTTTAAATAATAATACCATCAAGAATATATATCATATCCCACATGTGGATGATCTCTTAGATAAATTAAGAGGAGCCAATGTGTTTTCCAAATTTGACCTTAAATCAAGTTATCATCGGGTTAGAATAGCGGAGGAATAGTCAAGGAAGATGTATATAAAACTGTCTTTTGCACACAAACGGGTCATTAAGAGTTTTTAGCAATGTCTTTTGGACTTACTAATTCTCTGGCTACATTTAGTCACATGATGAACCGTATATTCCTGAAGCACCAGAATTTCGTGGTTGTTTTCTTTGATGACATCTTCATCTTTAGTAAAGACAAAGACAAGCACGAAAAACACTTAGAAAAAGGATTCAATCTTTTGAAGGAGAATCAACTTTATGCCAATCCGGACACGAGCAATTTCTTTCAAAAAGAAATTGAATACCTTGCAAATATTGTGTCTGCTGATGGAACTCGTGTAGGCCCTTAAAAGATAGAGAACATTGTGCCTGGATATTGTGTCTGCTGATGGAATTCATGTTTCTCCTAAAAAGATAGAGACCATTATATCATGGCCTAGACCAAAGGACATTCATAAATTGAGATCTTTTCTTGAATTACTTGACTTATTTGTTGAAAAAGGCTAAAGTTTTTCATTGGACTGACATGTAAGAAAAGTCTTTCAATTCTCTTAAGTATGCACTAACCCATGCACCTATTTTAACATTACCTGATTTCCTTAGGCCATTCGTTATGCTTGTGGATTGATGCTAGTGGATTTAGTATTGGTGTTGTGCTTATGCAAAATAATCATCCAATTACTTTTGAAAGTAGAAAATTGAAACCATCTAAGCTTAAGTATAGTATCTATGATAAAGAAATAATTGTTACTGTTCAAGAATTAAAAATCTCGAAGCATTATCTTATGCGTCTGAGTTATCATTAAAACTTATCAACAAAGCATTAAACATTTGCCTCACGGATAGACATATTAAGTGGGCACCTTTAATTCAAAGTTTTTGGCCAGCTATTCAATATACACCTGGTTGTAAGAATGTTGTTGTTGATGCTTTGAGTAGAAGACCTAGCATTAATAATAAATACGTTATGAGGGGATTTCTTTTATATACACTAAAAGGAACCCATGAAAGTGATTCTCATTTTTCTAATGCATATAACAAGATGAAAGACAATGATTGGTTACCTCATTTGGATTATTCTTATGATGACGGTTTTCTTTTCTTTTAAAAGAAATTGTGCATTACTAGACCATTTAGGCGAGCTATTACTGAAGAATCTCATCACAACGGCCTCTTATTGATTATGGAGGGATTTCATCTACTTTGTAAATTGTTACCTGAGATTTCTTTTGGCTTAATATACATCAAGATGTTACAAAATTTGTGTCTGAATGTGTTACTTGTCAAAAGATTAAGTCATAAAGGAAAGAAATTTGGTTTGCTTACACCAGTACCTATTCCTAATGAACCATGGGAACAAACAAGTATGGATTTCATTACTCGTTTTCCTTTGACTGCTAGCAAGAATGATATGATTTCGACTATTGTAGATATATTTAGCAAACATGTTCATTTCATTGCTTATATTAAGGCATTGACTGTTTATGAAGGTACACATGTTTTCATCAAACAAGTGTTTATGCATCATGGATTACCAAAGATCATTGTTTCTGTAAAAAGACATTGAGTGCTTATCAAGGTGCACATGTCTTCATCAAATAAGTGTTTGTGCATCATGGATTACCAAAGATCATTGTTTTCTATAGATATCGGAAGTTTTTTAATGATTTTTGGACTGCTTCGTTTGATAACCTTGAAACAAAACTTGATTTTTCTACTGCTTTTCATCCTAAATCAAATGGACAAACTAAAGTAACAAATAATACAATTCTTGATTTGCTTAGGTCTTATGTTTCATCCCAGCCTAGGCAGTGGAGACTGCAGATTCTTTTGTTAGAGACTTAGACCAAATTCATCAGAAGTGAAATTGAACATTTAAAAAAGCTCAAGAAAAGTGTATATGAAGTATGCAAATCATAAACGTGAACATGTCATCTTCAACAAGGTGACTATGTACTTCTTCATATTGAGTAAAGGAGACTTAAGTCTGTAGAGGCCAACACTCTGGTAGAGTTAGCTCCTAGATTTTATGAAGCTTTTAGGATTAGTACAAAGATAAATGATAATGCATTTAAGTTGGAGTTACCCTCCAATTGGCATAATCCATAATTCTTTTCATGTTATACATACATATATATATATATATATATATATATATATTACATATACATATATATATATATATTACATATACATATATATATATATGTATATGTAATATATATATATATATATATATTACATATACATATATATATATATATGTAATGATATATATATTACATATATATATATATATGTATATGTAATATATATATGTATATATATATTACATATACATATATATATATATATATATATTATATATATATATATATATGTATATGTAATATATATATACATATATATATTACATATACATATATATATATATATGTAATATATATATATATATATATATACATTTAATATGTATATGAGAGGACTCCGACGTACATGAAGCAACACATGAACTGAAACTTCGAAGTACATGGTCTCACGAGTCATCTCTAATCTCATAAAAAAATTCAAACCTACAAGATTAAAGAATTCCATGTTGAAATACATGACATGAACCGACAAAGACATATCAAATGCCAACAAACTTCAAAAGTATTTAAAGCTTTTGCGCTTCGATCTCAAGTCGACAAGCTTCTTTTGTTACAAGGGTTTATGAAACTCTCAACAACATCTCTGATCAAATGAATGCATGCATGATGCGTTACTGTGCCGAATGGTCCACGAAATAAAATATGTCCTTGTACAGTGTATTCTCACAAAGGAAATGAATGTTGCAAAACAGAAATATTTATTAGCCTCTTAACAAGGTCTCATGAGCTTACATATGAGCAACCTTTTCGAGATTAAGGCGCCATTAATGAAAAGATTTATCCTTCCCAAACAATATGTATTATAGCCACTGGCCTGCTGAGCAGCTGTAGGTAAGTAATTGAGCTTTATTCAAATAACATATTGCAAAGTCCCCCAGCTATACATAAGAGTATGGCGTCGGAAATAAGAACTGATTAGTTACACACTAGGTACATAGTGAATGAGTGGCAAAAGAGATGCTATCTTCTTCGTTTGCAGACTTTGAAACGGAGCACTATGTAGCACAGCAACCTGTAACAGCAGATGAATGCTAGCATGATAGCCACGTTGGGCCATTTGTTGTCCACTTTGAGGCCAAGCTGTTGCAGAACATCATGGCCTGTGAGGGGGCACTGGGCTGCAGGCAGTATTTGAGGGCCAAAGCACTTGCCATGCAAGGTGGAATACTCGTTGATGAGGAGGGCATCTAGGGGGTATTTGAAGAGGGAGATGTAGTGCATAAATCTCCAGTAAGGGGGCATGTTCTCTTCAGAGATGAAGTAGCCTGAGAAGAGGAAGAAAGCACCCATGCAACCGGAGATGATGGAGTTGCCCATGATGTAGTCAGGGACTAGTGCACCCAAGAACGCTACAAAGGAATTAGCCATGAGGAGAACTAGCCACATTACGAGAACAAAGAAGGCAAAAGCCCCCGCTGCATTGCTTAATCCTATCAGCCAGTAGACTGGAAGTGAGAAAACCATAGCAATTAGTAGTAAAAAAGGAAAAAAGACCAAGAGGTTGGCTACAAGATAAGATGAGATTCTGTACGCCCCTCTTGAAGTCTCTGGAATCAAGACATGGCGCTCTTGCAGGAAAATGGGTAGGGCCTCTACTGTTGATGAGAGAAGGTACGTGAGAGTAAAGGCGAAGAAGCCTAATCGTTTTGCTAATCCAGCTTGATTAAAGCCAACGTTAATGTATATCGTGCCTAGAGCAATGCCACCCACTAGAGCCTGTATTGTGCGAGCTGTGAAGAGCTCGTGTGTTCTAAAGATGTTTCGGGAGAATCTCTGTGAGAGGACCAGGATCTCGCGGGCACTGTGGTTAGCGAATGCAGGCTTGAATTGAAGAGAGAGGTTATCAGCTGTGTCAGGACTGCTCAGAACTAGCCTACTGTTGTTGTTAGTATGGAGCAAGTCGAAGCGCCCATCTTGGTGTAAGATGCAATTACGCTGGGAATCAGCTAGCAGGTCGAGGCCAGAAGAGATGGCATCCATGGCGTACTCGAGGACGTTCACTTGGGGGGGTATATGGTGGCCTGCTTGGTCGAGCCAATAGTGAAGCATACGGAGAGAGCCATGGTGGACGACGGAGCCGTTAGATAACAGCAGGAAGGAGTTGATTTGCTGGATGATGCGGTAGCCGGGCTGATGAATACTCAGTATGATGGTTCTGGAGCGGGTTTTAGCCATGCAGTGCAGCATCTCAATAACATGCAGAGCTGAGGCGCTGTCAAGGCCAGAGGTAGGCTCATCAAGTAACAACACAGCAGGGTCATGAATCACATCCACACCAATGGATACCCTCCTCCTCTCCCCTCCTGACACGCCCCTCACTTCATCATTGCCAACCCTGGTATCAGCAACATGCGTTAACCTAAGCTCAAACAGCAAATCTTCTACCTTCTTGCGCTTCTCTTCACAAGAGACTGTAGTGGGCAGCCTCAGCCTGGCACTGAACATCAGCGTCTCCCGCACCGTCAGCAATGGGAACAAGGCATCGCTCTGAGGTATGAACCCTGATATCCTCCTGAACGACGACACCTCCATCGCCTGCCGGTTGACGAGAATGCTGTCCGGCGGGCTCGTCGGACGTATCCGTCCGGCCAACAGCTCCAGCAGTGTGGACTTCCCGGCGCCGCTGGGCCCTGCTATGGCCAGTATCTCCCCCGCCTTGCCCACACAGCTCACATTCTTCAGAATGAACTTGCTTGAATCCAATGCACTACCCGCATTGTTGTCTCCTTTCATGAACCTGCCGAGATAAGCATTCCCGGCTGTCTGTTGTTGCCTTGGAGCTCTGTAGCAGAGATTTCTTGCTTCTATCTCGAAGGTCCTTGCATGACTATTTGCACTGGCTGGACGAGGAGGAGACTCAGCTAGAACTGCAATCTGGTTTAGCTTCACGTTCTTGAAAGCAGGGACCCCATATTCAACATCCAGAGGACCCATGTGAACGTCTTCTCTAGTGTGTGGTTACTAGTGAGCACATCCAGGTGAGAATAAACGGAGTGTCGCTTCTAGGAAGAACTGTGTGCGTATGTGTGTGAGTGAGAGGGAGCGTCTGTGAGAGAGAGAGAGAGAGAGCTTCTTTTGTCTTGAGTAGAGCTGCGCGCGCATGTGCGAGAGAGGCCGCGCTCGACGTGCTTGTTTCAGGTAGCTAGAGGTGTAACGAGGGGGTGAGAGGAATATTAACGTCGGTAGAGAGAGAGAAGAAGTGCACCTACTGTATTTAGATAGAGAGAGAGAGGTAGAAGTGCACCTACTGTACATAGATAGAGAGAGAGAGAGACAGTTATTAAAATTACCAGTTTTTTTTTGGCCATTTTCAACGTTTTTACCGGCAAGATATTCAAATAATAAACGGTAAAGCAACACCTACAACGATGCTTATCTATATTTCCGTCAAAAATCAAGCCATTCTTGTGAAAACAAGAAAACATCATTTCCTTTCATCGGTGAAAAAGCAGCAGTCAGAATGGTTCAATGCCACCGATGGCCCAGTGTTCTGGCAAACTATACAGACTTACCCGTTTTTTTTGCCATTTCACGTCGAGATATTATTCAAAATAAACGTCCCCAAAAAAAAAACACCTAAATTTTAAGACGATGTTCGGCCAAAAATCAAGCGTCATTCTTATGAAAAAAAATAGGATTTTTCTTTTTCCAGCTGTGAAAAAAGCCAGGTAGAGCAGTCAAAGAATGTGTGCAGTGTGTTCGTACAGGAATTTGCCAAGATTTATTTTTTTGGCAATAACAGTCATATATTAATATTAATACTAATATTAACAAAAACAGCCCTTTACAAAAAAGTCGTCCTGTAGAAATTTGCCAACATTTAAAGCATTCTAGTTATATTTGAGCTCAAATGATAAGCAAGGTTATTCAACAAAATCTTTATAAATTTTAAGGAAATTTGCATTTTTAAACCAGCACTTATTTCTACTTATCCAGATAGCCCACAAGTATTTAGAAGGTACGATATTTCATAATTTTACAGAGCATTTGATTGGTGACCTAGAAAAATTTTCTACTGTGACAGATTCCACTTCTAAGTCAGGCAGATGCACTGATTTAGAAACTTAATGGCTTCTGGGTTATGGGCACAATCTATAAACAAGTGTTCAATCGTTTCTGGTGCATTTCTACACCTTGGGAACACCTAGACCAATATGATGCATGGTCTGAGTGAGAGCTGATTTGCATTTGCAGATAAAAACACTACATAAAACCAGTATGAAAGCATGTGAAGCGTAGTATATGAAGAATGCTATAGAAAAGATGTTACATATGGACAAAGGCGAGGAAGATTTTCAGGAAAGAATCAGCGAAATTAAGAAAGAATGCTTGGTTCAAAACAGCTTAGTGGCAGCAGAGCTGAAGAAGTGGAACTATCTCAACTGCAAAATTACATCCTCAGTCTCACTACAGGGAAGAATGAATTAGCCTAAAATTTGAAGTTCTGCTTCTTCTTTACTATTTCTTACGCAGCTTGCCTTGCCCTCCATGTGTCGCGCTTTTTTCTCACGTCCACGTCCGCATTTCATGCACCGGTTTCTTTGGGCCACCACGTCCACGCTGCAGCACCGCCCCTTATCTTACATGCTGGGTCACCACGTCCACGCTGCAGCGCCGCCCCTTCTCTTACATGCTAGGCCACCACGTCCATGCTGCAACGCCGCCCCTATTCTATGCTGGGCCGCCGGTTGTAGAGGTTGCAGGTCGCGTTCCAGCTCCCAGGTTGTAGGTCAAGAGGGATGTCGGGCGTTTTGGTCCTTCCAACGAGCTCCCCTCCTATTCGCGCATTGTCCAGCGAGCTCCCCTCCTATTTGCACGTAAGCTTTCCCTGGTGGTGAGCACCCTCTCTCTCTCTCTCGCTCTCTCTCTCTCTCTTTCTCTCTCTCTCTCTCTCTCTCTGTGGGCGTGCTCTCGAGTCTCCAGTCGTCCTTTTTTTGTTGGCTCTGCAGGCTATTGGAAGCGTGGACATGCTAGTCAACGTGCACAAGCTCCCCTCCTATTCACAAGCAAGCTTTCCCTGGTGGTGAGCATCTCTCTCTCTCTCTCTCTCTCTCTCTCTCTCTCTCTCTCTCTCTCTCTCTCTCTCTCTCTCTCTCTCTCTCTCTCTCGGGGACGTGCTCTCTAGTCATGCTTTTTTTGTTGGCATGCAGGCTTTTGGAAGCATGGACGTGCTCTGTGCACAACACCCGACTGTGCAGGTTGTTAGAAGCGTGGACGTGCTCTGTGCGCAAGCTCTCCTCCTATTCGCACGCAAGCTTTCCCTAGTGGTGAGCATCTCTCTCTCTCTCTCTCTCTCTCTCTCTCTCTCTCTCTCTCTCTCTCTCTCTCTCTCGCGGGGGACGTGCTCTCCAGTTATGCTTTTTTTGTTGGCATGCAGGCTTTGGGAAGCATAGACGTGCTCTGTGCACAACTCCCGACTGTGTAGGTTGTTGGAAGCGTGGACGTGCGCCTCCCCTCCTCAATGTCGACTACACGTGTCGTCTACAATGCGCCTCCCTTCCACGGTAAGCTCTGAGTTTTCTGCAAAAAATGAAAATGGTTAACATAAATAAGGTCTCTGTGTGTGTGTGTGGGGGGGGGTGTGTGTGTGAGAGAGAGAGAGAGAGAGAGAGAGATTGGTTGTTTGGCGCCTCCCCTCCTCGGTGTCGTGTGTTTCTCACCTCCCCTCCACGGTAAGCTCGGTGTGGGGGGTGTGAGTGTGTGTGGGGGGTGTGAGTGTGTGTGGGAAAGGGAGAAGCTCACGTTGGTCGAGAGAGAGAGAGAGAGAGAGAGAGAGAGAGAGAGAGAGAGAGAATATATGAATTTTTAAATTTTAAATTTTTTTATTAAAAGTTTGTGAATAGTGTGTGTGCGTGTGGTATTTTTAAAATTTTAAAAGTTTGTGAATATGTATTTTTAAATTTTAAAAGTTTGTGAATAGTGTGTGTGTGTGTTATATGTGTTTTAAAAATTTTAAAAGTTTGTGAATATGTATTTTTAATTTTTAAAATTTTGTGAATATGTATTTTTAAATTTTAAAAATACATAAATATGTATTTTTAAATGTTGGAAGTTTTTTTAAATTTTAAAAGTATGTTATATGTATTTTTAAATTTTAAAAGTTTGGGAATATGTATTTTTAAATTTTAAAAGTGTGTTATATGTATTTTTAAATTTAAAAATACCTATAAGGGCTATTACTTTTAAAATTTTTAAAGTTTGTTAATAGTGAGTGTGTGTGTTATATGTATTTTTAAATTTTAAAAGTTTGTGAATATGTATTTTTAAATTTAAAAGTTTGTGAATATGTTTTTTTTTATTTTAAAAGTTTGTGAATATGTATTTGTAAATTTTAAAAGTTTGTGAAAATGTCTTTTTAAATTTTAAAAGTGCGTGTGTATGTGTGTGTGTGTTTGAGGGTTTTTGAGTAGTGAATAGAGTGTATTTTGTGGGGGGGGGTGGGTTTTTTTGACATAGTGTGTGTATTTTTGTGTGTGTGTGTGTGTGTGTGTGTGAGAGAGAGAGAGAGAGAGAGAGAGAGAGAGAGAGAGAGAGAAAGAGAGTGTGGGTGTGTGTATTTATTTACATATACCCATGTGTTGTTTTTAATGAAATATGAAATGAGAGAGAGATAGTAGAATTTGTCACACACACGTGCACACACTCACCTACACACACACACACACCTACGCACACACACACCTACACACTCACCTACACACACACACACACACACACACCCCCTACGCGCAAAGGTTTTTGAGGCTTTTTGAAATAGTGTGTGTGTGTGGTGTGAGAGAGAGAGAGAGTCTGTGTGTGTTTGTGTGTTTTTTTTCACGTGAGAGAGACTTTTTAAATGTTTTAATAATATTAAATGTGCTATTTTATTTGGCATGCATTAACTATGTGTGTGTGTGTTTGTGTGTGTGCGTGAGAGAGAGAGAGAGAGAGAGAGAGAGAGAGAGAGAGAGAGAGAGTGTATTTATTTACATATACCCATGTGTTGTTTTTAATGAAAAATGAAATGAGAGAGAGAGAGTAGAATTTATCACACACGTGCACACACTCACCTACACACACACACACACCTACGCACACACACCTACACACACACACACACACACCCCTACGTGCACAAACACACACCTACACACACATGGCACAAACACCCTCACCTACACACACACACACACACACACACCGACACACATGGTGCAAAAATGTTTTAATAATCTTAAATGAGCTATTATTTTTCATGCATTAACTATGTGTGTGTGTGTGTGTGTGTGTGCATGTACTCACACACAAACACACAAACACACACCCAAGCATGACGTGCAGATGTGTACATACACACACATGTGTATATATAGATATATTTATATCTTATATATATATATAAATAATCATATATATATTTATGTATTTGACATGAGAAGGAGTCAATTTCCTATCATGTTAGCTTTTGGTATGTCAATAAATAAGTCCCAAGGACAAACATTGAGTGTATTGGGACTTTATCTGGCCACGCAAGTATTCACACATGGACAATCGTACGTCGCTATGTCACGTGTTAGATCATCCAATGCAGTGAAAGTGTGTGTAAAGCATATTGTGGAATATGATAGTGGCACAACAGGTTCAAATGAACTCTTCACAACCAATGTTGTCTACAAGGAGGTTTTGCAAATGGCATGTCGAAGAATTTAAATGTAAATGGCAGTTTGCAAATATAAGAGACTACATTTATACCTATCTTTGTGCAATGAAGGAAGCATTTGATTGGAGAATGTTTCTGAAGATGTGCAAGTGCAGTCTTTGTTTGCTATTGGATTGCTTTTATATACAGTGCCCTTTATATTGTGTGTGTATGTGTCTACATTTATACCTATCGTTGTGCAATGAAGGAAGCATTTGATTGGAGAATGTTTCTGAAGATGTGCAAGTGCAGTCTTTGTTTGCTATTGGATTGCTTTTATATACAGTGCCCTTTATATTGTGTGTGTGTGTGTGTGTGTGTGTGTGTGTGTGTGTGTGTGTCTATATATATATATATATATATATATATATATATATATATAGAGAGAGAGAGAGAGAGAGAGAGAGAGAGAGAGAGAGAGAGAGAGAGAGAGAGTGTGTGTGTGTGTGTGTTATATTTGATATCAGGGATATATTGCTTAGGATGGATGTGGCAAGGAGATCATTTTCATTTGTTTATGGTGATAGAAAAGATATTGAAGGTAAATGTTTTAGATGTTTGCTATAATTTAGGTATTATTGTTTTCCAAGATTTATTTAATATTCATGGCTAAATTGTAGACCCTCCATTTTGGGAAGGCCAAGCAACAACTTCTCTAATTATCGAACTGTTAGAGAGCACTGGTGTTTTATGGTATATATACAAACTTTCTTTTTATGTAGCTTTTGTGTTTTGTTTGATTAATTTATATTTTTATTGAAACATTCATTTGCAACAGGGAATATCTTCACTTTTTAGAACCCAGATTATTGTTGGGTTTGTATGGTCGAGACAGTTACGACAACGAGAGCTTTGGGCTCCTAGGAATTTACAATCTACGATTGTGGAAGGTTGCAGATCAGCTTCATGTACGTGTAATGTTTCTGGATTATGAAAAGCGTGATAAGTTAGATTTTCGGTGCATAGGCACCGGACAATACATAATTTTTTTATTTGCTGTTTACAAGCCTGTTCAAACACCGTTTGCCTCAAATATTGATCCACCAAATGAGTTTTGTAAGCTTTTATCTTTATTCAACTTTTTTCTACGAGAGTTATATTTTCAATGCTAATATTTTTTATGGCATACATTTTGGCAGATGGAGGTGCGGGATATAGGCTACCAAGGAGAGAGAATCCTATTGTCCGAAGATTGTTTTGAGGTTGTGTTCATATATGTTAAGATACTCATCATTTTATGGGTTTGTAATGCTAGGAGCTTCTACATGGATATATATGGCAATCACTATGTTTTTATATATTAGTTTGGCAAGTTGAGGGCAATGTATACATATATGTATGAGTGTGACAGTATCTATGGATATTATTATGGGTGCATGCGTATACACACACATATCTACATGTGTGTATGACATGCACACATGCATTCATAGGCACGCACACACTTACACATATCTTCTAGTTGTGGCATGTATGGTTTGAATGGATTTCACGTACACGTACTCATACGTACATGTACATACATACGTACATCTTTATGCGTGTTTGAATGGATTTCACGTACACGTATTCATACGTACATGTACATACATACGTACATGTACATACATACATACGTACATCTTTATGCATGTTTGTGTGTAACTCAATGTGCCTAGCTTCTAAAAGGAAAGGAAGAGTGATTTTACACATATATTTTTTGCATGTACCTAAATGCAAAATGCTTCTTGCCCGTCGGAGACGGGTCGCGACACTAGTTAGAAAAAATCATAGATGTAATTTGGTACTCTTTTCTTTTAATCGAAACGAGAAGATTTGTATTATTTAGAAAACACAAGACTCTAATACAACCAAGCTCTTCGAGAGAAACTTAACTCAAAGATAACTTTGTATGAAATTTTTCACATCCGTTGGATTCAAGATGAATTGAGCCAGCCAAAGGATTATAATATTTCTTTTTTTTTAAAAGGACACGAACTAAATTAAGAAGGAAAAAAGGGAGACAATAGAGTATTGTGTATGGTCTCCCTTTTTTTTCTCTCTCTTAATATAGTTAGTGCCCTTTTTTAAAAAAAATCCAGAGAAATATTATAATCCCCCGACTTCGTAGAGTAGTGTGCACTGTGCGGGCAGTTAGGCTAGTTCTGCTTTTTGGCTTTTTATTAACCCCCTCCCCTCGTACGGGCTCCAGCATGTGCCATGGCCCACACGCCCATCCTCGCGAGGGAGCATAGTCTCTCTTCCGACTTTAATACAACCACCAACCACTCTTTGCTTTACCTTCATTTCACATTACTTCCAAAACATGCACCCCCCCATGACCCGTGTCGCACATTTACAACGACTTGCAGGTTTTTGCTCCCTCCTTCACCTAATTCTTCCTGCAATGTACTCACAAGAATTGGACCAAACATCCGCGCCCCCCCCCCCCCCCCCCCTCCCCCCCCCACAACCCAACACACACACAAAACTCCTTTTTTTATTCCACTTAAAAAAAGTTGCATAATTAAAATATACAACTTTGTGTATCAAGTGAGGTCACCGTATACTCTCAACATTGAATGCAAGTCTCACACTCGTAGATAAGGTTTATTTCTTAACAAAGCTCATGTCCTTTTTTTTTTTTTTGGAATTTAGCCATCAAATACACCTAATATTTTTTGCCAGCCATTAAAAAAATACACTTGGGTTCATCGCCTTCTTCTGTCCCAAAAATATATTTAAGATAATAACATTAGCTATTGTAAGATATAATTTTCAAGGAGAAAAAAGCAAAAAGATAAAACATTCTTCTTAACACACCTGAGAAAAGCATTAAAACAATCTGCAGAGGCGACTGGATTATCTCTCCTTGTTTGGAACCCTATACTCATCGCCTTCTTCTGTCTAAAAAATATATTTAAGATAATAACATTAGCTATTGTAAGATATAATTTTCAAGGAGAAAAAAGATAAAAGATAAAACCTTACAAAACTCATTCGGTGGATCAATATTTGAGATGAATGGCGTTTAAACAGGCCTGTAGATAGCAAATCAAAAAATTTTGTAATGTCCAGTGCCTATGCACTTATTAGGCTTTTCATAGTCTACAAAATTACATGTACATGAAGTTGATCTACAAGCTTAGATTGTAAATTCCAAGGAGCCCAAAGCTATCGTTTGTAAGGGTCTCGACCATACAAGCCTAGCAATAATCTAGGTTCAAAAAATAAAGATATTCCCTGTTGCAAAAAATGTATCAATAATAATTTATATTTACATAAAACACAAAAGCTACATAAAAAGCAAGTTTGTATACCCTTAGAAAAAAAAACAAACATGAACTCATCGAGCCCCTACAGCCATCTCAACAATTTAAACCATCCCTTGAGCAATAGATGGGGTACTCCATATTGTGGATCTGCATGGTGGGTTTACCTCAATGTCAACCATTTAATCCACACAATGTAAGTATATATATATATATATATATATATATATATATATATATATATATATCAATTTAATATTACCAGCAAGGGTAGCGATGGTGTGAGAAATAAATTGAAGGAATTTTGCCATCCAACTCCTATTTAACTTCATGTCTTCACATCACAATACAATGATTATCATTCTAAAAGAAACATCAATCAACTTGAAAGCATGCACGCTTACATAAAGACAACATAGATTGCATATGCCACATCTTTGCAAACATTCACCTATTAAATGCTTACTTGATCGATACAAAGATATCCATGAATGTAGTCTCTGGCATTTGTAGGTTGCTGTATCAAAATCTCGTTCTCTACCTTTTGGGCATAGATTACATTTACATTATTCTACATGCCATTTGCATTACTTCTTTGTAGACAACATTGGTTGTGAAGACTTAGTTTGAACCTACTATGTTGCATTCATGTTCCACAGTATCCTTCTCATGTCAAAAGGCAAGAGTAACTATTTGTGTATTACATGTGTGTGTGTGTGTGTGTGTGTGAGAGAGAGAGAGAGAGAGAGAGAGAGAGAGAGAAGAGACATTCGTCAATAATTGCAAAGATTACTACATCATTATCTTTATCAATTTCCTTATTGGAATGCACTTTAGTATTTCCCTAAAAATGAAGCACTTCTCCTCAAAGCTCCTACATCTACGACCCATATCTACGACCCATAATATAAAGGCCATCTAGTAATCCCAATGCCTCTTTGATTAAGAGGATCTTGAGATTGTCATCTAGCCTATAACGGTGTAAGACTATATAAATATACCATGGATTAGCATCCTCCCATCCATCAAATCCAAGAACTTTCCATTTTGGGCTAGGTTGGTATCCATGGAGCCCAAAAAAACCCAATTGTGGCATCTGCTAAAAAAAAGATTGTATCTGACAATTTATTATTTTCGTAAGTCAACTTAAAAATGTCTAATGACATTTCTTTGCATAAAAACATAATCAAACTTTACATTAATAACAATCATGATCTTTTTTATAGTGAGAGACTGAGAGAGATTAGAAGAAAAGAACAAGAGAGACAAAGACAGTATATATAAAAATTTACAAACTATTCAAATACTAAAAGAGACCTTCCAACACCAATGGTCACAAAAGATGAACAAAACCATATTTATTTTCTAATGAACTTGTGCTTCGGAATACATTTAATAATGCCATCAAATACTTGTCATGCTTGATCTCTATCGCCAAAGACACTATAGTCTATTTTATAAAAGTCTATCAAGCCTAGACTTTCTTTAATATACATAAGCATAATATTTTTATCTACTTTTTCTGGCTCTAAACATATAATAATTTTAAAAACATCATGCCATCCACATCAACTTCAACCTCCTAGGCCCCAACCCATCCACTACTATGAAAAAAGTGACACACGAACTCTTTAGCCAAATTCACCCTTTCCTCAAAGGAAAGAGTGCTCCTCATGTGCTAAAAAAAATGCAAGTCACCTCTTCCATCTCTGTCAATCATATATAGTAATATGTTAATATAGGTAAATAGATGCATGGCATATATGTAGATGTGATCATTAGGAATTTTTTGGACCCAAAAAGGGCCTCCTAAGGATTCCTAATTTTAAGGGATTCGAGCTTAAAAAGCTAGGCTTAAGGGAGACAAAGGTTATGATGACCCCTATTTTTTGCCTTGCCACAACAGCCATACCCCCCTAGTTTCACTTTTTAAAGGGAATATTCTCATACTCTCTCTCTTACTTTTTGACTTTTCTCATACTTTCTCTCTTTTTGAATTTTTTATCTTCACTCTCTACAAATTGAATCTTTCTTGTCAGTTGAAATCTCCTTTCTCATTAACGCCCAACATATCTCCCTTCCACATCAGCAAAACATTCTCGTATTTAGGTGGGCCCCAAAAACTAAAAATTTTTTATTTTTTATTTTTTTACATTTTGAGGTGGAAAAAACACCACCCAACCAATATGTATAATGAAAATAAAATTTTCCCTCCAAAAAGCTTGTAATTCAAGGGTCGCGGAAGCCTGGATCCAGTACATCCATAACTAACTGTCAGGTCCCCATAACCCCATGAACATAACTAACTATCAGGAACCACTACATCCATGAGATCTCGAAATTATGGGGATCCCAAAAATTATTATTTTTTAATTTTTCTCATAAATGTAATTTATTGATGAAAAACTCCAAGTTAGTATATTTGTATATCAAAAATATCTAAGGATAGCTAAGGAGAAAAATGTAGATCTTTGGGTTGATGGGCATCTCTATCCAGTTGACCCTCCATTAAGAGCAAACCCTCCTTTCCGTAATTTATCATCTTTTATTCAATTTGTGAAGGAGAGCTTGGCTTGTTAGGATACTGCAAAAGATTGACTATAAGTGAAGCTTGGCAAACCCATATTCTCCAATCTCAATTGCAAGAATCATAATTCAGCCTTTTACAATGTCAAGAAGGACTTAAAACATCATCAAATAAAATGAAAGAGATCCTCGCAGAGAATGTGGAGAAGGATGCAAAGATTCAAAGGCTAGAGGAACTTATCAAACGACTCAAAGCATTGCCAAATGGTGCTCGTGAACGCAAAAGACATTGACTGGTATAGAATCTCTTGCGTTTAAAGGTGGAGCATAGAAGAAAAGGATTCGTACAACAAAGTAAGTAACATAAACTTTCATTATGCACTCAGTGATTTAAACAAAATAGTCATGATTTGTGTTCTGCCATGAAGTTTCTGCAAGAGGTGTGTGGTTCTAATGAAGAGGGATGGAAGGATTTGGTCAAAGCCATTCTGAATACCAAGGATATTCTCTCAATTATTACTGACCCTCATTATCCTAAAATACGTCAAGCTGTTGTTAGCAATGTAGTGAGCGAGATTACCACCTCCATCGATTCTTCATTAATTCAACATGCTTGTGATGCGGTTGGAATCAGCATGAAAGGGTACCAAGCAATCCGTCAGGTTGTAAAAGATGCATTTCTAAGACAAGGAATCACTGGAACTTTATTTCCTACACTCAAGGTGATTCACAATGTCAAGTGTATCAATAATGATGATGTGTAGCGAGCTATAGGACAGTTTTATCACGTTGAGGGCACACTAACATTAGACATAGGATCGAGAAAAAAGAAAATCAAGACAACAAGTACAGAATTTCACTATGATGTTTACAATAACATCTTTGTTCATATTGAGAGACTACATGTAACAAGCTACGGTGAAGTACTATGGTCTTTCACCAGAAGGTGAGAACTTGCATTGCTACTATTCATGTTTTTCAGTAGAAAATGAAGATGATTATTTTATTTTGAATATTGTAAATTACCATTTATTTACAGTTTTGGGGAGCACACTTTCATTTGTGCTCAAGCTAGATGAGTGCCAAATTGTGAAAGGTCGGAAGCTGGAATGTATGAGCATTATGCTCATGAATGAGGCCATGATATGTGCATGGGAAAAGACTACCAAACAAAGTTTTAGTGTGCAATCTGAGAAAGAGGTCTGGTGGCTTGGCGTATTCGAGGTACCGAAGGAGACACATGAGGTATTGACATGGATGTTTGACAGGACTCCCTGGATAACAGATGTAATCAAAAAGCAAATTGATGGTCAACTTTTAGATGTAGAAAACATAGGAAAGTTCAAGGTGGATTGGCATCTTGGGGGAGATTTGAAGACAATTAAATGCATGATGGGTTGTGCTCAAGGCGTGACATCAAGATGGCCTTGTCCCATACTGCAATGCTCAGATTGATATTCTTAGGCAGAAAAAGACAAATGGAAAAGGTTGGTTCTGTAGGGAAGGATGCCTCGAAAGGTCCCAAGAAAGGGAAGAAGCAACAAGAAGATGCAGTAGATCCAACCGAGTCAACTGATGATGAAGATGAGGAACAACCAAATGCAAGATGGATGGAAGGTGTCATGTCTCTTGATATGCTAGGAGAACCAAACAGGAATTTAAATTGGAGTCTCATCATTAATTTTCCACTAAAGAATATTCACTTTTGCACACTTCATGCATTCATAAGAATCTTTGATCGATTGCTTAAGTGCCATATCGATTATGCATTCACAATGCCTACACAAGAGAGGAAAGTTGCAGCCCTTGGTAAATTAGAGCATCTTTTGAATTCTCTGGGCTGCCGTGAAAATTGAAGTCAATAAGCAGGCCTCTGGTATGTCATACGAGGTTGCTCAAAAGGTCTCCATGATTGGATCAAAGGCAAGGAGATTTTTGGAGAAGCCAGCAAACATAGAGAATTAAAAGAAGACTTGGGGACTCTGGAGAGACTTGTGTGCAATCACCACAAATGTAGATTGTCCAATGCCAGCTCTTGTAAATATGCGCAAACAGCTTTGGATAAATTTCAATAACATGGTTCGCATTATGAAGAATCAAAGTAGCACAACTGTCCAAGAACGAGCATCATTCCAACAACATATCATAGAATTCACCAAAAGTGTGCTAGGTGGGGAGAGAGTAAAGTAACACACTATATGGTAAGTTGTACAATAAAAAAATAAACTAGTGTTTTAATCTTGACTTTTTCTAATTAAATTCTATTGTCATGTGTACAGCACATAGTTTATGCGCATGGTGCGTATTTCATGAACAAGTATGGATCGCTCGACATGTGGAGTACCCAAGGGATGGAGAAATCACATTATAAAGCAAGAGGGGTTTATTTCAAAAATACAAGACATGGAGGTGGAGCTTCTGCAGGAGGAACACGTACAAATATTCACAAGCATTAGGGGAAGGTTGAGGTCTATAGGGGCCCTTTAAGATGCCATGGAGGTGGAGCTTCTGCAGGAGGAACACGTACAAATATTCACAAGCATTAGGGGCCCTTTAAGATGCCATGTGATTAAAAGGTTATTAAGGAAAAGAGCCAATCGTGTGATGCCATGTATACAAAAATGTTGGGTGATTAAGGTGGTCAAAAGATTCTCTAGAAGATGCCTTTTTATACTTTTCATTTCCAAAAAGTGGAGGGGAAAGTTTTTGAAATTTTGGACGTCCATAACTTCTACATATGAGCTCAAAATTTGTCGGAGACTACAGATCCAGAATCTACTCATCAAGCTCTTTCCATAGATATGTCACATGATAAGTTTTGCTCGCTCGATTTCAAATTCAATTTTGGCGGGAAACTTTGAAATTCAAACTTCTAGCTGTTTAAAGAACAAGAAGGTATCTAAAGTCAAAGAAACTTAACGTTTTAACAAAAGTCATTAAAATCATACAGATCCAGAATCTACTCATCAAGCTCTTTCCATAGATATGTCACATGATAAGTTTTGCTCGCTCGATTTCAAATTCAATTTTGGCGGGAAACTTTGAAATTCAAACTTCTAGCTGTTTGAAGAATAAGAAAGTATCTAAAGTCAAAGAAACTTAACGTTTTAACAAAAGTCATTAAAATCATAATATGGCAGCTTAAAGGGCCCCTATAGACCTCAACCTTCCCTCCCTAATGATATTTTCAATTGGTTTTATCGCACAACCTTTGGAAGGGTATTGGTTAGGGAGCGGGTCCAACAATCAAAGCTTGCGTAAGAGGCACGCAAGGCTACAAAAAGTCATGCTCGGCTTGAATGGTTACAGACCAATGCTCCCCATAGGCATGGTGCTTGGCGTGCACGAATGAGGAGACAAGGGAGGCGTTGGGTTGTGCACGCACCAGCACAAATCTAGATGTAATAAGGCTAAGAAAATAAGTTTAGTTAGGTTTTTTTTTTGCCCTTAAAAGAAACTATTAATAGTTCCTTCTCTCACTTCGTTTTCATTTCACTTTTTTAGAGATCTTGAGCTCAAGATCTACGTAGGCACCCACATAATAAGGACACCAGCACATCACCACATTAGCACAATAGGCATAGTCGTACATGGATATGGCACGCACCAAGAACACCGCACGTGTTACCATGCCTTCACAAAACACAGTGCAAGGCACCCAACGATCACATACTGGCGACACCACGGAAGAGGGTGACTCCTTGGATTCTAGGACACGCCCAATGGGATCACCAGAGTCCAACCCTCCTCCCACAGGAACACCAACGCACACATATGTAGGCCCTTCTAGTGGGAGTAAGCACGTGAAGAAGACCCCACAATGCAGCCACCCCAGAGATCAAGACAGAAAGGCCGATGATGAGCAGTTCGATTGGGTTGGTGAAAACATTCCTACATTGTGCAACACCACAGGTGGCAAGACCCTACTACTAGGACAGCATCCCCTACCTATCTGGGAGGAACTTGATACTACACAGGTACCACAGCAGTAGAGCAGGAGGAGGATTCAGACTATGAGAGAGACCAAGAGGAGGTTCCTACAAGTGCGCGCAAGCGTAGAAAGGTCAAGCTCTTCAAGCCAAGAAAGTCCCAACCTCGCCAACGCACCAACACAACACAGAGAGCTCCAAGGAGAAGGATGCGCCAAGGGCATAGGGCTCTACAAGAAATCAAGTTTTATCAGAGGAACATTGAGTTGCTGAAGAAGAGCCCCTTTCGCTCACACAGTGAAGGAGATTCTCCAACGATATAGAACAGAGTTCCGTGTGCAGGGGATTGCCCTTGAAGCATTGCAAGAAGCCTCCGAGGCTTACCTTGTTGGGCTTTTTGAAGACACCAACCTCCTTGCAATACATGTAAAGAGGATTACCATATCTGTCAAGGACATGCAACTAGCTCGGCGCATTCGAGGCGAGCGAGACATGATCTAGAGATCTTAGACGTTAACCTTTTTTGAAGCAACTCTTTTGTTTCAAACCCCCCTTTGTAACAAGCCTATTTGGCTTTCATTTGTAACCTTCTGATAGTTAAAATTTTAAATTTCTCTTACAATGTCTCGGTGTCATCATGTTTGTTTAACATGGAGTGTCTATCATGTGACAGTTTGTCACCTAAGGCATCAAAAATGCTCCTGGAGAACTGAGGAAGCTGTGCTAGAACAGTGCGAATTTGGCCTCTGCAAATGGTGATGTAGGCTCAAAATTCGCATTGTTTTGGCACTTCTCCCCTAGCCACTCAGGATCATTTCTGATGCATTTATAATGAAGTTGAGCACACTAATTCAGTAGTTTATAAGATAAAAACACCTTTAATCATGTGTAAAAATATAGTGTTTATCATCCAATGCATCAGAATTGCTCCTGGAGGACTAGGGAAGCTAAGCCAGAACAGTGCGAATTTAGGCTCTGAAGCGGCGGTGCAGGCTTAAAATTCGCACTGTTCTAGCACTGCTCTCCCAGCCACTCAGGATGATTCCTGATGCTTTTTTAATGAAGTTTACACTAATTGTGAGAAACAACAATTTATAAGATAAAAACAGCTTTAATCATGTGTAAAATTACATTGTTTGTCATCCAATGCATCAGAATTACTCGTGGGAGGACTGGGAAAGCTATGCCAGAACAATGCGAATTTAGGCTCTGCACAGTGGTGGTGCAGGCTCAAAATTCGAACTGTTCTGGCAGCACTGCTCCCCCAGCCACTCAGGATCATTTCTGATGCATTTATAATGAAGTTGAGTACATTAATTATAAAAATTTGCACTGTTCTGGCACTGCTCCCCCAGCCACTCAGGATCATTTCTGATGCATTTATAATGAAGTTGAGTACATTAATTATAAAAATGCATTTCTGATGCATTTATAATGAAGTTGAGTACATTAATTATAAAAATAATAATTTACAAAATAAAAATACCTTTAATCATGTATAAAAATACATTATTTGTCATCCAATGCATCAGAATTTCTCCTGGAGGACTAGGGAAGCTATACCAGAACAGTGCGAATTTGGGCTCTACAGCAGCGGTGTAGGCTCAAAATTTGCACTGTTTTGGCACTCCTCTCCCAGCCGCTCAGAATCATTTTTGATACATTTATAATCAAGTTGAGTACATTGATTATGAGAAACAGTAATTTACAAGATAAAAATACCTTTAATCATGTGTAAAAATACATTATTTGCCATCTAATGCATCAGAATTGCTCCTGAAGGGCTGGGGAAGCTGTGGCCAAACAGTACGAATTTGGGCTCTACAGCAGAAGCGGTGCAGGCTCAAAATTTGCACTGTTCTGGCACTGCTCCGCCAGGCTCCCAGGGTCATTTCTGATGCATTCACAAAAACATTGATGGTACAAACTAGAAAAAACAATGATATACTTGATGAAAATAAGTTTGCAAAAATTGTATTATATTCATAATAAGAAGTGATACAGCATCTTTACAAAAGCTTTCTTACAATATTGAGCTTCCTTTTCTTGTTATTGGGTAGAGAGTGTGCTCAAGGAGTGATTGGGCAATTTCTTGAGGATGCCTATGCTTTTGGCTGTACCTATATGAGCAAGAAGCTTACCCCTAAATCCACCAAAAACATCGAAGGTAAGGGATTTTATAATTAGAACTATACATTTGGTGCTCTGTGCCATAGAGGCTACATAGAGCACCTTAGAGAGGGCTTTCAAAAAGAAGAGAGTGAAGGAATATTGAGGGGTGTAGTCCCTGTGGATAATGGCGATGCCATCCAAACAGGAAGTCGACCAAGATAGTGCGCCAATGCAGCATCATGTCCATGGACCTTGGCCTGGTCTCTGCTGCCCTCGCCTCTCCCAACCAATGCGTCAATTTCAACCACCCTCTGCAATCAAAAGAAAAATCAAAATACTTTCCTATACATAATTACAAATGTTTCTAGGTTGTAAAAGGTCGATTATTACCTCTTTCTCAATATCTTCTTTTGCCAAAGTGCTGGTGGGGGACGGAGAGGTCAATCGAGGACTTAGCCTCATCCTTTTTTGGTGCTTTGGTCTCCTCCATCACTCCAGCAGCAAGGATATCCTTTTCAGCCTCTAGTTTGTCTTGTAAGGTTGTGAATTCCTCCTTTGGAACTAGGGCTTGCTCCGCGGTCTCAACCACAGTTTCCTTGACCAAAGCAATTGTCTTTGTGAAAGATTCTCCAAGGGGTAATATAGCACTATCTAGGTGAGGACCGAGGTTGGTGGACGTATCAAGGTCCACCTCACATCACGTGCATATAATGCCCCAGCATTTATCCATTCTCAACCCAGCTGCTTTTTGAAGAAATAAGTATTCTTCACCTTCCACCACAATGGTGCTCAAGAGATTGATCTCAAGCTCTGGTAGCACCTTGCTCTCCTCGTGTGGGGAAGATGGTCCCGCATCTTCTACTACAGTGGGCTGTTCAGCTGCAGATTGTGCACCCTCTGGAAAGTGCTCTGATGCAAGCTGCTCTTCTACACCAGCACTCGTTCCTACTAACTTCACTTTCTTGTCATCCCTCAAATACCTTACCAACTGCAATGCAGGCATCTCTACCTCCTCATCCGAATCCTCATCGCTCGTCTCGCTGATGAGGAACGCAAAAGTGGCGAGCCATGAGAGGAACCTAGTTCCTAAATTGCCCTTCCCCAACCTCTTCACCTCCTGCTTATTGAAGGTACAGTAAGCTCCTGCGGGGATGTAGATGTCGATGAAGCGTTCAAGGCGCTCGATGTAGGGGCGAGCATATTGTTGAATGTACTTAAGCAGCTCAACATGCACCCATCGATCATTGGGGCAATGGGGAAAGGAGATGGAGTGGGGAGCCAAGTATTGCTCCATGTATGCAATATGCGTCTCATAATGTTGGGACGCAAGGGCGAGCGACTTTTCAAAGTCGACTTCACGAGAGAACATGACAAAG
Source organism: Cibotium barometz (assembly GCF_041138505.1). NCBI lineage: Eukaryota > Viridiplantae > Streptophyta > Polypodiopsida > Cyatheales > Cibotiaceae > Cibotium > Cibotium barometz. The sequence continues at coordinate 51,833,158 of NC_141053.1, forward strand.
AGCTCGCTCTTGCCTGCCCACGGCGGGTGGTGGAGAGGAACTCACAGAAGTTGTCAAAGTGGGTAGCCACGTGAATGCAAAGAGATAGTGTGAGCTCGTGCTTGTTTTCTATCACGTGAAAATGAGAAAGAAGGCACCTTTGGCTATTTATAGTAAAATTTAAAGTTTGGCTCTTTCACAGTAGACCGCTAGACAAAAAAATCACAGTTTGCAAAAATATTAAGATTTCAATTAAATAAAGATTGGTTAAAAAAGAGCCTGCTACAAAATTACAAGCATGTCATCTAATCTAAAATTGTTATAATGTCTTCATTTTTTGCCTCTCTTGTGACATTTACTTCATGTTGACAACTTGAAAGCTCGTCATTGCCTTCACCTCGATATCTTGAAACTCTTGCCCCTCATGTGCATCAGAATAGAGGCTATTTTTCCATATACCCAGTTCATCTTCAAGCTCTTCCACATGCCTACTATGTGTTGGTAGGGCTATGCACCTTGCTGCTGAAAATTCAAGGTCCCCCATTTGCCATGATTCTGAGACCATGGTATTCCCCTCCTTACGCTTCCCAATCTGTAAAAATATAGAAAGTGGCACAATAACCAGAAAGTGTAAGGGTTAATTCTAGACATGTAGTGGAATCAGATATACCTTTCTTCTCATCAACTTGAAACTTGACTCTTCCACATTGTCAAAGCCCATGATGCTATAGCGTTGATACAAGTTTGCTTGGCTCTAATGCTTGCTTGCTGCCGCCACTCGCTCAATCCGTCCATTTTGCATCATCACAGCTACCTCAATAGGCACGATTTCTTCTTCTGAGGCTTGAAGTGGGATCCATGTCCCGTGCTTTTGCATCCATCTTTGGTAGTGCAGACGCATGTACAAAATAGAGCATGCCTTCAATAAGCTGAAAGACACTGTAGAATCTACTACATTGCACTTGTACACATCACCTTGATGTGACCCCTCATTAACCTCCCAACCCTCTCCTAGTAATCCTTGAATGAGGTCAGACCGTACCTCCTTACAAATATACATTATTTTTGTTTGGTGCATTGGCATGGAATTGAACATGTGCACAAAAACATGTAAAGGACAAAACCAATTTAGCCCTACTGACCTAGATGCCTTTGAAAACTTGAGTGATGTCTTGATATCACTTACCATCTTTAACTTGAGTTATGTCTTGATATCACTTAGCATAAGATGGTCCAAGCATCACATTTGGGCCATTCGAGATTGTTAAGAGGGGGGTTGGGGATCTCTTTTAGCTTGCCAAATAAACCTGGTTTTTTATCTACAAAATATGAGTGAGAAAAGAAAAAGATATTGTTCTATACAAGATCACTTGGGCTTTGAGATACAAACATTGCCTCTCCAATGGATGCATGCATAGCATAGAAAACTCCATTGAGGCTTTGGAGTGGTTGTTCCTCAACATAATTAGAGGGGAAAATATATGCAGATAGAGACATAAGAAAATGGAGAATCATAAGAAAATTTAAAACAAAAAATCCAATATTAGCATGTTGTTAAAGTTGTGTTTATATTACACTGACAATTTGAAGGAAACCTTGGTGGTTGGCCTTGAATGTACAGGTCTCTAAGGGTATACACATGTTGCACTATGGCAACCAGTCCTTCCTTCTTAGTATGCTTGAAGCCTTGTAGCCGCCCCTTTCGATGATGTAGCATATTCCCTAGTTGACGCACTTGATGTGGTCCCTTAGAGCTTGGCTGTATGAAGACACAAGTCCCAACCCTGAATCTTTTTGCAGCCCAAACTCCATTCTCATCTCTTGTGTTATGCAGCACAAGCTCTTCCACTTTCTCCCTAGGTTTTCTCACATTACTAGAAGAGGCCATGGTGGTAAGAAAAGAGAAGAAGAGAAAAGAAAAGTTTGTTTTACAACAGAGGAGTGGAGAGGAGAGAAAGTTCAGGGTTTTCAATGCAGCAACGGAAAGCCTAAAAGAGGGTTAGAGTTTGAGAATAGGCTTCCCAAACCTAGAGTAGACTAAAGAATGATAGATTTTTTGCAGCTATGGAGAGGGAGGGAGCTTGAGAGACAGAGAGGGGGGGAGCTTGAGAGAGAGAGAGACGGAGGGAGATTGAGAGGGAGGGAGCTTGAGAAGGACGGAGAGCTTGAGAGGGATGGAGTTTCTGCGGCAGCAATGGAGAGCTTAGAAAAGGAAGAAAGAGGGAGAGGGAGCTTGAGACTGAGGGAGCTTGAGAAGGAGGGAGATCTTGAGAGGTAGGGAGTTTCTGCAGCAATGGAGAGCTTAGAAAAGGAAGAAAGAGGGAGAGGGAGCTTGAGACTGAGGGAGCTTGAGAAGGAGGGAGATCTTGAGAGGTAGGGAGTTTCTGCAGCAATGGAGAGCTTAGAAGAGGAAGAAAGAGGTTCAAAATGAGCTTTCCAAACCTAGAGTATATTGGGGGGAAGCTTGAGAGGGAAAACACACTTTTGGGAAAAAAATAAAAATTTTCAATTTTTAGGGTTTTTAATCTGCACGATTCTAGGTGGGGGGACCTCTAAGTTTGGGCCTAGGAGGTAGGGGGACAAGAGTAGTAATAAGGCCCCATTAGCAAACCAAAGCCTAGGCCCCCTAGGGTCAAAGAAGTCAAAAATGTGCACCTAGCCCTCTTCTTATTGGTCCATTTCTAATCAAAAGTTAATCCAAGAGGCCCTCTTTGGGTCCAAAAAATTCCTAATTAGTATGTAAATAAACACATGTAATTACAAAACGTAAAAATTAAAAAGAAACAATACATAAAAAAACATGTATAATTTAAAAGAATGTCCTCCTCTAACAGTATAATTTTAGCAATAATTTGTAAAACTCACAAAAGTGTAACTACTATCTATGTCTAAAAAACATAATTGTGACTATTATGTGTGTGTGCACGTGTGTGTAAATCATAATTGTAACTACTATGTGTGTGTGCATGGGTGTAAAATCATAATTGTAACTATTATGATGAGTGTGTACATGTGTATTTGAATTTGTACATTTGGGTGCTTACCCTTTTGTGTGTGTGTGTGTGTGTGTGTGAGAGAGAGAGAGAGAGAGAGAGAGAGAGAGAGAGAGAGAGAGAGAGCACTTCTAAAAACTTAATAAATTTTAATGCAAGCCTTTGATGAGAGCAAATTTACTCCACATGCAATCAAAGGCAACAAACATGTAAATTTTCATTGAAACTTAAATCAAAGATCAATATTACATTTCAAATCACCATGTGATTGAGCATGTGCATGTATGTGTGATCTATGTGGTACATGAATCTACATGTGTGTGAGTGCGCATGGGATGTCTGTGTGTAAGCACACACACACACACACATATATATCTCAAGGTAGGCATATAGAGAAACTTTACTACACACATATATAGTGCGGGTGACATGTCGATGGTGTGAGCACACACACATATATATATTTATCTTCAAGGTAGGCGTATAGAGAAACTTTACTACAAATATATGTAATAACTAATGAGTAGCATGTAATTGTGCGCATGCCTCCATGTGTGATCTATGTGTCACATGTACTATTTGCACTCATGCACTACACACGTACTCATAAGATACCAATGGAACGTATCGTTACTTCACACATGCTTTTTTAAAATAACAAAAACTTTTTACGGTTTATTGTGTGTGTGTGTGTGTGTGTGTGTGTGTGTGAGAGAGAGAGAGAGAGAGAGAGAGAGAGAGAGAGAGAGAGAGAGAGAGAGAGAACTTTTAAAAACTTCATAAATTTCAATGCAAGCCTTTGATGAGAGCAAATTTTCTCCACATGCAATGAAAGGCAATAAACATGCAAATGTTAATTGAAACTTCACTCAAAGATCAATATTACATTCAAATTACCATGTGATTGAGCATGCGTATCCATGTGTGATCTATGTGTTACATGTATCAACATGTGTGTAAGGGCAGGTGTATGTCTGTGTGTGTGCACACACATATAAATATATATTTATCTTCAAGGTAGGTGTAGAGAGAGAGAGAGAGAGAGAGAGAGAGAGAGAGAGAGAGAGAGAGAGCACTTCTAAAAACTTCATAAATTTCAATGCAGGTCTTTGATGAGAGCAAATTTGCTCCACATGCAATCAAAGGCAACAAACATGCAAATGTTAATTGTAACTTTGCTCAAAGATTAATATTACATTTCAATTTACCATGTGGTTGAGCATGTGTATCGATGTGTGATCTATTTGTTACATGTATCAACATATGTGAGTGCGGGTGGGTGTCTGTGTGTGAGCACACACACATATATATATTTATCTTCAAGGTAGGCATATAAAGAAAATTTACTACAAACATATGTAATAACTACAAATATATATGGCATAATATATATTACATTTCAAAATAGCATGTGATTGTGCATGTGCATCCATTTGTGATCTATATGTTACATACACTCATGCACTACCAATTGAACATCTCTTTCCTTCATGCATGTTTTTTAGCTTTATTCTATGACGGTGGTCACTCTCATATAGACCATCATCATAGAATAATTCATATACTATTATTCATAATAATGAAGAAAAATGTGGTGCTTCATGTACATATCACTCATATAGACCATTATCATAGAATGATGCATATATTATTATTCATAAACAAGAAAAACTCGATGAAAAATGTTATCAAATTTTATTCTTCAATCACAACCCCACATAACCTCTCTCTCTCTCTCTCTCTGTCTCTCTCTCTCTCTGTCTCTCTCTCTCTCTCTCTCACACACACACACACACACACACACACACACCCCAAAGTTAATGCATGCCACTGTTAATGCATAGAATGATACATATACTATTATTCATAATGAACAAAATGTATGTATGTACTCTCTCTCTCTCTCTCTCTCTCTCTCTCTCTCTCACACACACACACACACACACACACACACACACAAGGTTAATGCATAGCAGCTGTTTTTGCTCCCGAGTGTGGTTGGGCAAAGCCACACCACATTGGGGGCCAAAGTAGGATGGTGGGTTTGGTAAGCTATAGATAATCACATCTCCACCCCTATCTGCTATAGAATGGCCAATTCCAAATGCTTGGACTGTAATGGTCATGAAATCAAAGATGCTTTGTGATATACAAGGGTCTTTGAAGTTTGCAAAGCCCTCTCGATCTGTGAGTCTTAGTTGGGTATGCCCAATACATCTTTTTGCCAAGATGTTCAATCAATTTTGTTTCTCACAACACCTACCATGTTTGTGTGCAAGAAGGTATTAAGTGATGACATGGTAGCCTTGCTTGAAGACTAGTGGAGGACCATAGAAGGGATACATAATGATGACACATTCAAGTGCAATATAGTAGAATCTAGTGTCTCATTTCAGTATCTCAAATCTCATGCCACACTACACATACGCTTTTATTATGAACGGTGGATGAAAAAGAATAGTTGTTGGGTCCCAATGTAGGCAGATAAACAAGTTGTTTTAGCCTCTCAACATATGCGTTCGGTTGCCCAGTGGTGCAATGAAAGTTGTAGGTGCAAGTAGACATTGGAGCCTCCTAAATATTAGAGAGCACCTCAATATCGTGGGAGGTGAGGATATTAGCAGAGCAAAATTCAAGGTGAACAATAGGAAGATTCAAAAATGACTAGAGCCAAAGACCTTGGTAGATCCCGATTGGGATGTTGATGGTATATCGCTCAGTTAATGGGGATTTTAAATTTTGTGAATTTTGAAGCTACTTCAAGTTTGTTAATTTTGTAAAGTCCTTGCTCTCAAAAAAGTGTACTGTGAGCAATGAATTTTTGTCTTGTAACAGCTATAAATTTAGATTTTTATATTAAAGTTATAATATAACTCAACAAATTTACTCTAAAGCTATCTTGTATTTGCACAATAATGGTCAGCTCAGTGTAGGTACTAGGGTTCCTATTCCAAAATGGTTTAGTGGCACACAGATTTATAGCACATGGTTCTTTGTGTCGATGGTTTCGGAGTCCATCCAAAACACTATATAAAGACCAGTCCATAAGGGAATTGAGAACATAATATCTTACAACTTATAAGCTCTATACAGAAGCCACCCATGCATGCAAATTCTTCCAATGAGAGGCCCTATTCCTAGCAAGCTTGCTAGGCCAGCTATTTTAGCTATTTCTTCTGATGATGACTCCTATTCCTCTATTGGGGATACAAATGATCAACCTATCCAGATATCTGAAAGCTTCAAGAAAGACCTTGAAGATGTAGACAAATTGATGGATGAAGCCACAGAGGTGCATCAAAGAATTCTTTAGATGAACAACCTAGAGAAGAAGACAGAGAAAAAATCTATCGTGCAGAATTAGAAAGGTCTTGTATCGAGGGACTTAGTCCCAATAGTGTTAACAATCCTAAAATGGGATTGATCATGGTGATAGACAATGATTAAGCAACATAATTAAGGTGGATTAAACCACACTAAGAACTCCATGAGAGAGAGAGAGAGATTGCACACTCAACACAAGTTCTATTCTATTGCATATCACAATGAACCATACAATGATATAGGCTCTCTAGCCTTATCCCACTTTACACATCATCATCCATGTGGAACTCCTTTTCGACTTCTTTTGGTCAACACTCACACACCATTCATATTACATGTGGCATTCTTATCTTGCCACAATATCTTGCACCTTTAGGGTGCTTTCCCACATACACACAACACCACGATTAAATCTCTCAACACCCTCTCTTAATCGAGGTGTTCCACAACTCACCCATCATCCATCACCCATATCAATGTAGCATTGCACAACTGCAATCGCTACCTCTCAACACTCCCCCTCAATGATACATTGGAGTGTCCAACCAGACATGTGTGCACGTGTCTACCATCTTAGACACCAAGCCCTTTTTGAGCTGACTCGCTCACACAGCAGAACCACTGAGTCCGATTTGAACATAGAAGTTCGGGTGGGAACCAACCCATGCGCATGCACCTCACACATGCATCGCTCATGCACACATCACGACAACCATTTTGAGCTTCTCGGTGAGCTCGGGTAGATTACCCTCATGGGTGAATACAAAAATTTCTCGTTTTGAGCACGCAGACTCGGGCACGGTTGCCCTCATATACATGGGTGAAATAAATACAATGCCTTTTGGCCAAAGCCGCCGGCGGGCAGCGAACCCTCATAAAATCTGGGTGAGAGAGTAGCGATTGCGGTTGTGCAATGCTACATTGACATGGGTGATGGGTGAGTTGTGGAACACCTCGATTAAGAGGGGGTGTTGAGAGGTGTAATCGCGGTGTTGTGTGTATGTGGGAAAGCACCCTAGAGGTGCAAGATATTGTGGTGAGATAGGAATGCCACATGTAATATTGAATGGTGTGTGAGTGTTGACCAAAAGAGTGGAAAAGGAAGTGCCACATGGAAGATGATGTGTAAAGTGGGATAAGGCTAGAGGGCCTATATCATTGTATGGTTCATTATGATATGCAACAGAATAGAGATCAAGTGTTGAGTGTGCAATCTCTCTCTCTCTCTCTCATGGAGTTCTTAGTGTGGTATAACCCACCTTAATTATGTTGCTTAATCTATGTCCTTCACCATGATCAATCCCATTTTTAGATTGTTAACATGTATCAGAGCTTGGGTGGGCTCTTGGTCATGGTGATTATTTATGTATAGATGTCTTGGTTATGTGTTCATTTGATTAAGCATTATTTTCACTTTATTATGGAAAAAATTATGCACACTCATATTATCATTTGGATTTGCATTTGTGAGGATTTGAGAGGAGATTCACAACAAGGAGTTTGCATAGAAGCTGCCCAAGAGAGTTGCAAATGGGAGTTTTGTAACATGAAGAGCCTACTCATCATCAAAGAAGCTGAAAATGGATATTTCAGCAAGTATGAAGACTATGGAGTCTTGGGTGTCAACAAGGAAGCTGCCAAGGAGACAAAGGTGTCTCAAAAAGGTTGGTTTTGTGAGTTTTGCCTTATAAAAATTTAAAGAAGGGTTACTGATTTGTGGGATGAGAAGATCCCATGGTTCTTTGCATTTGGGCAAATAGTGTACGAGGTGCAAGCTTGTCAAGTTGGTGGGCAAACTATAATTGCAACTCATGTTGGAGCTTGTCAAGAAAATGGCATGGCTCATAGTTTGCTCAATGAAGGAGAGCAAAGAAGGGGATGGAATCCTTGGCAGTTTCCACATGTTTTACACCCTGGTTTCATGGTTATGAAACCTCAAATGAAGAAAGCACTCTTGACGATTCAGGATGCACAAAGGAGGAGCATGCATATTTGGAGCTCATCTCCTCCCACAGGAACACCAACGCACACATATGTAGGCCCTTCTAGTGGGAGCAAGCACGTGAAGAAGACCCCACAATGCAGCCACCCCAGAGATCAAGACAGAAAGGCCGATGATGAGCAGTTCGATTGGGTTGGTGAAAACATTCCTACATTGTGCAACACCACAGGTGGCAAGACCCTACTACCAGGACAACGTCCCCTACCTACCTGGGAGGAACTTGATACTACACAGGTACCACAGCAGCAGGAGGAGGAGGAGTCCCAACCTCGCCAACGCACCAACACAACATAGAGAGCTCCAAGGAGAAGGATGCGCCAAGGGCATAGGGCTCTACAAGAAATCAAGTTTTATCAGAGGAACACTGAGGTGCTGAAGAAGAGCCCCTTTCGCTCGCACAGTGAAGGAGATTCTCCAATGATATAGAACAGAGTTCCGTGTGCAGGGGATTGCCCTTGAAGCATTGCAAGAAGCCTCCGAGGCTTACCTTGTTGGGCTTTTTGAAGACACCAACCTCCTTGCAATACATGTAAAGAGGATTACCATATCTGTCAAGGACATGCAACTAGCTCGGCGCATCGAGGCGAGCGAGACATGATCTAGAGATCTTAGACGTTAACCTGTTTTTTGAAGCAACTCTTTTGTTTCAAACCCCCCTTTGTAACAAGCCTATCTGGCTTTCATTTGTAGCCTTCTGATAGTTAAAATTTTAAGTTTCTCTTACAATGTCTCGGTGTCATCATGTTTGTTTAACATGGAGTGTCTATCATGTGACAGTTTGTCACCTAAGGCATCAAAAATGCTCATGGAGGACTGAGGAAGCTGTGCTAGAACAGTGCGAATTTGGCCTCTACAATGGTGATGTAGGCTCAAAATTCGCATTGTTTTGGCACTTCTCCCCTAGCCACTCAAGATCATTTCTGATGCATTTACAATGAAGTTGAGCACACTAATTCAGTAGTTTATAAGATAAAAACACCTTTAATCATGTGTAAAAATATAGTGTTTATCATCCAATGCATCAGAATTGCTCCTGGAGGACTAGGGAAGCTATGTCAGAACAGTGCGAATTTAGGCTCTGAAGCGACGGTGCAGGCTTAAAATTCGCACTGTTCTAGCACTGCTCTCCCAGCCACTCAGGATGATTCCTGATGCATTTTTAATGAAGTTTACACTAATTGTGAGAAACAATAATTTATAAGATAAAAACAGCTTTAATCATGTGTAAAATTACATTGTTTGTCATCCAATGCATCAGAATTACTCGTGGAGGACTGGGGAAGCTATGCCAGAACAATGCGAATTTAGGCTCTGCACTGGTGGTGCAGGCTCAAAATTCGCACTGTTCTGGCAGCACTGCTCTCCCAGAGCCACTCAGGATCATTTCTGATGCATTTATAATGAAGTTGAGTACATTAATTATAAAAATTCGCACTGTTCTGGCACTGCTCCGCCAGCCACTCAGGATCATTTCTGATGCATTTATAATGAAGTTGAGTACATTAATTATAAAAATGCATTTCTGATGCATTTATAATGAAGTTGAGTACATTAATTATAAAAATAATAATTTACAAAATAAAAATACCTTTAATCATGTATAAAAATACATTATTTGTCATCCAATGCATGAGAATTTCTCCTGGAGGACTAGGGAAGCTATGCCAGAACAGTGCGAATTTGGGCTCTACAGCAGCGGTGCAGGCTCAAAATTTGCACTGTTTTGGCACTGCTCCCCCACCCGCTCAGAATCATTTTTGATGCATTTATAATCTAGTTGAGTACATTGATTATGAGAAACAGTAATTCACAAGATAAAAATACCTTTAATCATGTGTAAAAATACATTATTTGCCATCTAATGCATCAGAATTGCTCCTGAAGGGCTGGGGAAGCTGTGGCCAAACAGTACGAATTTGGGCTCTACAGCAGAAACGATGCAGGCTCAAAATTCACACTGTTCTGGCAGTGCTCCGCCAGGCTCCTAGGGTCATTTCTGATGCATTCACAAAAACATTGATGGTACAAACTAGAAAAAACAATGATACACTTGATGAAAATAAGTTTGCAAAAATTGTATTATATTCATAATAAGAAGTGATACATCATCTTTACAAAAGCTTTCTTACAATATTGAGCTTCCTTCTCTTGTTATTGGGTAGAGAGTGTGCTCAAGGAGTGATTGGGCAATTTCTTGAGGATCCTCTATGCCTATGCTTTTGGTTGTACCTATACGAGCAAGAAGCTTACCCCTAAATCCACAACCAAAAACATCGAAGGCAAGGGATTTTATAATCAAAACTATACATTTGGTGCTCTGTGCCATAGAGGCTACACAGAGCACCTTAGAGAGGGCTTTCAAAAAGAAGAGAGTGAAGGAATATTGAGGGGTGTAGTCCTTGTGGATAATGGCGATGCCATCCAAACAAGAAGTCGACCAAGATAGTGCGCCAACGCAGCATCATGTCCATGGACCTTGGCCTGGTCTCTGCTGCCCTCGCCTCTCCCAGCAAATGCGTCAATTTCAACCACCCTCTGCAATCAAAAGAAAAATCAAAATATTTTCCTATACATAATTACAAATGTTTCTAGGTTGTAAAAGGTCGATTATTACCTCTTTCTCAATGTCTTCTTTTGCCAAAGTGCTGGTGGGGGGCAGAGAGGTCAATCGAGGACTTAGCCTCATCCTTTTTTGGTGCTTTGGTCTCCTCCATCGCTCCAGCAGCAAGGTAATCCTTTTCAGCCTCTAGTTTGTCTTGTAAGGTTATGAATTCCTCCTTTGGAACTAGGGCTTGCTCCGCGGTCTCAACCACAGTTTCCTTGACCAAAGCAATTGTCTTTGTGATAGATTCTCCAAGGGGTAATATAGCACTATCTAGGTGAGGACTGAGGTTGGTGACGTATCAAGGTCCACCTCACATCGCGTGCATATAATGCCCAAGCATTCATCCATTCTCAAGCCAACTGCTTTTTGAAGAAATAAGTATTCTTCACCTTCCACCACAATGGTGCTCAAGAGATTGATCTCAAGCTCTGGTAGCACCTTGCTCTCCTCGTGTGGGGAAGATGGCCCCGCATCTTCTACTACAGTGGGCTATTCAGCTGCAGATTGTGCACCCTCTGGAAAGTGCTTTGATGCAAGCTGCTCTTCTACACCAGCACTCGTTCCTACTAACTTCACTTTCTTGTCATCCCTCAAATACCTTACCAACTGCAATGTAGGCATCTCTACCTCCTCATCCGAATCCTCATCGCTCGGTGATGAGGAATGCAAAAGTGGCGAGTCATGAGAGGAACCTAGTTCCTAAATTGCCTTTCCCCAACCTCTTCACCTCCTGCTCATTGAAGGTACAGTAAGCTCCTGCGGGGATGTAGATGTCGATGGAGCGTTCAAGGCGCTCGATGTAGGGGCGAGCATATTGTTGAATGTACTTAAGCAGCTCAACATGCACCCCCATCGATCATTGGGGCAATGGGGAAAGGAGATGGAGTGGGGAGCCAAGTATTGCTCCATGTATGCAATATGCGTATCATAATGTTGAGACGCAAGGGCGAGCGACTTTTCAAAGTTGACTTCACGAGAGAACATGACAAAGAGCTCGCTCTTGCCTGCCCACGGGTGGTGGAGAGGAACTCACAAAAGTTGTCAAAGTGGGTAGCCACGTGAATGCAAAGAGATAGTGTGAGCTCGTGCTTATTTTCTATCACGTGAAAATGAGAAAGAAGGCACCTTTGGCCATTTATAGTTAAAATTTAAAGTTTGGCTCTTTCATACTAGACCGCTAGACAAAAAAATCACAGTTTGCAAAAATATTAAGATTTCAATTAAATAAAGATTGGTTAAAAAAGAGCCTGCTACAAAATTACAAGCATGTCATCTAATCTAAAATTGTTATAATGTCTTCATTTTTTGCCTCTCTTGTGACATTTACTTCATGTTGACAACTTGAAAGCTCGTCATTGCCTTCACCTCGATATCCTAAAACTCTTGTCCCTCACGTGCATCAGAATAGAGGCTATTTTTCCATATACCCAGTTCATCTTCAAGCTCTTCCACATGCCTACTATGTGTTGGTAGGGCTATGCACCTTGCTCTGCTGAAAATTCAAGGTCCCCCATTTGCCATGATTCTGAGACCATGGTTGTCCCCTCCTTACGCTTCCCAATCTGTAAAAATATAGAAAGTGGCACAATAACCAGAAAGTGTAAGGGTTAATTCTAGACATGTAGTGGAATCAGATATACCTTTCTTCTCATCAACTTGAAACTTGACTCTTCCACATTGTCAAAGCCCATGATGCTATAGTGTTGACACAAGTCTGCTGGCTCTAATGCTTGCCTGCTGTGCCACTCGCTCAATCCGTCCATTTTGCATCATCACAGCTACCTCAATAGGCACAATTTCTTCTTCTGAGGCTTGAAGTGGGATCCATGTCCCATGCTTTTGCATCCATCTTTGGTAGTGCAGACGCATGTACAAAATAGAGCATGCCTTCAATAAGCTGAAAGACACTGTAGAATCTACTACATTGCACTTGTGCACATCACCTTGATGTGACCCCTCATTAACCTCCCAACCCTCTCCTAGTAATCCTTGAATGAGGTCAGACCGTACCTCCTTACAAATATACATTATTTTTGTTTGGTGCATTGGCATGGAATTGAACATGTGCACAAAAACATGTAAAGGACAAAACCAATTTAGCCCTACTGACCTAGATGCCTTTGAAAACTTGAGTGATGTCTTGATATCACTTACCATCTTAAACTTGAGTGATGTCTTGATATCACTTAGCATAAGATGGTCCAAGCATCACGTTTGGGCCATTCGAGATTGTTAAGAGGGGGGTTGGGAATCTCTTCTAGCTTGCCAAATAAACCTGGTTTTTTATCTACAAAATATGAGTGAGAAAAGAAAAAGATATTGTTCTGTACAAGATCACTTGGGCTTTGAGATACAAACATTGCCTCTCCAATGGATGCATGCATAGCATAGAAAACTCCATTGAGGCTTTGGAGTGGTTGTTCCTCAACATAATTAGAGGGGAAAATATATGCAGATAGAGACATAAGAAAATGGAGAATCATAAGAAAATTTAAAACAAAAAATCCAATATTAGCATGTTGTTAAAGTTGTGTTTATATTACACTGACAATTTGAAGGAAACCTTGGTGGTTGGCCTTGAATGTACAGGTCTCTAAGGGTATACACATGTTGCACTATGGCAACCAGTCCTTCCTTCTTAGTATGCTTGAAGCCTTGTAGCCGCCCCTTTTGATGATGTAGCATATTCCCCAGTTGATGCACTTGATGTGGTCCCTTAGAGCTTGGCTGCATGAAGACACAAGTCCCAACCCTGAATCTTTTTGCAGCCCAAACTCCATTCTTATCTCTTGAGTTATGCAGCACAAGCTCTTCCACCTTCTCCCTAGGTCTTCTCACATTACTAGAAGAGGCCATGGTGGTAAGAAAAGAGAAGAAGAGAAAAGAAAAGCTTGTTTTACAACAGAGGAGTGGAGAGGAGAGAAAGTTCAGGGTTTTCAATGCAGCAATGGAAAGCTTAAAAGAGGGTTAGAGTTTGAGAATAGAAGGGATAGAGTTTTTGTAGCAATGGAGAGGGAGGGAGCTTGAGAGAGAGAGAGAGAGAGAGAGAGAGAGAGAGAGAGAGAGAGAGAGAGAGGGAGATTGAGAGGGAGGGAGCTTGAGAAGGAGGGAGAGCTTGAGAGGGATGGAGTTTCTGCAGCAGCAATGGAGAGCTTAGAAAAGGAAGAAAGAGGGAGAGGGAGCTTGAGACTGAGGGAGCTTGAGAAGGAGGGAGATCTTGAGAGGTAGGGAGTTTTTGCAGCAATGGAGAGCTTAGAAAAGGAAGAAAGAGGGAGAGGGAGCTTGAGACTGAGGGAGCTTGAGAAGGAGGGAGATCTGGAGAGGTAGGGAGTTTCAGCAGCAATGGAGAGCTTAGAAGAGGAAGAAAGAGGTTCGAAATGAGCTTTCCAAACCTAGAGTATATTGGGGGGAAGCTTGAGAGGGAAAACACACTTTTGGGAAAAAAATAAAAATTTTCAATTTTTAGGGTTTTTAATCTGCACGATTCTAGGTGGGGGGACCTCTAAGTTTGGGCCTAGGAGGTAGGGGGACAAGAGTAGTAATAAGGCCCCATTAGCAAACCAAAACCTAGGCCCCCTAGGGTCAAAGAAGTAAAAAATGTGCACCTAGCCCTCTTCTTATTGGTCCATTTCTAGTCAAAAGTTAATCCAAGAGGCCCTCTTTGGGTCCAAAAAATTCCTAATTAGTATGTAAATAAACACATGTAATTACAAAACGTAAAAATTAAAAAGAAACAATACATAAAAAAAACATGTATAATTTAAAAGAATGTCCTCCTCTAACAGTATAATTTTAGCAATTTTAATTTTAGCAATAATTTGTAAAACTCACAAAAGTGTAACTACTATCTGTGTCTAAAAAACATAATTGTGACTATTATGTGTGTGTGCAGGTGTGTGTAAATCATAATTGTAACTACTATGTGTGTGTGCATGGGTGTAAAATCATAATTGTAACTATTATGATGAGTGTGTACATGTGTATTTGAATTTGTACATTTGGGTGCTTACCCTTTTGTGTGTGTGTGTGTGTGTGTGTGTGTGTGTGAGAGAGAGAGAGAGAGAGAGAGAGAGAGAGAGAGAGAGCACTTCTAAAAACTTAATAAATTTTAATGCAAGCCTTTGATGAGAGCAAATTTACTCCACATGCAATCAAAGGCAACAAACATGTAAATTTTCATTGAAACTTAAATCAAAGATCAATATTACATTTCAAATTACCATGTGATTGAGCATGTGCATGTATGTGTGATCTATGTGGTACATGAATCTACATGTGTGTGAGTGCGCATGGGATGTCTGTGTGTAAGCACACACACACACACACACATATATATCTCAAGGTAGGCATATAGAGAAACTTTACTACACACATATATAGTGCGGGTGACATGTCGATGGTGTGAGCATATATATATTTATCTTCAAGGTAGGCGTGTAGAGAAACTTTACTACAAATATATGTAATAACTAATGAGTAGCGTGTAATTGTGCGCATGCCTCCATGTGTGATCTATGTGTCACATGTACTATATGCACTCATGCACTACACACGTACTCATAAGATACCAATGGAACGTATCGTTACTTCACACATGCTTTTTTAAAATAACAAAAACTTTTTACGGTTTATTGTGTGTGTGTGTGTGTGTGTGTGTGTGTGTGTGTGTGTGTGTGAGAGAGAGAGAGAGAGAGAGAGAGAACTTTTAAAAACTTCATAAATTTCATTGAAGCCTTTGATGAGAGCAAATTTTCTCCACATGCAATCAAAGGCAATAAACATGCAAATGTTAATTGAAACTTCACTCAAAGATCAATATTACATTCAAATTACCATGTGATTGAGCATGCGTATCCATGTGTGATCTATGTGTTACATGTATCAACATGTGTGTAAGGGCAGGTGTATGTCTGTGTGTGTGCACACACATATAAATATATATTTATCTTCAAGGTAGGTGTAGAGAGAGAGAGAGAGAGAGAGCACTTCTAAAAACTTCATAAATTTCAATGCAGGTCTTTAATGAGAGCAAATTTGCTCCACATGCAATCAAAGGCAACAAACATGCAAATGTTAATTGTAACTTTGCTCAAAGATCAATATTACATTTCAATTTACCATGTGGTTGAGCATGTGTATCGATGTGTGATCTATTTGTTACATGTATCAACATATGTGAGTGCGGGTGTGTGTCTGTGTGTGAGCACACACACATATATATATTTATCTTCAAGGTAGGCATATAAAGAAAATTTACTACAAACATATGTAATAACTACAAATATATATGGCATAATATATATTACATTTCAAAATAGCATGTGATTGTGCATGTGCATCCATTTGTGATCTATATGTTACATACACTCATGCACTACCAATTGAACATCTCTTTCTTTCATGCATGTTTTTTAGCTTTATTCTATGACAGTGGGCACTCTCATATAGACCATCATCATAGAATAATTCATATACTATTATTCATAATAATGAAGAAAAATGTGGTGCTTCATGTACATATCACTCATATAGACCATTATCATATAATGATGCATATATTATTATTCATAAACAAGAAAAACTCGATGAAAAATGTTATCAAATTTTATTCTTCAATCACAACCCCACATAACCTCTCTCTCTCTCTCTCTCTCTCTCTCTCTCTCTCTCACACACACACACACACACACACACACACACACACACACCCCCCAAAGTTAATGCATGCCACTGTTAATGCATAGAATGATACATATACTATTATTCATAATGAATAAAATGTATGTATGTACTCTCTCTCTCTCTCTCTGTCTCTCTCTCTCTCTCTCTCTCTCACACACACACACACACACACAAGGTTAATGCATAGCAGCTGTTTTTGCTCCCGAGTGCGGTTGGGCAAAGCCACACCACATTGGGGGCCAAAGTAGGATGGTGGGTTTGGTAAGCTATAGATAATCACATCTCCACCCCTATCTACTATAGAATGGCCAATTCCAGATGCTTGGACTGTAATGGTCATGAAATCAAAGATGCTTTGTGATATACAAGGGTCTTTGAAGTTTGCAAAGCCCTCTCGATCTGTGAGTCTTAGTTGGGTATGCCCAATACATCTTTTTGCCAAGATGTTCAATCAATTTTGTTTCTCACAACACCTACCATGTTTGTGTGCAAGAAGGTATTAAGTGATGACATGGTAGCCTTGCTTGGAGACTAGTGGAGGACTATAGAAGGGATACATAATGATGACACATTCAAGTGCAATATAGTAGAATCTAGTGTCTCATTTCAGTATCTCAAATCTCGTGCCACACTACACATACGCTTTTATTATGAACGGTGGATGAAAAAGAATAGTTGTTGGGTCCCAATGTAGGCAGATAAACAAGTTGTTTTAGCCTCTCAACATATGCGTTCGGTTGCCCAGTGGTGCAATGAAAGTTGTAGGTGCAAGTAGACATTGGAGCCTCCTAAATATTAGAGAGCACCTCAATATCGTGGGAGGTGAGGATATTAGCAGAGCAAAATTCAAGGTGAACAATAGGAAGATTCAAAAATGACTAGAGCCAAAGACCTTGGTAGATCCCGATTGGGATGTTGATGGTATATCGCTCAGTTAATGGGGATTTTAAATTTTGTGAATTTTGAAGCTACTTCAAGTTTGTTAATTTTGTAAAGTCCTTGCTCTCAAAAAAGTGTACTGTGAGCAATGAATTTTTGTCTTGTAACAGCTATGAATTTAGATTTTTATATTAAAGTTATAATATAACTCAACAAATTTACTCTAAAGCTGTCTTGTATTTGCACAATAATGGTCAGCTCAGTGTAGGTACTAGGGTTCCTATTCCAAAATGGTTTAGTGGCACACAGATTTATAGCACATGGTTCTTTGTGTCGACGGTTTCGGAGTCCATCCAAAACACTATATAAAGACTAGTCCATAAGGGATTTGAGAACATAATATCTTACAACTTATAAGCTCTATACAAAAGCCACCCATGCATGCAAATTCTTCCAATGAGAGGCCCTATTCCTAGCAAGCTTGCTAGGCCAGCTATTTTAGCTATTTCTTCTGATGATGACTCCTATTCCTCTATTGGGGATACAAATGATCAACCTATCCAGATATCTGAAAGCTTCAAGAAAGACCTTGAAGATGTAGACAAATTGATAGATGAAGCCACAGAGGTGCATCAAAGAATTCTTTAGATGAACAACCTAGAGAAGAAGACAGAGAAAAAATCTATCGTGCAGAATTAGAAAGGTCTTGTATCGAGGGACTTAGTCCCAATAGTGTTAACAATCCTAAAATGGGATTGATCATGGTGATAGACAATGATTAAGCAACATAATTAAGGTGGATTAAACCACACTAAGAACTCCATGAGAGAGAGAGAGAGATTGCACACTCAACACAAGTTCTATCCTATTGCATATCACAATGAACCATACAATGATATAGGCTCTCTAGCCTTATCCCACTTTACACATCATCATCCATGTGGAACTCCTTTTTCGACTTCTTTTGGTCAACACTCACACACCATTCATATTACATGTGGCATTCTTATCTTGCCACAATATCTTGCACCTTTAGGGTGCTTTCCCACATACACACAACACCACGATTAAATCTCTCAACACCCTCTCTTAATCGAGGTGTTCCACAACTCACCCATCACCCATCACCCATATCAATGTAGCATTGCACAACTGCAATCGCTACCTCTCAACACTCCCCCTCAATGATACATTGGAGTGTCCAACCAAACATGTGTGCACGTGTCTACCATCTTAGACACCAAGCCCTTTTTGAGCTGACTCGCTCACAGCAGAACCACTGAGTCCGATTTGAACATAGAAGTTCGGGTGGGAACCAACCCATGCGCATGCACCTCACACATGCATCGCTCATGCACACATCACGACAACCATTTTGAGCTTCTCGGTGAGCTCGGGTAGATTACCCTCATGGGTGAATACAAAAATTTCTCGTTTTGAGCACGCAGACTCGGGCACGGTTGCCCTCATATACATGGGTGAAATTGATACAATGCCTTTTGGCCACAGCCGGCGGCGGGCAGCGAACCCTCATAAAATCTGGGTGAGAGAGTAGCGATTGCGGTTGTGCAATGCTACATTGACATGGGTGATGGGTGAGTTGTGGAACACCTCGATTAAGAGGGGGTGTTGAGAGGTGTAATCGCGGTGTTGTGTGTATGTGGGAAAGCACCCTAGAGGTGCAAGATATTGTGGTGAGATAGGAATGCCACATGTAATATTGAATGGTATGTGAGTGTTGACCAAAAGAGTGGAAAAGGGAGTGCCACATGGAAGATGATGTGTAAAGTGGGATAAGGCTAGAGGGCCTATATCATTATATGGTTCATTGTGATATGCAATAGAATAGAGATCAAGTGTTGAGTGTGCAATCTCTCTCTCTCTCTCTCATGGAGTTCTTAGTGTGGTATAACCCACCTTAATTATGTTTCTTAATCTATGTCCTTCACCATGATCAATCCCATTTTTATATTGTTAACATGGTATCAGAGCTTGGGTGGGCTCTTGGTCATGGTGATTATTTATGTATAGATGTCTTGGTTATGTGTTCATTTGATTAAGCATTATTTTCACTTTATTATGGAAAAAATTATGCACACTCATATTATCATTTGGATTTGCATTTGTGAGGTTTTGAGAGGAGATTTACAACAAGGAGTTTGCATAGAAGCTGCCCAAGAGAGTTGCAAATGGGAGTTTTGCAACATGAAGAGCCTACTCATCATCAAAGAAGTTGAAAATGGATATTTCAGCAAGTATGAAGACTATGGAGTCTTGGGTGTCAACAAGGAAGCTGCCAAGGAGACAAAGGTGTCTCAAAAAGGTTGGTTTTGTGAGTTTTGCCTTATAAAAATTTAAAGAAGGGTTACTGATTTGTGGGATGAGAAGATCCCATGGTTCTTTGCATTTGGGCAAATAGTGTAAGAGGTCCAAGCTTGTCAACTTGGTGGGCAAACTATAATTGCAACTCATGTTGGAGCTTGTCAAGAAAATGGCATGGCTCATAGTTTGCTCAATGAAGGAGAGCAAAGAAGGGGATGGAATCCTTGGCAGTTTCCACATGTTTTACACCCTGGTTTCATGGTTATGAAACCTCAAATGAAGAAAGCACTCTTGAAGATTCAGGATGCACAAACGAGGAGCATGCATATTTGGAGCTCATCTCCTCTCACAGGAACACCAACGCACACATATGTAGGCCCTTCTAGTGGGAGCAAGCACGTGAAGAAGACCCCACAATGCAGCCACCCCAGAGATCAAGACAGAAAGGCCGATGATGAGCAGTTCGATTGGGTTGGTGAAAACATTCCTACATTGTGCAATACCACAGGTGGCAAGACCCTACTACCAGGACAGCGTCCCCTACCTTCCTGGGAGGAACTTGATACTACACAGGTACCATAGCAGCAAAACAGGAGGAGGATTCAGACTATGAGAGAGACCAAGAGGAGGTTCCTACAAGTGCGCGGAAGCGTAGAAAGGTCAAGCTCTTCATCCAAAGCAGTGACTGGGTGAGATCGAGAATATCGGATAAGTGTGGAACTTCCATGTATAAAACCAAATTCTTTGATTAAAAATCTTCATTAATGAAGATTAAGGAATGAAAATAGAATACATAAATGCTATTTCTCAGTTTTTATTATATAAATATCTAATAAGAATTCATTTTTCCTTATTAGCTCTCAACAAGGCTCTGATATCAGTTGTAAGACCCCTGCCCCCTTTGCGATGTCCCTTGCGAGGGTGCTGGTGGTGGAAGCAATGTTAGCCTCTCGCGCGGGGCAGGGATCCACACTCGGGGCCTCGCCCACGGATGTCCAGACACGAGACTAGCCCGGCGGTTGCTCCGAAATCGAACCTGTAAAAACTTCCCTCGCCCGGAAGGCACGGGCGATTCCACCAAAGAAACCATCTAATGAGTCAAAGTCTTAACTATCCAAACTGATCCGACCAAACCCAAAAGTCACGTGGTCATATCAAAGAAGAGACTTGCACTTGGTCCATAGAATCACCGCTTTTTTCCTCCTTTAATGAGGCACAACTATTGATTCCCTCCCACAGAACAAGGGTCTTTGTCAGACTTAATCTAACTAATGTAACTTAATCGTAACTATTTGTATCGCAGGAATCCCCTGATCTAGCCGCATGGGTTAGACAACACTATATTGGTGGGATTCCTTTATAAAAATTTGGTTATGTTTTGCCTCGATACCGAGGAAAAGAGTTTCCAAGCCCCCTAGCCGGCGTTTCAAGCAAAATTCAAGGTAGTCATACCACTTACACACCCAATATGAAATTGCCATTTTAACAGATTCGGCTGTCTATAAAACAATCTTTCAATGGAATCATAGTATTACTGATCATAATCCTCCAAAATATTGAGTCCAATGTTTTACAAAATATATCATCCAGACTCTCTGTTGTTTTACAAAATATATCATCCAGACTCTCTGTTGAAGACCAGCTCGTCAAAACCAACGAGATCTAATATCAAAATTCCATTCACAAAAGTCATTCTTTTGGTTCATCCATATCTTCCTTGACGTATGCATGGGTGTCCTAGCAATCGCGAGCCCATGCATCACCTAGTCAGAACTCTCTAGGATCCTACTTAGGTGTCCTAGCACTTCAGTCACGGACCGCTTCGTCGGTCCTTGCCCATTGTACTGGAAGCGCACCGTTTTAACTATACCGAGGCTAGTCAAGACCTCGGCAGGTTTTGCCAGAGCAACGTCCCTCGACGACTCCCTGCCAAAACTGTGCAACGAATCTCTCCTTAGTTACACATACCAAATGCTTCCTCCCCCAACATTTTGGCGTAAAAAGAAAATAGAGGTTCTATGCAAGTGAAATTCCCGGTTTGAGATTGGTTCCACAAAACCCTTTTCCTTTAATCCAGAGTTTCTTAATGAGAATCATTGATCTCACATCAAGGTAACCTACCCATCATTTGACTGAATTTCCAACTAGATTCTTGGTGATTTGGATTGAGGGAAAACTATGCTAATTCAATGGTAGTCTATTCTTTGTGTCAATAATTGGAATTGGTGAAGATGAGGTTTTTGCTTGATTCAGATCGAGAGATGGGCAAGTAATTTACTGGTCACCATTCTTACAGTCATGGTCTAACCAAAATTATTTGGTTTACTTCTAACTTTGATTCCAAGAATTTTCTTCAGATAAACATCTCCTGAACTTCTAACCGTAAGGAAAATTTCAACTTTATGAATTTCATTCCTTCCTAACCATAACAGATTAAGAAATGGTTCTATATGAGAATATCAGATTTGTTTTTATAAAAATACTCTTCTTCTGTTAATCTAATTTTGGGTAAATATCAATTTGGTGATTTATCCACATAAAATATCCAAGAATATTCTTTTTACCAATTTAATTATCAACCCTATTTTTTAGGTGGAATTATGGTGAAAATTCCTCTTTTGTCACCAAAATTTAATTTAAACCTTTCTCTACATAAAATACCATAAAAATTTCTTCTTTTAATTAAATACAAACATCCATTTCTTGAATATGCTTAAAATTCCTCTTTTTGCATTTAAATGATTGAATTCCAAATGTCATGAGAATTCCTCTTTTATCATAAAATAAATTTATCTAAAATTTTTCTCTTTTTTTAAAAAATTAAATAAAAATATCCATTATTTCAAATATGCCTAAATTCCTCTTTTTGTATTTAAATGACTGAATTCTAAATGTCATGGGAATTACTCTTTTATCATTTAAAAATTTCTTATGCATAAAATAAATTTATCTAAAATTCCTCTTTTCTTTTAATGAAATATTTATGCATAAATACTAAAAATTTATTTCACATGAATATGATGAAAATCATTCTTTTTGCATAGGATGTCCAATCCTAGAATATGGTAGGAAGTCCTCTTTTAGCATTATGCATAAAAATAAGATATGTATTATTTTCTGAAAATTTTACCATAGCTTTTTGCTGCTATTACTGATAATTTTCATTTTTTTTCTTAAAAGAATAAAACATTGTAATGCAATTATGATAGAAGATCTATTATTAGGCTTAAATCTAAACTATGAATTTAAATAATAATTTTAACCATAATCATAAACTTAATTATGATTATTCTACTAAATTAAGCTATTTCCATTATTCCTCTTTTCCCAATTTGATAGGATTATCACTTTCCCATTTAGAATCAATAAAAGTAGTTTTTAACTACTTATAAATATTCCAAAAGAATTTACCATTATTTTGCTAACATAAAAGCATAAAAATACCATTTTCTTATCCTCTAGCTTAACAAGCTTAGAGTTTGGTTTTGAATTAAGAATTTATCAATGAGAAGCATTCTTTTACTAAA
Source organism: Cibotium barometz (assembly GCF_041138505.1). Taxonomy (NCBI): domain Eukaryota; kingdom Viridiplantae; phylum Streptophyta; class Polypodiopsida; order Cyatheales; family Cibotiaceae; genus Cibotium; species Cibotium barometz. Next base: position 51,856,471 of record NC_141053.1, read on the forward strand.
GAATTAGCCATAGGAATGACTATTCTTTTTGGAGAGAGATATATACATAAGAAAGCATTCTAATTAAGTATAAAGATTAACTTTTTCTTGATTACACATTAAAATTCTTAGGGAAAGCTTGATTTGAATTTAAAACAAACAATTAGAAACTTCTCAAGCTTGAGAGGGGTTGAGAAGAAGTCATTTGAGAATATTTACAAAAAACCATAAAATTCATTCTTACCTCAAGGATTAGCTTGCTTCTTTTTCTAGAAGTGAAGCCTCCAACCAATCAATTGGTTTAGCAAGTGGAGAAGAGAGCTCCAAGGGTTGTTGAAGAGAGAGAGAAGCTTAAGCTCCCCAAAAGTAGAGGATTTTTAAGGGATAATAGAAAATATGATTATTTTAATGTAGTAATACTAGCATGGTATAGCTCAAAGATGAGAAAAAAAACAATGAGGGTCTATTTATAGGTGAGGGAGGCCACTAACTGAGTCCAACTGTGTTCTAGAAATTTCCAACTTTTGTTTGACTGAACTTGGACAAGATTTGGAACAGTTTGGCTCCCTTTTTGATCCAGGAGAGAGGAGAGATAAAAATATCACAATTTTTTTGAATTAAAAAACCTTCCCACACATGTGAAGGAGGTGCCTACCTCAAAGGTTTCCCCTTCCTTACCAAGGTGTCAAAAATTTATCATTTCTCTAAAATATCTCATTATTTTAGTAATATCTTTGAATTTTTAACTAATAAACCTTGTACTCAATCAACTCTTCATCTTATGTGAGCATTTACTCACTTTTGGGTATTTTCTTTTATTCTTTGAATTTATCTCATCCCAACACTTGGATTAATCCCATTGGCCCATAGGAACCTTAATTGAACCATAATCCAAAATTTTTTGAAAATCTAGACCCTTAGGCTAAGGTCCCTTATATCATTTTTAATTGATTTCTAATGCACCTTGGAGAATTCATTGTTGAAATTCTATTTCAGGGAAATATATTTTAGATATTAGGAGAATTTTTATATCTAAAAATATCTCAATATTGAATTACCTCTCTCTAGAATTTTTCTTCTCTCTAGGCAAAAACAAGAAAAAATAATATTTTCTTGTATTCAGAAATAGGGAATGATTATAGGGGATTGAGATAAAGGCTTATTCATTATTCAGGCTGAGGAGTAATCTTACACTGATCATAATCCTCCAAAATATCTAGCTTGAATTCTAATTTCTAATCATTCCTTCATCGATGTACCTATGGCATCATTGGCAACCATAACGCTCACCACCTGTTCACTCAGGGGCCTTTTTAATAGTTCCTAGCTCGTAGTACCCATAAAAAAATCACATAAGAAAATCATGATTGACTCTCCATTGAAGGTCAGCAAGATCAACCAATAGATCCATATAAAAGAGCCATGGACTCATCCCCGTTGAGGACCAACAAGGCCAATCAACTAGATCCATGCTCAAGTTCAAAAAACAACTCCAACTCCTTGTTCCATTTTCTTCCTCGATGCACGCGTGGGTATCTTTGGCGGCGACCCAAAGCCTGAGCACCGTATGGTCACAACCCTCTAGGCTCCTTCGCAGGTCACCTAGCGATTCACTCATAGGCCGCTTCCTTGGTCCCTCATCCACTGTACTGGAAGCTCACCATTTAAACCAAACCGAGGCTGGTCAAGACCTCGGTCGACAACCTTGCTATGCGAGACGTCCTCCATTGACTCTCCGTCATCAGCTGTTGCAACTTTATCACTTAGGTCTCCACGACCTCATTCACAAGATCGTCAAAATGCTTCCCCCAACATTCTTGACATAAAACAGTCATTTAAAAACAGGTTTCATAAATACAGTTTCTAACGAACTCTTATCTTTCCACATTGTTCCACATCATTTCTCGTTATTCCACATTCTTCTACATCAATTCACATTGCTTATTCCACATCCAGTCATATGTATTCCCATCGTCCTTCACCACATCACATCTACATCAATTCACATTGCTTATTCCACATCCAGTCATATGTATTCCCATCGTCCTTCACCTATTCTCATCCAATCACATCATATTACATCTCATCACATCTATCCACATCTATCCTCATCACATCACGTCACAACATATCCACATCACATCTCATCCATTCATAACATCACATCCATCTACATTCATTCAGATCCACATCACATCCACATATCATCATATCACGTTCACATCTATTTACATCACTTCACATCCATTCACATCTACCCAAGTCCACATCACATCACATCTCATCCATCCACATCATATCTCATCCATTCATATCTAACTAGATCCACATCACATCACATCATATCTCATCCATTCATATCTAACCAGATCCACATCACATCACATCGATCACACCCATTCACATCCCACATTCATTCACATCTCATCACATCCCTCCTTATCACATCTTGTTCACATCCATCCACATCACATCACATTCATTCCATCCACATTACATCACATCCACATCTCCTCACATTCACATCTACATCCATTTACATCACATCACATCTCATCCACATCTCATCACATCCACTCACATCTATTCACATCTCCTCTTATCACATTCACATCTCATTTAATCACGTATTTACATCCCATCACATTCATTTACATTTATTCAGATCCACATCACATCCACTTTTAGTACCGTTTTCTACTTTCGATACTAATAGGACTTTTCTACGTTTTTGCTAATTGCTTGGCCTAGTTAAAGGTACTTTTTCTCGATCCCATTGAATCTACGTATCAGAGTGTTGTTGAAGGTTTAAAAAGGAAAAATAAACCTTATCAGAATTAAATAGTAAAAACTCAAAAAGAGCATTTACATATTGTATTTTCATTCCTTAAGCTTCATTAATGAGAACTAAATCTAAACTTCTATTTATTCATTGGATCTTCGATCCTCCCAACAGGGATTCCAGATTCTCTTTTTCTGAATAAGAATTATTTGAGTTTTCTCAATGGATATTTTCATATTCTTTCTCAAATTTCTCAAGTAAAATATATTCAATATTCTTCTTTTCGAGTAAAAGATTCATGGGATTTACAAAAATGAATTCTACCCATATTTCCCAATAAAATTAATAATACTCAAAATTTCACTTTTAATAAATACTCATAATTTGAATTATGCCAAAAATTCCTCTTTTACCATTTAATTACTTGGATCTCAAATATCATGGGAATTCCTCTTTTTGCATAAAAATAAATTTACCAAAAATTCATCTTTTACCATTTAATTACTTGGATCTCAAATATCATGGGAATTCCTCTTTTTGTATAAGAATAAATTTACCAAAAATTACTCTTTTCTCATAATCAATTAATTACTCTTTTCTCATAATCAATTAATTATGCATAATTATTAAAAAAAATTACTCTTTTCTCATAATCAATTAATTACTCTTTTCTCATAATCAATTAATTACTCTTTTCTCATAATCAAAAATTACTCTTTTCTCATAATCAATTAATTATGCATAATTATATAAAAAAAATTATTTCTCATGAATATGATAAAAATCATTATTTTTGCATAGGATGTCCAATCCTAGAATATGGTAGGAAATCCTCTTTTACGTAGGAAATCCTCTTTTAGCCTTATGCATAAAAATAAGATATGTATTATTTTTTGAAAAGTTTGCCATAGCTTTGCTGTTATTATTGAAAATTCTTAAATTTTTTCTAAAAGAATAAAAGCTTGTAATGAAAATATGATAGTAGTTCCTCTTTTATGCTTAAAATCAAACTATCAATTTAAATCATAATTTTAACCATAAAATTAAACATAACTATGATTATCCTACTAGATGAAGCTAATTTCAACATTACTCTTTTCCTGAATTGTTAGGATAATCCATTTCTCATTAGAATGAATTAGAGTAGTTTTTACAATCTAAAAGAATTTACCGTTATTTTAATAGTACAAAATCATGAAAATATCATTTTCTTAATCTCTAGCTTATCAAGCCTAGAGTTTAGCTTTGAATTAAGAGACTATCATTGAGAAGCATCCTTTTTCAAGGGATTTAGCCATAAAGATGGCTATTCTTTTAGAGAGAGAGATTTACTTAAAGAAAGCATTACAATATAAGCATAAAGGTTAACTTAATGCTGATTAAACATTAAAAACTTAGGAAAAGCTTGATTTGAATTAAAACAATCATTTTGAAAGCTTCTCAAGCTTGAGAGGGATTGAGAAGACGAAAGTTATTGAGAAAATTGGAAAAAACCATAAAAATCGATTTTATCTCCAAGTTTAGCTTGATTCTCTAATTGCAGTAGTGAAGCCCCCGGCCAATCAATTGGTCCACTAAGAGGAGAAGAGCAACTCCAAAAGTTATTGTAGAGAGAGAGAGAGAGCTCCAAGCTCCCAAGAGAGAGGAAAATTTAAAGGATAATAGAAAATATGATTATTTTAATATAATACTGGCATGGTATAGCTCCAATATTTTATTACAAATGAATGAGGGTCTATTTATAGGTGAGGGAGGCCACTAACCAAGTTCAACTAGGTTCTAGAATTTTCCAGGTTCAGTTTGACTCAGTTTGGACAAGATTTGGACCCTTTAAAAATATCACAATTTTTTTGAATTAAAAACCCTTCCACACATGTGAAAGAGGCGCCTACCTCAAGAGTCCCCCTTTCCTTACCAAGGTGTCAAAAATGCATAATTATTTTAAAATATCTCATTTTTTTAGTAATATCTCATAATTTTTAACCAATAAACCTTGTGCTCAGTCAACTCTTCATCTTATGTGAGCATTTACTCATTTTTGGGTATTTTCTGTTATTCTTTTGGATTTATCTCATCCCAACACTTGGATTAATCTAATTGGCCCATTGGAACCTTAATTGGACCATAATCTAAAAATTTCTGAAAATGTAGACCCTTAGGCTAAGGTCCCTTATACGATTTTCAATTAATTCCTAATGCACATTGGAAAGTTAATTTTGAACTTTTGTTTCAGGGGAATCCATTTTAGACACAAGGAGGATTTTTATATCCAAAGATATCTCAATTTTGGATTATCTCTCTCTAAACATTTTTCTCTCTCTAGGCCAAAACAGGGTAAACAAGATCTTTCTTCTATTTCAAAGAGGGGAATAATTATAAGAATAGAAAGGGAGGTTCTTACACCTTTACACCTCAAAAGCTGGAGGGAGGAATCTTACATCCTATCCCACTTAAAAAAATGCGAGATGTCCTCATCTCGCAGGTGGAGTATAATCTCTTTTATCTTCTTCCTCTTCAATCACTTCCAGCATTACTGCCTTGGAAGTGGATGGCCGATTTGGGAACATCTCTCTTTGAGTTTCCCTATTCTGAGAGGTGGAGGTCTTGCATTACTTTGGATTAAAATTGAGGTTTGGTTAGAGGGTCTATCTCTGGGATTTCCCTAATTTTGACATAAAGGAACTTGATTACTCTGGAAGGAAGGAGCTGGAGTCTGGAATCTTGGTCCCTGACTTTCCTGACCATGATTCCATACAACGAATCTTGGTCCCTGACTCCCTACAGTTTCTTTTGGATGTTGTGGGCTCTATTTTTCTTGTGGTGACTGAGGCATTAGTGTCGCTTTTAGTTTCTATTTTAGAATCCTCACCACTATTGGTGCTTAAGCTTGAGTCATCCCATGTGGATTCAAGTTCACTATAACCAATCCCCTTGGTAAGGGATCTCCTAACCATCAGGTGTAACCCATGTAGATCCTCTAGCTTCCTAGCTATCGATTGTGGCCATCATATGTATCCAGTTTAGATCATCTTCAAGCTCAATAGCTTGTTTTTTAGCATCTTTGTAGGGTGTGGGTCCTTCCTCCCTAGATCGGTCTCTTCTCTGCAACTATAGAAATATGACAAAGGGGTTGATTAGATAGTAGTATTATTTATCTGGTTGAATAGTCCACCACTACCCAGTGGATGTACATGACTGGTTCATGAGCTCTACTCTAAGGATCAAGTCATCAAATTGTAGGTAGACATGGTTTTTGGACCAATCATGCAACATTTTAGCTTCATGCATAAATGTTCTTTCTAAGATCATTTTATAAGAATCAGGTTGGTTGGGAAAGTCCATCATATTGAATGTATGTCTCACTCGATGTTTCAACACCTTGATGTTTGGTTGCATAACATCCCCATTGGTTTGGTAATAGTACCATGAGCCATTTTAACCACAATGTCTGAGACTTCAAGCTTGGGTTTGGCCATTTTTTCCAATATTTTTTGGTGATTATAATGACTCTTGCACCATCAGCATCAAGAACTCCCATTATTGTGATGCCCTTGGCAGTCACACTGGAAGTAATTTGTTGGATTCATCACCTTCAAAGTATTGACCCAATTTATTTAATGTAATTTTGACCATTGAATTAGTGTACTCATCCTCTACTTGGGTTTTTAGATCTTCTATAACTTAAGTTGGTGAAATTCCATAGTAGGGTGGTTGAGTCTTGTGGGTTTATGAAAATGGTGGTAGTCCTATGTTAAGTTCTAAATTTAAAAAATATTTCAATGCTCTAAAGAGTTCGGGATCTCCACAAAAGCACATAGTCATTGTGGTCTTTGTTTCAAAAGCCATGAACTCCAACAATTAGGTATGTTCAAGGGAGTACCCGTCACCTCTCTACCATGTGAAGGTGCTGGTGATATTGGAATTTCCTCCTCTTGAATAGGTTCAAGGTTCTTATACTCAAGAATTCTCGGAAAAAGTTGGGACTCCATTGCTTGGGACACATGATTTCTCACTAACCTCAAGAATTGTTTTAATGGCTGAAAAGAATATGCCACATTACTTTTGGGCAGAAGCAGTAGCAACTACTGCGTACATTATGAATAGGACACCCACTATAGCTATTCATGGTATGACTCCTGAATAAAAGTTTACAGGCATAAGTGATGAAAAACAGGTAGAGAGAGAGGAGACACACATAAAGGAGCAAACCCTAATGTATATTGCAACCCTAACCATGGAGGGAAGCCATCTCCCTTCTCACACAATGCATAAAGCCATCATCCATAATACACAAGACCCACTATGTGTTGTGTCCACACACTACTAACCCTAGCTAAAGTCCACACACTATGACCAGTTGGACGCGGTCATTTATGTCTCACACATGCTGCTACCTAACATGCCAGCACATAGCACAGCTGGCACACACTGACATCGAGCTTGAATCTCAACAGCTCCTCTCAAGCTCATGATGTACTGCCATAGATGAAGATGTAGATGAGCTTGGGCTATCAAAGCTCTCAACACTCCCCCTCAAGCTCATCCCACATACTCCCAACATAGTACGGAAGTACTCAAACTTCTCCCTGCTAAGTGGCTTTGTAAAGATGTCGGCCACCTGCTCTTTGATAAAAAACAGGTAGAGGGAGAGGAGACACACACACAGGAGCAAACCCTAATGTATATTGCAAACCCTAACCATAGAGGGAAGCCATCTCCCTTCTCACAGAATGCAAAAAGCCATAATCCATAATACACAAGGCATACTATGTGTTATGTCCACACACATCAACCCTAGCTAATGTCCACACACTATGACCAGCTGGACGCGGTCATTTATGTCTCACACATGTTGCTACCTAACATGCTAGCACATAGCATAGCTGGCACACACTGACATCGAGCTTGAATCTCAACAGCCCCTCTCAAGCTCATGATGTACTGCCATAGATGAAGTAGATGAGCTTGGGCTATCAAAGCTCTCAACACTCCCCCTCAAGCTCATCCCACGTACTCCCAACATAGTACGGAAGTACTCAAACTTCTCCCTGCTAAGTGGCTTTGTAAATATATCAGCCACCTGCTCTTCAGTCTTCAGATTCTGTAGATCCACTGTACTATCCAGCACTTTCTCTCTGACAAAGTGATAATGGACCTCTATGGTCCGCGCATGAAACACTGGATTCTTGCCCAACTGTATGATGCTGCTCATGATGAATGACAACTTTGCCATCAATAAGCTCACCCAAATCATCCAAGAGACTTTTTAACCATATTCCTTCACAAGTAGCAATGGCTGCACCCCTGTATTCAGCCTTTGTACTGGATAAAGCAAGAGTAGGTTGCTTCTTGCTACAACTCACCACGGCACTTCCAAGTGTAAAGGCATAACCACTAGTAGACCTCCTGTCATATGACCTACCTGTCCAATCAGCATCTGTGTAGCCATGTATATCCAAGCCTTTACCATGCTCATAAAGAAGACCATAATGTGCAATGGTCTTTACATATCGCATAATGCGTCTCACTACATCCAAATGAGGTTTTCTGGGGCTTTGCATAAATTGGCTTAC